>NC_050579.1:103275790-103582040 GCF_011100635.1 Trichosurus vulpecula
GTAGCAAGAGACATGCTAGGAAGGACTTACATGCCAGACAAAGACTGTGGCCTCAAATCAGTAGGTAATATGAAGTCACTGAAAGTTTTTCAGCAAAGGATTGATAGTATTTGAACTAAGCTTTAGGAAGATTAATCCAACATTAGTCTCTATGATAGATTAGAGAAAGAAGAGACTGGGGTTGAGAAAGATAATTAGGGGGCTACCACAACAATCTAGGTAAATGATTCCTTAACTAGGGTGGCCATAATGAGAAAGGAAAAAAAGAGGAAAGATGTCTTGAAAGCATATTATTAGCAAGTTAAGGGGAAGTATGACCAGGAAATCAGGGTTCAGAAGACCAGTGTTCTAATCCCATTTCTCTCACTTACAAATTAGGTAATCTTGACAAAATCACTAAGGCTTTTTAAACCTCATTTTTCTTATCTGTAAAATAAAGGTGATGATATATACCCTACCTAAACTCATAAGACTGCTGTGAGGATCAAAATTTAAAATATACATATATATACATATATTAAATATATATATGTATATATATATACACATATATATGTATATATATATACACATATATATGTATATGTATATATATATATATATGTATATATATATACATATATTAAACTATTTTGAAAACTGTAAAGACCACACACAGGTATAAATTTTTAAAATGAATATTTAATGCTTAGGAAAAATTAAAACAAAAATAATTTCCACAAGACTCTCTTCATTCATTGTCTATTATGAGAACCCTTTATTTATGTGCAAAGTAAGTAGTTATCCTCATATCTCTATATGAGGAATTGCATTTATTTACTTTTCCCCCCAAAAGACAATTAAATTGAGGGAAGAATAAACATTATTTTTCCCTCTGAATAATTTCCCCCTGTAGGGGTACCCTTAAGGTTTGTTTGATTTATAAAAGCACTGAAGAGGCTTGATGAATCCTTCTTGCTCTAAGTAAGAGGAAAAATCCCTTCACCATTATTCATGTTCCAATTGCTTTAAGTTTTCACCAAATGGACACTAGGTTCTTGTCTTGAGCAATGGGAAGGTTCTTCCAAATCCACCCTATTCAATTCTCTCCTCCCTTTCTACTTACAAGAAATAAAAAACTTGCTAAAAAAAAAAAGAGGGGGAATAATAAGGAAGGGGAAATTATTCCGGTAAATGTGATAATTTCCCATCCTAGCACAGCCTGAGAATGGTGGTAAACTCCCTGAGGCCTATTAATGGTGTAAATGTTCGTGTAAAACCAATGAATATGTTGTATTGAGCTCAATTATATTGCCTATATTTTTTCATGCATTTTTTTGACATGCAGAAAAAGTTGGCCACTGCCATGCCATGGGGGCAACACACTAAGAAGTGCTACTGGTATTCTGATTCACTATGTGTTTAAAACATTCATGGAAGATGATACCCAAATGATCTGTGGGTCAGAATTGACACACTCCTATTGTCTGGTAAGGCTAAGGATGAATGAGTTTCTGTACACAAGGGAAGCCTTACCCGTGGCCAAATATTTCCATTTTTAATAAAGAGCTGAATACAGTCATGTACTCTTACTTCCTGGACCCCACCCAGCCAATGCATCAATTGAAAATGAAATATAATACCAAAGTATGAGTTGGGAGACAACAGGCCTTTATGATCCAGGCCAAACTGAAGGACTTTAAAGGGAAATTAGGTGGCAAAGTGGATAGAGATCAGGGCCTGAAGACAGGAAGACTCATCTTCCCAAGTTCAAATCAGGCCTCAGACACTTTCTAGCTGTGTGACCCTGAGCAAGTCATTTAACCCAGTTTGCTTCTGTTCTTCATCTGTAAAATGAGCTGGAAAAGGAAATGGGAAACCACTCCAGTGTCTTTGTCAAAAAACTTCAAATGGGGTCATGAAGAGTTGGATACAACTGAAAAATGACTCAACAACAAAGACAAAATGATATTTAACTCTTTATATATACACTTGTAAAACTTGGGGCTAAAATACATGTAAAGTCTAGCTCCTTAAGTACCATCTGACCCTTGCTAAAGAATAAATGATTAAATAATGCAAAACATTTATTAATCACCTAGATTATGATAGGCACTGTGCTTGCCACTGGGGATACAAAAGGAAAAAAAAAACCATACTCAAAGGGCTTAATATCTTTTTGATATGGACAAGAAAATTTTAGGTGTGTGTTGTATATATATACAACACACGCATATGTATGTATTTATGAAGTAGGGGTAAGCACTAACAAAGGAAGGGAATCAGAAAAAAGCCTTGTGTAGGAGGTGGCCTTTGAGCTGAGCCTTGAAGTTGATTTAGAGATTCCAAGAAGGAAAGATGAAGGAGACCATTCCAAATATGAGAGAAAGTCTGAACAAAGGCACAGAGGCAAAAAAACAGGATGTAACATACAGGAAGGGAATAGCAAGTAGGCCCATTTGGCTTGGAATATGGAGAGCATGAGAAGGAGTAAGAGGAAACAAACCTGGTAGATATAGTTTGAGACAGATTATGAAGTCATCACCAATGATATCCTAGAATGTAATTAACAGTGGCATAATTCCATTACAACTCAAATGATTTGTAGACTATGGTTGACTACAATTCACCAAAGGAGGCACAGATAAAAATAATTCTCCAAGGGGCCCCAGTATTGCAAAGAAGGGTACCTTTCTTTATTGATAATATGATTTTAGGGCAGTGTCTTTTCTGCAATTTTTGCTTAGGGACTGAGAATTTAAACAATACCCCTGCATTCACTGACTATAGGAAGAATTGAAGTAGGATAATCCTTAAACAGGAAGGACAGAAGAAACAGTACTGTGTAGCTTTGGGCAGCAGGAAAACAATAGCAGCAGGCAGGCCAACCCAGTGCACAGCTCACAGGAAAAGAGTGGCTCCCCTTTTTTTTTAAACAAAGGCTTCAAGCCAACTGTAACCCTAAGAGGCAAAGTCGACAACGGCAACAGGCTCTACAAATTCAACTACAACTTGCAAATTTGGGTTACAGACCCAAATCAAAGGGCAATTTCCACCCCCCCCCCCAGGGTCCCTGTTGAACATTAGTCTTTCTAGTCACTTACAAACATACAGGTAGCAATCAAAGTTAGTATTGTCTTGTGTAAATGAGGTTACTCTTTCCATGGGACAGCTAGATTGCATTGTGAATAGAGCACTTGGCTTGGAGTCAGGAAGACCCAAGTTCAAATCTGGCCTCAGATACTAGCTGTGTGACCCTGATCAAGTTATTTAATCCTGTTTGCCCCAGTTTCCCCAGCTGTAAAATGAGCTAGAGAAGGAAACGGCAAACCACTCCAGTATCTTTGTGAAGAAAACCCCAAATGGAGTCACAAAGAGTTGGATGTGACTGAACAACAACAGTTTCATGTCTATTCTTCAGTTACATTTATGTCCTCTATATTTTGGTCCATTTCAGTATTTTGAGGTTTAAGGATCTAAGCTCAAGTACCAGAAGCATTCATTTGCAAGCACAGAACCATCTTCTGTGTCATATACGGAAAAATAAATGTTTCTTGGTAATAATGAAAATATAAAAATGTATGTGCAAACATGCAGTTATGTGTTATATAACATATATAACACATATAGTGTGCATATATACATACATGAGAGAGTGGGGAGAAGGGACAGGAAGGAAGGAGAAGAGAAAGGGAAGGGAGGGGAGAGGTGGAAAACAGAGAGGAAGAGAAAGGAGAGGAGGAGGGAGGAAGAGAGCCATAATCAAAGAGATACTGAGTCTAGTTTAAATAAGGAGATGAGGAAGCTTAATCAGCCCAGTGAGGAATTCATTTGTCTTTTGCACAGATATTTTAGGTGGAGAACAAGACGCTTACTTGTTACTGAAACTCCCCTCACGCTTTGATCAGATCATCCTAGAGTCACTCTAACATTAGAAGAGCATTAAATGGATACATATCCATTAAATCTCGGGAAGGCTGGGCCTCATTTGGAAAGAAGCATTTAACCAGGATGGTTGACTACCTACCTGTCCCCAGAGGGTGCGCCAGGCCTCAGGCATCAGCACTTTTTTTTTTCTTAAAAGGGTTGAAGCTTTGCCCCAGAATGCTGTCTTGTAAAAGAACTATCTAGTCATTATGTGCCACCCTGGACCAGTATGCTGAGACAGGCCACGTGCAACAGAATACAGCGGAGGCACATTCAGCAATCTGAAACAATTATTGGGAAAGATTGTCACAGTTTCTGGGTGAGTGAATCAAGCAGAAATGCTTTTCTTTTTTTTAGCCAAGTTAAGTGTTGATGGCTGAACAAAACTGGACGCTTGCTGAACTTTGCACCTTTTCTTGAACCTCTCAGAAGGAAAGCTTTCCATAGGGAACGCTGCTGAAGAGTTTTGTTTATTCGGCTTTGTTCTTGAAAGAAAATTGTATTATTTTATCGCGCGGAGAAGGGGGTGGGGGCAAAAAAAAAAACCATAGTAAATTTCTTTGAGCTGCTATGAACTCAGGAGTCTCCTGAGCAAGACTTGATAGCAGGAGGCAGGCTTGATCCCTTAAAGCCATAGGACCCCTGCCTCCCTCTGAGCGCTTCCTCCAGAGTGCTCGGCTCCTAGCCCCTATCT
This sequence comes from Trichosurus vulpecula, assembly GCF_011100635.1. Lineage (NCBI taxonomy): Eukaryota > Metazoa > Chordata > Mammalia > Diprotodontia > Phalangeridae > Trichosurus > Trichosurus vulpecula. The sequence goes on from NC_050579.1 coordinate 103,280,391, forward strand.
CGCCCCCGGGTTACTCCCACCCCGGACCCTCCACACACTGGGCACAGACCCAAAGCCCAGCGAGGAGGCTTGGGAACCCTCTCGGGGAGAGGGGTGGGGCCGTGACTCACGCGCCGCCGCGCTCCGGGGCTAAGAAGCGGCAACTCCAGCTGTGCTTGGTCGCGGACGGCTCTGGCAGGGCGCATGCGCGCTGTTTGCCTTCTCCCCTTTTCCCCCTCCCCCCCCACCCCCTCCCCTCCATCCCTCTGTCTATCTCTCTCCCTCTCTCCCTGCCGGCTGGGTGCTGAAGTTGGGCGGATGGCAGCCAGCCTGCTCCGCTAGAGGACCAAGCAGCCCAGCCTTTCCCCCCGGACCTTTCGGTGCTGTGCCCACACCTCCAGTCGGGTGGGTAAGACATTTCCTTTAAAGCTGAACGTTGCTAAGTAAATGGCATCAAAATGTCTGCTTTATACCGATGGATGGTATTAAAAAAAAGAGGGGGGAAGGAAAAGAGGGGGCGGAGAGTACAATTGCAAATGCACCGGCGGGGCGGGGGAGCCTTCTTGGTGCAGGGGTCCCCACCGCTACTCCTGCTGCTTAAGGAGGGCAGAAGGGTGAGCCGAGCCGCCGCTGGCTTGGGAAGTTGAATCTTAAAATGTTGTTGCCATTTCTGGCTCTGCCCGTCCCCCTCCCAGCTGGTATGCGGAGATGGGGTGGGTATCCTGGTTTTTCAGGGAACCCCTCAGTTGTGTCCCCGGTGCTCTGTGAAGCGATGCTGCTGCTGCTGCTTGTGTGAGGGGTAAGCCCACGGCAGCAGCAGCAGGCAAGGTTGCTATCACTAGGGAATGGGGCAAAGGGGGTTCGGGGGTGGAAGGAGATGAAGGGAAGCGAGAAATTTCATAATGATTTTTATTTTTTCGGAGAAACGAGAATGGAATGAGAAATAGAAAAATAAGCTGAGTACGTTTGGCTGTGTGTTTTCTTGAGCTTAACCTTAAAGGGGAAAAAAAACCCCACAGATTCCGTGGAAAAGGTGTGTAAGAAAAGAGGTTTTTGTACAAACGGATGCCTTATTGTAGTGGTGAAATATAAGGTTGTTTGGGTGGTTCTTTCTCTTTTATTTCTTCCTTTTAATCAAAGAAAAGGGAGTTCATATGTACATGGCATGGAATAAATTTCATAGAGAACGGCTGCAAGGGGGGGCGGGGGTGAGGGTGAGGAACGCCCACTAAACCTATAGCCGCTGCCCGGGTGGGTGTCTCGAAGGCATCCTTGTTTTATATTATGGTGATTCTTTTTATTATTGATGATAATCATAATTTAATAGCTGCCTCCTCTCAACCCTTCCTCCTCTCCCTCCCTCTTCATTTGCTGCGGCAGCAGCAGGGTGCAGAGACTTGGCCGTTTTCTCCTTCTCCCTACCTCCCTGTGTCTGAAAAATGTCGGAGGACTTGAGGATGGAGGAGGGACAGGCACTGTCCATGGGAAGCCGCAGATGGTTAGATTGCTCTTCACAAGCGGGAGCACGCTAACAGCACATCTCCCACAACCAGCATCAACTTAGAAAGAGCTCTAAGCTCCGAGAAGGAGCAGGGGAAGCCCTGTGCAAATGCGTACCCACCGTGACTGGACCCCACCCAACATATATCCCCTCCACCACAATCCAGAGGCCAAGACTTCTGGCTCACTTGGGAGAACCTTTGTACTTGCCAGGGAAGACTGAACCTAGCTCCTCACAGAGTTTTCTCATCCTTCAAACCCTTTGAAAAGCACTTCATTTCCTAAAGATCCCCCCAACAAGATTTGTCTCCAGAACTTTGCAGTTCCCTCAGTCCAGCTAGGGTGGTGGTGGCCGAGTGTGTATTTCTCTTGATTTCTTCCTCTTGGGACATATACCACAAGTAATAAAAAAAGAAATCTTGTGGTTTGGTGGCAACATAGAGCTAACCATTTCTGAAACTGGAGGGTTTGGGGTTTTTTTTTTTTTTGCATTTGAAGCATTCACAGAATTCCTGTTTTTTTCAATTGTTAGACCATATATTGCATTTGTAAATGCTTATTTGGGGGGGGAATTGAGAAATAACTCTTCAACTTTTTACAATGTAACATTTTGTTCATTTGGACTTAGGTCTGCTACCAGATTTTCAAAATTCTGTGTTAAATGACACCTGTTAAGTGTATTTTGAAGCATGAGAAACCTTATTAGGTGAATTGTTTTATTTCTACAACATTTATAACAGGTGAAATGCAATTAATCACGATACTAAAATTCAGCAAATATGTGTGTGCATAGTCTGTTTTTTTGTAATACTATAATAAAATAATTCAGATGAATGAGAAGTTTTGTCTGCTCTTGTAGATGAGTTACTAGCATCAAAAAAAATTTCATTTGTGGGCATGCTACTGAAAAATGTACTTAGCGAAGGGCAGATTCCCTCACTTTTAGAATATTTAGGCATTGTGGTATGAAGTGTTTCTTAAAGAAAGTACATCCTCTTGGCTCTATCACCTAATCTCAGAGAAGTGTAGTGTAGTGATCCTGAATTCATAGTTAAACTATTCCTTGCCCCCAGAATAAACATAGTTTGGATATAAACTATGCCATTTCCCACCCTCTTGTTTTGATTTCTCAGCTGTATTCCAAGTGTTTATCACTCTCAATGAAAAAGAGACTATGCCATAGATTAATGAGTTTGGAAGCCCTCTCTAATTCTAGGCCAGTCTGCCTTGAGTTCTCTTAATAATGCCTATTCTGAGTGTTATTTAAGTCACTCCCTACTGGGTTATAAAACATACTAAAGTTTTTGGTACTAAAGCACAGGGTTCCATCTTATCACCAAATGAATGAAGCATTTATTAAGCACTCAGTGTGTACAAAGCTTAAGCACTCAGTGTATGTAAAGCACTGTGCGTAGGGCTGGAAATCCAAATAGAAAATTAAGACAGTCTCTGCTCTCAAAAAGCTCAAATATTAATGGGGGATACAACACATCTGGAAGTTTTCAGCTACAAGTCAGATGGAAAGATCCCATGTTCCCTAGGGTGTGGCAGCAAAGCTGCTGTCAATGCTTCTTCTTTAATGTGACTTCCACTGACAAAATCGTGTCAGTTTCTGATGCTGAACCATTTGAAAGTGCCAAGAACTTTTGTGGCAAGAACTTTCTTTCCTGGGATTTCAATAACTGTTACTATAGCATCTGTAGGATCTGGCTGCATCTCCTCAGGGACTGCATGATTGAGGGCACTAGGCTGGAAACATTGCTCTTCCCTAGGCTTTTGGGCTTAGGCTCCTGGATTGTCTTTATTGGGGTCGGAGGAGAGATGGTGGTCAAGGTGATGGTTATGGTTTGAGATGTCTGATGCATGCTACCTCCTGTATCTCTCCCAGGGTGCCTTGCTGCTTCAGCTAAGCTGATTTGCTTGTCGTGTGGGTTGTGAAGAGTGGGATTGGCTGGCCCCTTCTCTACAGAAGTTCATCTGATGATTGGGGGACGGGTACGTGTGGCTAGGCTCAAAGCAAAACTTGTGGTCTGGGAATTGCTGCCACTCCCTGGGCTCCAGTGCCTATCTATTTGTCAGTGGCATTTGGCCAGTAGTTGTTGCTAGTGATAATGAGGAAGGCAGTCCCCGCAAAGATTTCTCTTCTCAATCATTAATGGCTTCATTACTTTTAGCTAATTTAAAAGTGGAGCCTCATTTTCTTTTTTTCCCCTACTGCTAAGGCCTGAGAGTTTAAGTAAACAGGTGGGGTGAGTAGAGAAAGTGAAAAATTCATCATACAGCCTTACTCACCAGAGTGCCTTGAAACAAGTGGCCATAAGTGGTCTACATCCCAAATGGCCACATTCCAACTTTGCTCTTGATCAAGGTTGAGGTTAGATTGGCCAGAAAGGAAAGGAAACTAGAACCCCATCTATATGGAAGCCCATTCCACTTTGGAAGCCCATTCTCTGGAGCACATAGGACATTTTGGAATAGAAGATGACATCATGGCTAGGAGGAGGAAGGAAGAGGAGGACTGGGGAAGTAAAAGCCAAGGAACCAGAGGTGGAGCCAAGATGGTGGAGTAAAGGCAGGGACTTGCCTGAGCTCTCCCCCAAACCCCTCCAAATACTTTTAAGTAGTTACTCTAAACAAATTTTAGAGCAGCAGAACCCACAAAAAGATGGAGTGAAACAATTTTCCAGCCCTAGACAACTTAGAAGGTCAGCAGGAAAGGTCTGTTGCACCAGGGTGAGAGAGGAGTGCAGTCCAGCACAGCCTGTTCCAGGACAGACTGGGCAGCAACAAACCAGGAGCAGGCCTCCGGAAGATCAAATCAGTGGCAGCAGTGACAGTTTCCAGACCCCTCAGCTCACAGATGGTAAGGGAATCAGAACAACAGGTCAGAAAGAGATTTACAGGGGTCCCTTTGTCAGAACCAGGGGCAGGACTCTTTCATTGCCTATACTTGAATCTGAGTCACAGGCCTGGTCTTAGTCCCAGTGCAAGGAGGAACACTAGCACAGCAAAACTTGCAGCTGCAGGGGAGCAGGGACCCTGGTCAGAGTTCCAGGGTTGAAAAGAGTGATTGTGATCACTCATAAACCAGGGCACAGTACAGGACAATAGTAAACACACCTCTTCCTAAATTATACCATCTTGGAAAAGCCAAAATCTTACAGGTCCCTAGAATTACCTCTGAAAACAGCTGCACACAAAAAGAATCTGAAGCTTAGGACAATGCCTCCTCCACTTGGGAAGCAGGGCCCCACTTTAGCATAGAGTTAAAAGTCAAGAAATAGTCTGGAAAATGAGCCAACAACAGAAAAAAAGTTCTGACTATAGAAAGTTATTATGGTGATGAGGAAGCTCGAAACACACACTCAGAAGAAGACAGCAAAGCCAAAATTTCTGTGTCCAAATCCTCCAAGAAAAATATGAATTGTCTCAGTGCATGGAAGAGCTCGAAAAGGATTTTAAAAATCAAGTAAGAGAATTAGAGGAAAAATTAAGAAGAGAAATGAGAGTAATGCAAGAAAGTCATGAAAAAAGAGTTAACAGCTTGGTAAAGGAAGCACAAAACAATACTGAAGAAAATAACAGAATAAGCCAAATGGTGAAAGAGGTACAAAAATCCAATGAAGAGAAGAATGCCTTGTGAATCAGGATTGGCCAAATGGAAAAATATATGCAACAATTTGCTGAAGAGAAGAACTCCTTAAAAAGTAGAATTGGCTAAATGGAAAAGGAGGTACAAAAGCTCACTGAAGAAAATAATTCCTGAAAGTTAGAATTGTGCAAGTGGAAACTATTGACTTTATGAGACCTCAAGAAATGACCAAAATCAAAAGAATGAAAAAATAGAAGAAAAATGTGAAATTTCTCATTGTAAAAACAACTGACCTGCAAAATAGATCCAGGAGAGGTAATTTAAGAATTATTAAACTACGCAAAAGTCATTATAAAAAAAGAGCCTATACATCATCTTTTAAGAAATTATCAAGGGAAACTGCCTTGATATTCTAGAACCAGAGGGTAAAATAGAAATTGAAAGAATCTGGCAATCACCCCCTGAAAGAGATCCCAAAATGAAAACTCATAGGAGAATTATAGCCAAATTCTAGACCTCCCAGATCAAAGAGAAAATATTGCAAGCAGCCAAAAAGAAACAATTTGAATATTGTGGAACCACAGTCAGGATAACACAAAAGCAGCTTCTACATTAAAGGTTTGGAGGGCTTAGAATATGATGTTCAGGAGGGCAAAAGAGCTAGCATTACAACCAAGAATCATCTACCTAGCAAAACTGAGTATAATTCTTCAGGGGGAAAAAAATGGATATTCTATTAAATAGAGGACTTTCAATCATTCCGGAAGAAAAGACCAGTGGAATAGAAAATTTGACTTTCAAATACAAGATGCAAAAGAAGGATGAAAAAGGATAAGACCCATCCTCTGCTGTCTCTTCCTGGTTAAATGACCCTGGGTTCTCCAAGACCATGGGCCACAAGTGGAAAAAAAGCTCTGTTGAGTCCTACCATGCTGGAAAGACTTTGGTTATGGGCCAATGAATGATTTTTTTGTTGCCCAACCATCAGCCTAAGTATTCTGAGACTCACTATCAAAAATGGCTGCCTATCAGTGTCCAAACTTTGTTTTGGACTCAATAATAGACTGTCTTCTGAGACATGAAAAGACTACAATCTGTGTTTTTGGAAGGGAGTGTCCACCTTGAGAAAAACCATAGATCCTTAAAGTACAATGACACTGCATAAATATAAGTTATAATTCCTTAAAAGAGCACTTTCCATGTAGTTTTTCTAGGTCTATAAAATATCCCCTTAATAGCACTAAATCTAATAAAAATAAAACAGAAATCCAAATCACAAATAATACAAAAAATACAAATCACAACTCTGAAGTTTTAACTCACAACAAAAAATGCGAATGGTCAGTGTTGAAGGGATTACTGCAAACTAAGTAAACAGCTACACACTAGTTAGGCGCACTAACATTGTTGGTAGAACTTTTCATTGGTACAACCATTATGTAAAACAATTTGGAATCATACTAAAAATTATGCTAAAAAAAGTGACCAAAATGTTCATTCCCCTTGACTGAGACATCCCACTTCTAGGCCTATACTTCAAGGAGGTCAATGATTAAAAAGAATTCTCATATACAAAAAAATATTTATTGCAGCTATTTTTATAATAGTAAATAACTGTAAACAGTGATATTCGTTGAGGAATGATTAAATAAATATCAGTGCATGAATATAGTGGAATATTACTGTGTTGTAATTGACAATACATATGATGACTACAGAGAAGCATGGGAAGACATCTAAAGTGAAGTAAGTAGAATCAGGAAAGCAAAATATACAAGGGGTGAAAAAAAAAACAGCAACAACAAATAAATTGAAAGTAAATACTGCCAATAATTACTACTAATGATAATAGCTAACATTTATATAGCATGTACTATGTGCCAGGTACTATGCTAAGTGCTTTGCAATTATTAACTCACTATGAAAGTCATCATAACAACACCCACTGGGAGGTAGGTGCTATTATTATCCCCATTTTACAGATGAGGAAATTGAGGCAAATAGGAGTTAAAAAGGAATATGAGAAAATGCTTCCTTCTGTTCTTTGAAGAAGGGGGAATATGGGTTTGATACACTACCTATCAGTGATTTCATTGATATGCCACTTAGTTCTGCTGAATACTCTGTGTGTGTGTGTGTGTGTATGTGTGTCCTCTTTCTTATTTGCTATGAGGAATGGTTCTCTGAGAAGGGGAAAGAGGAGATTTATGTTGGGAAATGATATAAAAACAAACCATCAATAAAAAAAATTATTAAAGAGGGGGAAAAAAGCAGAGGAATCTTTCTAATGTTTCTGCAGAGGATCCTTTTTTTCTATCACTCTTCCTCTGCTTACAGTAGCAACAAGGGCATCACTTTAAGTAGTAAATGCAGAGACTGTTGAAAATTGAATGGATGAGCCTAATGTTACATGACATTAAAAGCACTGCATTCTATCTGCTTACGGTGATCAGAGTCAGTAATGATAAGTATATATGTACTCTTCCTTGAGTTTAAAAAATTCATATCATCTCTAGGGTTGTCTAATTGCTCTGGACCATTTAAAATGTTAAAATTTCTACTGGAGGAAAACACAAACTCTTACCACAGAGGAGGAAGATCATTCTAAATGTCAGATTGACTAAGGAAAAAAATCCACTCAACACTTACCTAACAACCAAAGAAAATTATTTTGCTGAATTAACAAGTATCATAAAAGTGTTTTAATAGTCTAAACTACTTTGTTTAAAAGAAAATACATGCATTTATTAACTGTGCCAATTTTAAATGATAAAGACCAAGTTTTTTAATCTGATTCCATATGAGTTCTATCTATTTGGGTCAAAGAAGAGACCTGGCGAATTTCTGACATTTCCTGAAGACACTTTTAAATTTAAACAAACAAATGTAGACAACAAAAGAAAGTGCTTTGTGACATAGAACATAGAGCTCACTCACTTTAGCTGAGAGAAGGCTTTGGCTTAGTTGGTGCAGAACAGAGCAAACAATACTAAAGTTGCTAACTACCTGGGGAAAAGAGTTTTAAGTACTCATTACAGAGATAATTTGAGGTGCTAATTTAAGATCATTTTCATTTATCCAAGCAGGGTCTTGAAGAACCAAAAATTAGTAATATTTTGTTAAACTAAATTTGGTTTACCATCTCATATATGCATGAAAAGAATAAAACTACTAATTCAGAGAGTCTTTTCCCACTTAGCTTGAGATCTTACTACAAATTGCATCCTAGTTGACAATTTGCTCTTCAATATCGAGTTATATAATGACTGGAAACCAACACTTTTTTATTTCTTTTTTTTTGTCTTTTTTGGCAGGGCAATTGGGGTTAAGTGACTTGCCCAAGGTCACACAGCTAGTACATGTGTCAAGTGTCTGAGGCCAGATTTGAACTCAGGTCCTCCTAACTCCAGGGGCGGTGCTCTACTCACTGCACCACCTAGCTGCCCCACCAACACTTTTTTAAAGGTAGATTTTGGCTTCTGACCTAAGTTATAAAATTGTAGTAGTACTTCCATTAAATGAAATTCTTAAAATCTGAACTATTTATATTTTGTATTTTGAGAACTTAATTTATCAGCAGTCTGATTTGCTTCAAATTGAATATAGTTCTCAATAGAGATGTTTGCTTTCATATACCAGGTAATAGGCCTGTCACAATACTATTCTGGTTGTTTACTGGAAAAGACTGGTAATAAAAGTCACTGAGTAATAGTGCACTTTTACAAATATGTACTCATTCAGGGCAAATGACACAGTATTAGAGGATTTAGAGTTGGAAAGGATTTTAGAGGTCCTCTACCAGTATCCTTACACTTTACAGATGAGGAAACTGAGACCTAAAAAGGCAATGTGGCTTGCCCAGATCCACATAGATAGAGCTGAGACTTGCACCTAGACCCTTCGGTTCTCTGACTTGAAATCCAGTACTACTTTCTTCTCCACCTTATTACTTTATAAAGTAAATTAATTTGTCATTGTTATTGTTGTGGAACCACAACATGCTGTTCAGTTGTTTCAGTTGTGTATGACTCTTCATGACAAGATTGAGGGTTTTCTTGGCAAAGATACTGGAATGGTTTGCCATTTCCTTCTCAAGCTCATTTTAAAGATGAGGAAACCAAGGCAAACAGTGTTAAGTGGCTTGCCCAGGCATGAATAAGCATGGATATTGACTTCACTTTTTGATGAAGATCTTTGTGTCTAGGTCATGAGGACTGATTGAAGGAACTGGGCATATTTAGCCTAGACAAGAGAAAACTTGGAGGTTGGGGACCAATATAACTACCTTTAGACGCTTGGAAAAGGAATTAGGTCTGTTTGCTTTGGCCCAGGGGAAGAATCAGGAAAAGTTATAGGGAGGCAAATTTAGGCTTAATGTCAAGAAAAACTTCCAAACAATTAGAGTTGACCGAAAGTGGAATGGTCTACTTTGAGAGATGTCAGAAGCTATATGACCACTTGTCTGGTATGTTGGAATGGAAATTCCTTCCTAATATGGATTGAATTAGATGGCCAGTGAGGTTCCTTCCAACTCTCAATTCCTGTGATTCTGTGATACCTGTGTGTCCTTATAAAAAGGAATGTCTAGGACAGGGGTGGGGAACCTGTGGCCTTGAAGCCACATGTGCCCCTCTAGGACCTCAAGTGCCACCCTTTGACTGAATCCAAACTTCACAGAACAAAGCCCCTAGAACCTGCAGCCTTGACACAGCAGATTTTCCACCCCAGGTCTAGGAGATACTTTAGTGTGAGCTGATAAGAATGTTTTAAATTGTCTATGTGACTTGTTGAGCATTATTTGGTATATTATGAAAGTTTATTTGATGGCTACTATAGACTTCTGTCAGCCACTTATGGACCCAGAGAAATCATATGTAGGTCCTCCTGACCCTCTTTGTCTGCTAAATCTTCCAATCCCTTCTTCCTTCTACAAATCAAAATCAATGCCAATTAAACGAGCACTTAGAATGTGCAAGATACTTTCCTTAGTGCTTGGGATACAAAGATGAATAAAACAGTCTCCACTTTCAAGCACCTTTCATTAGTGATTTTGTACTCTTGATGGCAAAATGAAGCATAAGGACATGAAAAGACAAATAATATTGTATAAGAGCTAAGTAAAAATAAATATAAGATGTGCCAAAATTGTGATATAGACAATGGCTGTGACAAAGCAGTTTTTATTTCTGAGCTGATTATTTGGTTGCTAGCAACATGGAAAAACATCACTAGTGGAGGGTTACTGGGTTCAGTTCTTTATCGCTGTTCTTTCTAACATTTATATCAATGACTTAAAGAGAGAAGGTGAGCTTATCTTATTTGTGGATAACACAAAGCTGATCTTGTTAAACTAATATTTTGTATGATGAAGTCTGGATGCACATAAGTCCCCCAACCTGAAATGGTAAGATGAAACAAAAAAAAAGCATGAAATCTTGGTTTTATTATTTTTCATACTGTTCAAGGATCTACAGTTGTATCAATCTGGAGGCCTTTTCTACCAGCACAAACCACAATTCACTATGTACCTTACTTGCTTGGGCCAAAAAAAATCATTTTCTGGTAACACTGCTCTGATAAACCTCTCTGAAATTAACTAGATTGGTCCTTAGATAATAGTGCCTCACCAGATCAATACACAAAGTCTTTCCAGATTGATAGAACCTGCACCCTTCTATCATATCCTTGGAGAACACAGATTCATCTATATAGCATAATTGAATCAATTGAGTAAGATTTTAAGACATTGAGATAAAGGAGAGGTAAAATGTAATAAGGAGAGTTATGAAGTCCAGCCCTTTATTTAGCTTTTAAAAAATGTTTACAAGATGATAAAGATCTGCCATTACTGCCCATGTCTTCAAAGGTGATTCTATTCTTCCCCCTGTAAGCGTCAGGATTTGAACACCCAATAGCAGTGTCTCTCCCTGGTTGAGGTCCCCCAGTACCTACCCTGAACTATCAGCCAAGACTCAGGTCTTTCATTTTCCCTTCTTCTTAGAATCTGCATCCAATTTTCTTTAAGGTTATTAAGGATTCTTATTTCATGCTGTAAGAAAACATGAGAGACACTTAAAAATCCAAGGAGCATAATTAAATCTACTTAAATAGAATAGAAAGATCTTTTCTACTCTGCCCAGGCTGAGTTGACATAATTCCCCGACCATATATATTTCCTCTGAGATTACCTTCAGTTTGTACTAAATAGGTCTTATGTGTATAATTTTTTACATCTCCCTCCCCCATCAAAATGTGATCTCTGAGAGTTGAGACCATATTTTTGCCTTTCTATTCCCAACACTTAGCCTGGCACATAGTAAATGCTTAATAAATGTTTGCTGACTAACTAATGACTGGCACCAATCTACTCATACTGCAGAATTGGCTTCTCTGGTCTATGGCCTTAGACTAACCACTGGGTCATTTCTTCTCTGTCACATGGTCTAGGCTGACATCATTTTGTCTACTGAACCTACCTCCTGCATGCTGCTCCCAACATAGGATTCCATTCTATACTGAAATGTTCTTCCTATTGTAAACTTGCATTCCCTGACCAGCCCTAGTTGCAGGGCTCCCTAACCCCCAAGGCTGAAGCAACTGGTATACCTTAAGCCAATGATCAATAGTAATCTTTTAAAGGACTTTATTCTTGTTCCATCCACCTCCTCTCACTATCAGGGTATGGAAGAGGTTTTTTTTGTTTTTGTTTTTGTGGACTCAAACCAAGAGAGGGAGGGAGTAGAGAAAGGAGAAAGAGAAAGAAAGGGAAGAGGGAGGAGAGATAGAGAAAGGGAGGGAAAGATCAAGACAGTGAAAAATAAGAAGACAGGAATGGAGAAAACAGAGAGAGAAAGAGAGAAGCAGACAGAGACAGAGAGAGGAGTTAGAGAAACCTAAGCTGATGTGATCTTAGGCTGCATTGAGAGGCAAAATATCTAGTATTAAGGAAGTTCCACTATGGTCTACCATGGTCACACTACATTTGAAAAGTCTCATTAGGTCCTGGTCTCCTGTTAGAGAGGAGGCAGCATGGTTGAACAGAAAGAGTGCTGAATTTAGAGCCAGAGGACTTGGGTTTGAAAGCTGACTCTGCCACTTAATAACCTGTGTGACCTTGGGCAAGTAATCTACCTCCCTGGGCCTCAGTTCCTCATCTGTAAAATGAAGGTAAGGTTAGATAACCTCTAAAGTCTTTTCCAATTTTGTATCTATGATCCATTGAAAGACACAGGGCTATGCAAAATCAAGATGAAGGCCATGAGCATGGTGAATAAGATCATGCATGATAGTTGAAGGGCCTGAAGGTTTTTTGCCTAGAGGAAAGAATACTGTCAAACAAGAGAGGTGTCTTGTTAAGGGCTGTCATGTAAAAGCAGTATTAAATTTGTTCTTATTAGCTTTAGGGATGAGAAGTTTTGAAGAAGAAAATTTACATTTGATGTAGGGAAAAACTTTGCAATAATTAGAGCAATCCCATAGTAGAATGGGATGCTTTGAGAAGTAATGGTTGCCCCACAAATGTCTTTAAGCAGAGGCCGGATGGCCACTTTTTGGCCCTGATGTAGAGGGGATTCTTGGGAAGGTATGGATTGGATGAGGCCAGGGATTCTTAACCTTTGGCCTGTGAACTTATTTAATATTTTGATAACTGTTTCCCTTGTAATTCTATGTACTTTATTTTATACATTTAAAAACATTCTGAGAAAAGGTCTCAAGACTTCACCAGATTGCCAAAGGGGGCCATGATAAACAAAAAAAAATTGAAGAACCCCTGGAGTACATGAAATTGGAGGTCCCATTCAGCTTTGAGATTCTTTGATTGAATCATGGCTTGGATCACTTCCCTGAAGGGATTTGCTTTCAAAATTCCAGGTATTCATATAAAACCTGGCACATACAATGTCAAAGCCATTGTATCCCAATTCTTTCCCCCACCGCAAAAAATAGAGCAGTGTCTTGTGCCACACAAAATTTCATGTTAAAAAATGTTGGGGTTTTAATTGACCCCAAGCTCAATATGAAACAACCGTGTGAATTAGCTATTTAACAGGAACAAAACAAAATAAAACATGATGAAAACTTGGATTTCATTATAGTAGAAGTACAAAATCCATATTAAAGAGCAGGAGAGTAGAAGTGGGATAGCCCCATGGACCTATATACCAGAAAGAACATATCTGGAGTCTTCTGTCCAGCTGTATGTTTCTGAAGCATATGGAACAAGTAGAGAGTCTCCAGAAGAAGGTAAATCAGTGTCACATGTGGAATAATTGAAATCACTAGAGGGTATGGGATGAGAGAGTATATGGAATATTTTACATGCTAAAGGAAAATTGATATGAGATAAGGAAATAGTTTTCAAATATTTGAAGAGTTTGCAAAGGGGAGTAGGTATGGATTTATTCTCTGTTTCACTGGAAGACAAAATTAAGACCGATAGGTAGAAGTCAAGGGGTAATTTGGTGTAATGAAGACAGACCTGGTCTTGGGAGTCAGGAAGACCTGAGATTCAGGTCCCACCCCTGTCATATACATCTCTCTTCCCTTACCTGCTAGTGCCTTCCCCTTGTATATATACCTAAGTATTTACAAGTTGTCTCCCTCATTAGAATGTAAGCTCCTTGAGGGCAGGGACCATTTTTTTTACCTTTCTTCATATATCCAGAACTTAGAACAGTGCCTGGTACATAGCACTTAATAAATGCTTTGTTGACCCAACTTCACTTGACTCTCAGTGCTCCAGGCAACTATCTAAGTTTATAAATTATAGAAAAAGTGCTGATGACATTCAGAGGGAGTTCTATGGAATGACAAGTCTGGTTAAAGAGGCACAAATGGCAAAAAAAAAAAAGCAGATTCTTGCTCTTCAGTGATGAAAGGGACTACCACACAAAACTATTGAATTCCTCATCATGTAGCTATTTAAAAACACAAAACAAAACCCTTAATGTAGTATCACACTGAATATAACAATAGAAATTTAGTGTTGAGTCAATAAATATGTTAAGGCCATATCTGGAGTACCTTGTTCAGCTGTGATGGTCACTTTTTAAGAGGGGCATGGTGTGTGGCCAGAGGAAAGCAACAAGGATGGGTCTAGGAATTGTTATTTGAAGAGTGATTGAAGGAAGTTATTTGTAACTCTATAGAAAAAATGACTTAGTAAGAACAGTATAACTGCCTTTTAGAATTGTGTGAAAGCCTAATATATGGATCTATTCTGTATAACCCAAGAAGTCAGAACTAGGACCAACAGGTAGAATTCACAAGAAGGCCCTTTGGGAAGTAACCAAAGGAAAAAACCTTCTAATGATTATAATTGCCAACAAATGAATGACTTGCTTCTCAAAGTAATAATGTTCTTGGAAGTCTTCAAGCAGATACTGGACAGCTTTCTGCCAGGGATATTGTGGAAGGGATTCCTAATTTGATTGCATTAGGTAGACCCTTCTAACTTCAATATTCTGATTCTAATAATAGAATACTATGCAAAAGTGCTATACAGTACTAGTGTTTTACAAATTGGGCCAAAATTAGAGTTCCTGAATTTTGGGATGCCTGCCCTGCTATAATCAGTCTGCTGTAATCCAGGAAGACAGCTGGCATGGGGAGAAGGCTAGACAGGAAACTGGCGATTTAAGAGAAAAAAAAAAGACCTGAGGTCCACACATATACAAAATTGGGTGATGAACCCTGCCAGACACCAGGATGGACAAAGCAGGTGAGTCTGCCTTTTTCCAATGCTATTTATTTCCCTCAAAGCACATGATTTGTTTTCTCTTTTTCCCCTTCAAGTCTCACTTGAAGTTCACTTTAAACTAGTTTCACCCATATGAAAGCATTTGTAGAGCCAAGGGGACAGAGAGGCAGTGTGATTTGCCTCAGTCCTTGTACTATATAAGGATGACTGAATCTTCAGGTCCCCTGAAGTGTGAACCATAAAGCTGTGCACGTCTAAAGCAGGGGTTCTTAACCTTTTGTGTATCATGGACATTTTTGGCAATGGGGGAAGCTTATGGGCCTCTTCTTATCAGAGAATGTTTGTTGCTTACATTCATAACGGAAGGAAATAGCACATTTCAATGAGAGGTTAGTTAAAATAAAGTTGTATTTTTTTTTCAATCCAAGGTCACCCACCTCCTGAAATCTACCCTTGGACTCCCAAGTCTGTAGACCACAAGTTAAGAACCCTTGGTCTAAAGATTTATAAGCAAGACATTTCTTTAAGAAATAGAATTTCCAGTGAGGTAAATATCACAAATCCTCTCCCCCACACACTATTCATCATATGTGTGTATGTATATACATATATGTGTAGGTGTATGAAGTGCTGAAACAGATACTCCTTTCTGCTTTTTAGAATGTAAGTATTATCTTGAGTGTGGAGGAGGAAAGGCTTTATACACAGCAACACCTGTAAGTTCACCCCAAGGTGATTTATAAAATCAGAAGCTCATTTGCCCTGTGCCTAGAAAGCCAGGATAAATTTATAAGATCTGTAATAGACTTCAAATATTCCCTTTGGAGTACCTAACAGTTAGCTCCTGGCTCTGTGTAGCGGTAGGATACTATTGTCTTTTGAATAAATTAAATCCACATTCTAAAGCCTTATTTTACTCAATAACTTCAATGCTTCCTTCTTCTTCTTGCCTTTATTAGAGCTGTCGAAATGATTCTAGACTCAGATGTACTGAAAGGACTTGTACATTACTTTAGTTACTTTGCTAAACTATCCTTTTTCAAGTGTTGGGGAGGGGGAAAATGAACTAAAGTCAGGCTATCAAAGAGACAAAAAGAGGAAACCAGAGGTCTAGCTACAAACTTGATAATTGTCCCAAATAACCGAAGATTGATTCTGTCAGAGTCTGCAAATAGCACCCAGGGGCTATGCCTTCCTTATTTGAGCTTCACATCTATCCCAGTACCTAGCTCACTGTGGTGCACATAGTAGGCATTTAATCAAGGTTTGCATAAATGTATTTTCAAATAGATGTTTTACATATAGACAGTTTAAAAAAAATAAACCTGAATCTATTTCTTCATCTTTTCTATTCTAGGAGGGAGAAAAACTTGTCTCAGACTTCAACTGAAGAACAAAAAGTGTTCTTAAATTATTACTTTTTTATTTATAAATTGAAATTAATTATAATCTTAATATTGTGGGCACACATTGAAATCTGAAAGAAAAATAGAATTGGCAACCTACTTTGTTATAGAAGACAGAAGTTCTAGCTTTGCTAGTTTAGGAATAAATAATACAAGTTACAAGAAACTTTACCTCAATTCATAGAGCTTATCCTTCTATACGGAAGCCTCAGATTCAGTTTTTGAAGATATTGCAATCTAGAGTTTGTTGATTATTCTTCTTAATAAAAATGTAGAATTTCCTCCATGTAATTACAGCATGTTCCAAAAGTTTTAGTGCAAGCTTAAGCTATTAGAGCTTAAAATTGTAATAAAACCATAATAGCTTTAAGCTCTTAAAGCTTAAAGCTTCACTAAGACTTTTGGGACACCTTATATTTGCTTGTTTGTTGCTATTGAAAACCAGGAAAAATATCCTTAAGCCATGTTAGGGAAGGTTCTCTTGCATCTTGTTTAGTATTTTAAAAGGATGTTTATTGGGGTAGCCAAGTCTTTAACAGGAAAACTTAAATAAAATAAATAACAAAAGGAGACATAAAAGTCAAGTAAATGTGCTGAGTGAAGAACTAGGAATAGAGACTAAACTATGTTTTTACTGAGACTGAGAACTCCCAGATGAGAAAACTCCCTCAGTCAGTGCTTATCGGCACCTTTGTTTTGCAATTTAAAGCATTGCCTAGAGCAGTGATGTCAAACTTAAATAGAAATGGGGACCACTAATCTATACATAAGGATCCCTGTAGGCCACATATTGACTTAGTTTTATAATGTAATGTTATCTACGTTTTATTTTGTGTGTGTTTTTTTTGTTTAAAAAAGATAATTGTTCTCTAATTCAGAAATTATGCCAGCTGCATGTCATCAATACCACACAGTGTGATTTGAAGCTCTTTTGTATCATAAATATTGATGGCATATTTAAGACACAGTTAGTTATAGCAGTCATGATTCTGACCAAGTAGATATAACTATGGTATATGACTGTGTCTTTAAGAATGTTAAAAAATTTAGTTACATCAAGAAAAATCTGGCCCAACTTTTTCTTTAAGATAGTACTAAACATAAGCTCTTCTCATTTAAGATCAGATTTATGACCAATTCAGTTGTCTTTCAAAATGGGAATTTTTTCTTAAAACTTATGGCTGTTTGCATGCTACCCTGAAATCCTACAAGGAGGGAGGGAGGGAGGGAGGGAGAGAGAGAGAGAGAGAGAGAGTGGAGGGGACAGACACACACACAAAGACAGAGACACAGAGAGACATAGGGAGTGGGAGTGTAGGGAGAGAGGGAGAAAGAGAGAGAAAGGGGGCTACATTTCTATATGGTAGTACCTTAATGACAGAAACATCTGGTCAGACATTCGATTTAGTATCCTTTGAAAGCTGGCTGTTCTATTTGTGTTGAGTATGTTTCAAAATGAGTGTGGATCTATGGCAAAAGGCAGCTAGGAGGAGTGGATGGAAAACCAGTCTTAAAGTTAAGAAAACATTCCTTTCTCTCTGCCTCTTGGAATCCCTGTTTTATTTCAAGACTTAGTTCAAGGTTCCTTTTCTACATGAAGCCTTTCCTGATCTCCTTCCTTCTAGATGCTAGTGCCCGCACCTTCCAAAGTACCTCCTTGCATACATTCTATAAATTCTCTATATTCTTGTATGTGGATATGCTGTAATCCCCCCTTAGAATGTAAACTGCTTGAGGGCAGGAACTCTTATTTTTATATTTGTATTTTCACAATTTAGCACAATGCCTGGTACCAAGTTGAGTACTTGATAATGCTTGTTGATTGACAGATCTGGTCAATCAGAGCAAAGTCCTGCCTTTCACAGGTGTCAGTTGTATAGTGATCATTAAGTAAGTCACTTAACCTCTTAGTGTCTCAGACAGCTCTCCAAGATTATAAATTATGGATGACTTGCACTTAAAATTCCTCTAGGCTATTAAAATCACAGGTCTGGAAATCCCCACCCAAAAGGGATTCACAGCTCAGTGGATTCCTTTTAGTTTCCTACTGCACCAGCTTCTTGCTACTGAGAATCTAATTTTGTCTACTGAGTGTGCCATATTTGGGCTACTAATGCCTTGGGAGTTATCAGTTCACTTTAGGAAATAAGATATAATACTAATAATAGCATTTATGTAACACTTAAAAGTTTATGAAATGTTTTACATGCATTATCTCAGTTGATCCCCACACCAGCTCGTTGTGGTAGGTGTTTTTATTATCCTCATTTTACAGATGAGGAAGCTGAGACTGAGAAAAGTTTAGTGACTTTTGCCTACTATCACAAAGCTAATAAGTTTCTGAGATGAATTTTGAACTGAAGTCTTGCTAACTCCAAACCTGGAACTCTATCCATTGTACCACCTAGCTGCTTAAGAAAGAACACATAAGGGAAAGTATATTAGGGATTTGTAAAGTGGGGGTGATATAGAACCCAAAACAGGGACTGAGCTAAAAAGCCAAGGCAGTATGGGAAAAGCCCAAGGGAGGATTGATTTGAGCACAATGGTAAATGTCCACACCATGAATCAAAGTTTCCTAGAACCCACAAACTCTTTTTTAAAGAGTTAATCCTTGTGCTCAAACATGTTCTTTTTATCCTTCTGTTTTCCTTTTCCCCCTTCAGAAGGGCTTTAAAGTTGAAAGCTTGTTACACATACTTGCAAGCTTGTGTTTCATTCAAAAAAAATCATCCCCTTTATAGCAAAGAAGATACTTTATGACAGGGCTTCTTAAACTTTTTCCACTCAAGACCTGTTTTTGCCTGAGAAATTTTTATGTAATTCTGGGTATATAGGTATATAAAATATAGGTACTTTGCTGATAATAACCATAAACAAATTTATTTTAAAAACAATTCTTTGGTATACATATAATTTTACCATTTATTAAAGATGAAAGCAAATTTGCATAGTAATGGCATTAATGTACTTTTTAAAATTTTTACATAAAGAACTAAATCTTGGCAGAATATTTGATACTGCAGGACATACAGCATCTTCAACATTTTTCAGAATTGATCAATATTTTGATTTTATGATTGAAATTCTGAGAATGCCACTTCACATAAATACACAGTACAAAATGGCAGAAGTATATTTAGGGCCATTTCAGAAATTGTTGGAAATTCTGTCCTAATCCCAAGCCAAAATTCATTTAACAATTTTGTATGTACAGTAAAAACACTGCAATTAATAACATACAATAGTCTTAAATGTGAACCAAGGTGGTTTTAGCAGTGTTCATTGGCATTGGGTAGCACAATGGCTTGCACGGTGCAGAATGCACATGTTGTGTGTTCAGAACCAAGGCTGTAGTGAAGTTCCACAATGCAAGCATTGTCAGAAACAGCTCAGATTCATTATATGTTTGATTTTGAATTAATTTTTGGTCATTGTGTGTTCAGAAAACTTTTATTGTTTCAATTTTTTGTGACCTCATGCAACCCACAGTTTAAGAAGTGCAGCTCTATGGAAGGGGGGGAGCATAGTATAAGAGTATAATAAAGGCGATATGATACAAGGTTATAATAAGGGGGGGTATAATATAAGACAAATCTTACTTCGTACTTCTCTCATGGAAACTTGGTCTGTGACTGTTGAAGGGAGGGAAGATATTTTCATTTCAAAATCCAACCTCAATCTATTGTCCACATAGCTGTCAGTGATTTTCTTAAAGCTTAGGTTTGAACATGTGTGGTGCTAATGTAATCAAAGATCTTCCCCGCCCATTCAATAGGCCTCAGGTGAAGCTAGTTAAGGGAAGCTTGATTAGGAGAGGCCTCTTTGTAGGAAGGCCCATTTGCTAAGTAGATGCTAAGCCCCAGGGCCCTAAACAAAGTATACATACCCTGTGGGTAGCCATTAAGCTCAGACTAGGGAGCTGCAGAGACCAGAGAGCTGTGAGAATACTAAGAAGAGAGAACTGCTAGAGAGGATGGAGAACTGGAAGGGCTCTGAGAACTGCAAGGGCTTTCAGAACTTCAGGAGGAGAGGATGCAGGCAAACAGACAGGATTCCTGAGTGAGTGTTTATGGGAAAGTACTAGCGGAAGGGAAGATTACAGGGTGGCTTGGCTCTTTGTTGTGATACTATGTTTTAATCTCCTTGCTGTTACATTGAGGTGGATTTACTGGTTTTGGAATACAATTACTGCTATGTCAAATTGGGGTTATTGGCTCTGGGATTTGATCCTCTGGTGTTTGAATAAATGTTTTGCTTCTTCTGCCTTCTATAGAGAGTCTCTTATACTTTGTGATTCTGAACTATACAGGTATATTCATGGTCACCAATGATATTATGAATCTTGCCTTACTGATATACCATGTCATTCCATATTGCCTTCAGGATCATACTGTAGTCTTCCCTTAACCATTTAAAACTCTTTAAAACCTGTTCCCTTCCTACTTTTCCAACCTTACTGACACATTATTCCCATTCATATATTCCACAGTCTAATCAAAGTTACTTACTTAATGTTTCTTATACATGTCTATTAATCTTTTATCACCATACCTTGCCTGTGGGTTCCCCTCCTGCCTAGAATTCTCTCCCTTCTTGCTCTTAGAATCTCTTGTTTGCCTCAAGACTAAGCCCAAACACAATGTTCTATGTGAATCTTTTCCTGATTGGTCCTTCCACTTGCTAGTATCTTCACACTCCCACCTCCCAACAACAGTCACCTTGTTTCTGCTTTTATATGTTTGATATTTATCTACTTACATATGTAGAAGCTCTTTTCCCCAGGTGAGTTATGAACTCCTTCAGGTTAGAAAGTGTTTCATCTTTGTTTCTGCATTCCCAGTATGGTGCCCAGTGGCATCTAGCATTTAATAATTGCTTGTTAAATGATTGTCTGAAAAAGTAAGTATAAAAATACTCAAAACTTAGTATCCCTTTTACTGTACTGTGCAAGAAAGGTGGTAATCATCTGAATGGCAAATGTACCACTTAATCAATTAGCCCAACATTTGCTGTTTAAAGAAAAGAAACTTCCCTGCTGTCATTTGTTAAAGTTATTACAAAGAGGGGTTTAGAACTGGCTGTCAGTCAAAACAGGTGCTACCTCTGTGCCTTTGGGGTTTAATAGATTGTCACTCTCTCCATCTTATAAAAATATGCTTTAAAAAATGAAGACTGTAAGGATAAATACTAATCACCTCCTAAAGCTCAATTGGAAAATAGAGCCCTTTGAAATGCAAACGAAAGAAACATTGACATTTTCCTATGGTCTTTTATTTTTTTTTACTTCAGTTTGCTTGTAGAAATATGAACTGCTAGTTAAGGTTAGGGAGTAGGAAGGGACAAACAGGAAATTAAAGTACAAATAGAAACGGAAGAGGAAATTGATACTAAACCACAACGCAGAAAGTTAGTAGGCCTTTTTAAATTTGTCTTTGTTTCTGACGTCTTGTGTTTGTGATGGATAGTAAAATTCTGTGTTACAGAATGTGGAATGTGGGAGGCTGGTGAAGAAAGGAAGTCACTTTAAAGAAGTTCACTAAAGGACTAGAATATCCAATAGCTGTCAATAGTTCTATCACTGAAAAATATTTGAGTTTCCAGTTATCACAGTGCTTAGCCTTTAGTAGAGCCTTTAGCCTTTCTATAAGGTTGGGACAGAAGTAGGAGGGAAACATTAACTGTCTCCAGGAGAGTAATACATAGAAGAGACAACCCCCAAGTTTTAGAATCTCCAAACAATGCTAGAATTTTATTGATTCTGATGTAAAAATAGATATATGAGCTGATATTAAAGTCCATTTCAAACCAAATGGGAAAATGCAAAAGCAAACAATTGGTTCATTCAACTATGTGTTTTTGGGGTGTTCTTTTATGGGAGCGGTGTTTTGTTTCCTCTAAAATGAGCACTGAAAATACATGTGTACCTTAAAACTTCACTAAGGCTTTTAAAATACTATAAACACACATATTAATAATAATGAGGGTTTTTTTGGTTTGTAGTTTTTTTACTGTTGATTAGAATAACTTAAGTTTTGGCTGTTTGTCCAGTATTCCAAAATATTTTAGCTTTTTTTT
The DNA here is from genome assembly GCF_011100635.1 of Trichosurus vulpecula. Taxonomy (NCBI): domain Eukaryota; kingdom Metazoa; phylum Chordata; class Mammalia; order Diprotodontia; family Phalangeridae; genus Trichosurus; species Trichosurus vulpecula. Next base: position 103,302,646 of record NC_050579.1, read on the forward strand.
TTTTAGCTTCAGAAACCCTCCCTATTTGTGCAGTCTTTGACAACTTTTTCATCAAGAACTCTTTGTTATAGAAACACTCATGTTCATCTCAAATTTAAAATTTGAAGGAGAGAAAGATTTTATATAACTGGCATTCATATCTTTAAGTTGAATGGATCACTTAAAATTAAGTGATTTACTTTTCATGTTTCATTTTGTATATGTTGATTTTCGAAAAAGCTTTGTATTAATGGGAAAAAAGCCATGGGAAGCATCTGCAATAGATGTAAAATAAAATAATCTCTGTTTGCATGATATAAGACTCTGTTCCTTTGAAGGCTAGCTGTGGTAGTGAAGAGAATGAACAGATTTAAGGTGTCCTGCAGAGCTTACTCAATATATGTGGACATCTACTTTTTTGTTACTCTTTTACATTATTATGGTGTTGCATTGTACCAGGTGAATGAAATGTAACCAGCACCATCACTTGCTTGTTCTCTGACAAAATGTGGAATAGTCATAAACTGGTCAATTGTAATTTGTACCTTTTAGTAAAGCATATAAAACCAATACTTTGAAAGAACAGTTCGATGTTACTCACCTGCACAAATGAACTGAAGAAATAGCCTCGAAATTTTGTCTAGCTCACTTACAGATTCCCTGTAGTTTCTCATCAGGCATATCTTTTTGGTTGATGGTACAGTTTGTGTCCCTACTCAGTCATTTCCATGTGCTATTTTGTTTTGGTTGAATTATGTTATAATGGAGAGTTTCTTTTTTTCTGGGAGGTAGAATTATGGAGTAATAGTAGTAATGCCAAAAAATAAATAAATAAAAGAGGAAGAGGAAAAAGAAGAAAGCATCAACCATTTTTTTTAAACAGAGGAATGTCTACTCAAAAAGGGAAGTTGTCAGTAAGGCCAATTTTATTACTCATATAGTCAACATTAACAGTTTCATATACAGTCTTCTGTTTCTCTGTATGTTAAAGTCTCAATATTGAAATTTGCATTATCTATAAAAAATCATCAAAATCAGTGAATGTATTCAAGGCCTTGTAACTAAATAGTAAAGAGATGTTTTCAACAGGGATTATATTCCCACTAACCACTAAGCCTGTTTTGGAGAGTGCTATGTTCAGTTCTAGATGTCTTATTTTTAAAGGAAAAGGCCTTTTACAATCATTCTTCAACCTGTCTTTCTAAACTGACGTATCTTGTTCCTCTTAATGCACTTTACATTCTAAATTGACCTACTCAATAATGCCTGTTCACAATATTCCATCTGCCCTATCCATGCTCTTACACAAGGAGTCTCCTAGGCCTGAAATGCTCTCCCTCCTTGCTTCTACCTCTTAGAATCCCTAGCTCCCTTCCCTTCAAGGTGGTTAAAGATGCCCTTGCCCTCCCCCAATTCTTCCCCACCCCAAGAAGGTTCCTTTGGATTTATTTTGTATATACTTATCTGTGTGGGGGGATAATAGCATCCACCTCCCAAGAGGGATATCATGAGGATGTATTGTAATAGCTAAGCACAGTACCTGGCACCTAGTAAGTGCTATATAAATCCTAGCTATTATCATGTGGATATTGTTTTCCCCTAGGAGCATATAAGCTTCTTGAGAGGAAGGACCTTTTTTGGTTTCACCTTTGTATCCTCCAAACCCAACACATAGTAGGCATTTAATAAATATAAATTATAGTTAATTGTTCAGAATGTGGGTAGGCAGGGTGAGCATGAAGGTTCTGGAAGCTATATTATATTTAAGGATGGTTGAAGGAACTAGGAGTATTTAATCTGGGGTGGGGGATGGGAAATGCTTGGGGGAGAGTAGGAATATAACATGAATACTGTAAACTTTTAGATGTTTGAAGGAACCTTCACATGGCAGTGACATTAGACATTCTATATACTTCCAGATGGCAGACCAAGAGCCAATGAGTAGGAGTTAGTGATAGGTTTTGTTAAGTAGAACTTTATAAAAATGGAGTGAACTGAATTGTTGCATAGTTTGCTCCCCATCACTATATGTATTCAAACTTTATTTTGATTCCTTTTGAGGCATTATAGTTGCAAAGCTCTTTATATTTTATTACCTGATTTGTTCAAAATAATTGTCTATTCTAGGTTTTTAACATAGCTTCCCCAAAAGTACTAACACCATTTTTCTTGCTTTCATTAACCATGGAAAGCTAACAACTCACTTTAAAAACAATTTTTAATAATGCCACAGTTTGATTTTAAGAAAACAGAAACTTCAGAATTAAAGAGGAAATGTTCGTTGTAGTGTCTAATGATCCAAGCAGAAGAATGAGACAGTTGAACTAAATGCCCTTTAAGATCCCTTAGTTGACAAGCATTAAGTTTTGTAGATAGCCCCAGACTCCTTTTTGAGGTTATTTGAAACCTTGGAAGACATATTAGAAATCCAATTCTTTTGATAAATTGGAGAAGTAGCTAGAACCAAACACAAGCAGATCTCATAGAAACTTATGTGATCATTTCATCTTTAATTAGAAAGTTACTCTGATTTTGTAAAATGACATGGGTCAAGATTTATATGGAAAAGAATAAAACATACTAACATGAGATGGAGGATGACTGACAGAAAAGATCCAGAGATCATACTGGAAATCAAACTGAAAAGAAAATATTTAAAAAAAAAAATGACACTGGAGTGCTGCTCCAAGAAAACGTATTTGGCTGCATAATGAAAGCTAAAATTTAAATTCACTCCCTTGGACACACTTCTCTGTGAGATCATTCCTTCCTCCCACCCCTGTTGTTTTGAAAGAGCATTTGAAAAATAAAGGTCCCCTCTATTGTTTTCAATCTTTATTTTTTGTGGTTTAATTCCTTCCCTCAGACTTTTGATATTACTTGTGAGTTGCTATCCAGCCTCAACTTTAGTTTGGAAGAAATTTGTACTGATGTATTTGATAAGAGGTGGAATAAAGAAAGGATTGCTATGTAAGACAAAAACAGACAAAGGTGATACACAATCAACTATTCAACTTTTTGATACTGCTTCCATTGCCAAGGCAAATAATCATATATATGTATATGAACAAACATAGTTTAAAAAGCAGTCAAACCAAAGGCAAATAAGGTAAAAGCAGCTAGAGGGTCTCAATGAGTTCAAAACATCAGACATGGATGAACTACAGTGAGAAATGGAAAGACCTGGAAAACATTATTTCTGAGCCCCTCTCAGTGATATTTGGAAGACAGTAAGGAGAACCAGAGAGATGGCACAGGAGGACAAATGTCCAGATTTTCAAAAAAGGGAGGGTAAGTAGTATGTGCAAACTATATTACATGAGCTTTATCTTTATTTCTAACAAAACTCTAGGACATATTAAAGGAATGGTTTGTGAACATTCAGGAATGGAATGGGAAGCAATGATCACTAAATGACAGCATGGCTCCATCAAGAACTGGTCATATCAAATAGCACTTGTTTCCTTTTTCGATAGGGTAATTAGACTGGTAGATCAAGGGGGTGTTGTAGATAAAGTGTACATGGATTTCAACAAGACATTTAACAAAAGACTGTCATGCTAATTTTGTGAACAGTATATTCATATGAAGGGCAGATAATTGTAATAAGGTATATTTGAGACTGCTTTAATATTCTAACCCAAAGAGTGGTTATTAAGAGAGCTATGGTTGGCCTTATGCTACATAACATTCTAATCGATGACTGCTTGGTTTAAAGTTCTAGAAGGTAAGGTGGTCACATGCATTGGATAATGAATAAAGAGAGGCTGATTAAACAGCCCGTTTGAAGAAGATCTGGAGAATTTAGCAGCTTGCAAATTTGATAGTATTAGCTGATGGGGTAGTATGTTAGTCAAAACAAGGTAATGCTATCCTAGACTGCCTTACAGAAATAATGTCTAAGACAATCATAGGACCACTGTGCTCCACCTGGTCAAAACACATCAGGAGTACTATTCTGTTTTTGATCCCACATTTTACATAGACAGACTAGAGAGGATGAGGAGGCTACTGAGAGTACTAGAGCCAAATAAGGATCAATAGAGGGACGTGAGGCTATCTTACCCAGATAGAGAAGACTTAAAAGAGAAATAACAGCTGACCTCAGGTATTGAATAACTGTCAAGTGGAAGAAGGATTAGATCAGTATTGTTCTTTTTTCATTCTAGAGGGTAGAAATAGGGGCAATAGGTGCAAGTTTCAGAGAAGTTGACTTCAGCTAACATTGAGACAAGACTTCCTAAAAATTAGAGCTATCTAAACATGTAATAGGATGCCTCAGTAGGCATAAAGGTTTTATTTTTTAAAAGGCATCATGGCATAGAAGATAAAGTTACAGACTCAGAGTCGGCAAAATCTGATTCAAATCTCACATCTAACACTTACTAGTTGTGTGACCCTGAGTAAGTAACTTAATTTCTCATTTTCCTAGTATGTAAAAAGAGAGAACTGAGTTACATGGACTCTAAATTCCTTATCAGTTCTAAACCTATGATCCTATGATCTCTCTGATTATTGATCTTTAGATAGGAACCAGAGGACCAGTTTGGTGCACTGTGATAGAGGGAGTTCTTAGTGAAGTAGGACTAAATGGGAAGATACTACAAATTACTGGGGTTAGGGAACATATGTCACATATGTTCTTTCTCAGTAGTATCTTATTTGTGGATTGTTTCTCACATCCATTGTAAGTTCAGTGAATTTCAAAGAAAATAATAATGATATACAGCATTCTGTCAGTTATCAGTCAATACAGACTCTAATTAACCTAAGAACTACTAATTACATATTCGGGGCAGCATATAATTATATTATATTGTAATTCTTAACCACTTATACATATATGCACATCACGTTCCATGCATATGCAATTCTGAATAAAGGCTTGTGAATTTGTTCTGCAATCCAAGCATTTCCAAGGTTTTCTGACAATAGACAACTATTCATTTCACTCTTTGACAGTATGACAGTGTAGTCTCATCTTATTATGTGCTTTGCAATCATCCTGAATCAATTATTTTAAATTGTAGATATTTTTATTAATAAAGTTGCAATTTGGGAATTTGGATTACAATTTTATTTAATTATGATAAAATGTACATTTAATTTTTTTCTTTTTTTTACAAAACTTAAATGTTCTTACATATAGTATGAACAGTTTTTTCAATATTTCAAACTTTTAAATAAGGTCTGATGTCAAAATTATAAAAATTAAAAACTTTAACATCCTAGTGAAAAATAAAAAGTTGTTGCATTATCCATAATAAACTTTAAATATATTGCATTAGAGGAGTGTTACAAGTTATGAAGTTGAATTTTTCAAGTATTTACTGCAATATGAATTTTAGTATGATATACATAGTATATAAGCATATATATAGTTCTGATTTGTTTTTTTAAAAGTTTAAATTTTTATTTTTATGTTCCTTAAGAATAAATGTTTTCTTTTATCATTTCATGTTTCATTTGTATAGGAGGAAAGGGTATGTTTGTTTTCTTTTTTGCACGTGAAAGAGACACAAATGTTACAGTTGTAGAAGGGCAGTTTTCTTCTCTATTATCCTACCTTTCTGGGTGGCCAGAAAAACAAACACACAAAATTTTGTTGAGGCCTAAGTCCCTGTACACAACTGTATAGGTAGGACTCAAACCCAGATCTTCTACACTCTAAAAATGGTCCTCTATTTGCTCTGCCTTTAGAGTCCCTTTAGCAAATTACAATTTGGGTCAAGTAAAATGGACTTTAGGAAGAGGTCCAAAGTAAAGTGATGTGTTGGTAAGCAAAACTGGACTCCTTAGCACTTAGTTCAACAAGTGCCCTTGAATAGTTTGGCTTTTGTTCCCTTTGAGTAATTCATTGAGCCTTACTAGGTGCTAAGCCCCAGGCCCAAACCCCTATTAGGTGTAAAACCTTAGTGGGTGTGGATTGGTAACTAAGACGGGGCCCAAGGTGGGGCTAAGTCCAGGGAGGGCCTAGTTTACATGTCTAGGACAGCAGAGCCTTTTAGACCACGTGGGTTTAAGTCCACTTCTTTGTGACTATTCTAGGTCATGTGGGTGAGTCGCATGTGTGACTCACCCCTGACGCTGAAAAAGATATAAACACCAGGGGTTGGCTGTCTGTTCTTTGGAGCTCTTTGCCATAGCAGTGGTGGCACATGACTCTGGGCCAGCCCTATGAATCTGTATTGGGTCTGTCTGTTGATATTTGTACTTTGTTTGTTTGTTTGTAATTTGCTCTGAAGTTCAGGGTGCTGGCTTTTTCCCCTGACCTAAGTGAATGATATTTGTGTGCTGAATTAAAGTAAGCTTGTCAACCCCTTTAACCTTACTTTCCTTATTAAGGCAGATCAAAAGAACTTGTGCTGTTGACAGCTTTCTGGGTGCTGGCTGTGGGTGGATCTTACACCCCCACAGAAGCTGCTAGCCAGATTTTTGAAACAAGTGACTGCCTCTGTGGTACCATGTTTATGAGGGAAAAAGTCCTCCAACCTCAAATCAAATCTACCACATGCCATCCCACTATACATTTCATTCCCTTATGTCTGAGACACTTGATTTTAAATAGTCTTAAATAGAAATTTCTTTAAGAAGTGTCTATTAGCTACTTACTTATCAACTCTAACAAGATTCTTTGATAGTTAACTAAAGGCAAGACATGGAGCATAGCATAGTCAAGGGGAGGGGGGGGAAGAGAGCAGTATTAGGAAGGGTTTGGAGCACAGACACTAGTAAGGAGAAAAAAGATTCACTGTTAGGATATAAGGGGAGATAAAGAAGGTGCCAATGGTAAATTTTGCTTAAAGTTTTACCCAGTTATATGACCTTTGCAGAATTGCATTTTAGAGCCTAACCAAGTCACAAATACTAGACTTTGTGGCATTATGCCATTTCAATATATGATTATATTTATGAGGACACAACTCATAACCTGCCCCCTTCCAACTTTTCCAATCTGCTTGCACCATCTTTTCCTCTGTATTCAGTGGCAATGGCATCCTTGTGATTCTTTGAACAAGATAGTATATCTGCTGACTCCAAGAATTTTCACTGGGCTCATCTCCATCCCCTAGCTTTCCTTGCTTTTTTTAAGGTCCCAGTTAAAATCCAACCTCTGCAAGATTCCTCATCCCCCCTAATGCTAATGCCTTCCCTCTAAGACGACCTCCAGTTTATCATGTATATATGTTATTTGTAAATAATTGTTTACATATAGTCTTTCCCATTCACCTATAGGGTCCATGAGAGCAGGAACTGGTTTTTTTTTTTGCCTTTCTTTGTATCCCCAGAGCTTAGTACAGGCTTTGGCACATAAGGGCTTAATAAATGCTTGTTTTGTTAAGAAGTCTACCAAATTCAAGATATCTACTCCTTTCTTTACAAATGAATGAAGCAAATATCATAGGGTGAGATTATTCCAGTGGCACTCTATGTGGCTTGTTTTCCTTCTTTGGGCAGAAAGTAGCAAAGCACGCAGAAACCAAAATGGAAGATTCAAGAAATCTTGTCTTACTTCAAAACTACAATGAAAATCATTGCCTCATGTAAGCAGAAGAGCTGAAATGGTTTTACGTGGTTCAGCATCTTTGGTCAATTGAAAGATTGCCAGAAAATAAGAATCTACCAAGAGGCTGTTCTGCAGTACAGCTGAACTCTTTGAACCTCAATATAAGAGACTTTGAGCAGGGTATTATCTAACCTGGAAAGCAGAAAACAGCAAACAGACTGCCTAGACTAAACCAACAAAAAGTAAGTAAACCCTCTGGTTTTGCAACAGAATGTGACCATTTTACCCTTTACCTAGTGGCCTCCCAGATCACTTGATTTCTCTCCTTTGACCCTTGAGAGCTATGAGTTAAATATTCAAAAAATACTTATTAAATTTCATCCATGTGGAACAAGTATAAAATTGTGAGAAATAGCATGGGAATATAATCATAGGATCATAGATTTAGAACTGGAAGGGTCCTCAAAGGGTTTCTAGTCCAACCCTACCAACTTGCAGATAAGAATAGATTCATGCGAGTTAAGTAACTTGCCCAAAGTCATACTAGTAGCAATCAGAAGCAAGATTTGAACCAGGGTCCTTTAACTCCAGATTTAGTACTCTTTCTATTATACCATGCTATTTCCATTTTATTTCTAGAGCCCAGGAAGATTTAAGATCACACTGCATTAGAGATTTTCACATATCTCCTCTGTTATTTCTGAAGATGACCAAGTCTTTTTCTGGAGAGAATGTAAATGAAACAAAAAGGGCATTCTCAAAGAGAGGTTAGAAACAGGAAGAAAACTCTAAAATCACTGACTAAGTTTACACTAATGAGAGCTTCCTTCAACCCTTTTGTATTTATAAATGTAGAACTCATACTAGAGATCATTGAATCATATGTGGACATTGGGACTATATGGCAAGATGAGAAAAGAAGATGACCTCTGATAAAAAGATAACAAGGCTTTTGGTATAGAAATTTCCACTTATAACCAGACCTGGGACATTGCTGTACTCCTTCTATAGAGTTTTTCATTCAGTAGGAGAGTCAAAGTACCTACTATGCATTGCTTTACAAACTTACTTCACATTCTTTCTTTCATGCACTCTGTGTTCTGGTCAAACTGGCCTACTTGTTCCCTGAGTTTAGCATCCCATATTCTACCTTTGTTTTTTTTGCACAGTTTGCCTTCTACATTCCTTCCCCACCCCTCCACCACACCTAGACTCTGCTTCCATATTTTTACCATCTTAGAATTCTTAGCTTCCTTCAAGGCTCAGCTCGTGCCACCAACCATAGGAAATCTTTCCTGTTTCACCACAGGTGTTCTCCCAGTAGAAAAGAAACATATTGAAGGCAAGAGCTAATTTTTTGTTGTTGTTTTTGACTGATATTTGTATCTCGAGTACCTGGCACAACTTCTTGCACCAGCAAGGTGATAAATATTCATATATAATTGCTGAGGATCCTTATCTCAACTCTTACTCTCATTGATGAGTTGGGTCCCCAGAATTTGGCTACATCTCTCCTTTAGTGATTAGAAGTACACTTTAGGAATCAGGGGTGATACTCTAATGACTTTGGCTTAAGCCCTCACTGGTATACTTCCTTCCATGATTATTGAGGGGAAAGAATCTTTTAGTTGGCCAGTCTGAAGTATCTTTTTAAAAGAGGTATTTACTAAGGAGCTGCATTAAGAACAATTAGTTCAAAATATCCATTCAAAAGTCTGTGACACGATATTCCATAAGTATATGGGTAGTCCAGGAGAAAGTGGCCTCAAGTTTAAAGGGCACATATAGGAAAAGAAAAAGAAGGAAGGAAGGAAGGAAGAGAGAAAGAAAGAGAGAGAAAGAAAGAGAAAAAGAAGAGAGAAGGAAAGAAAGAAAGAAAGAGGAAGGAAGGAAGAGAGAAAGAAAGAAAAAGAAAGAGGAAGGAAGAAGACAAAGACGATGCTGATGATGGCAGTTTGTAGCTCCTAGTTACTGGAAGTCCTTTGCTTTCACTTTTGGTGTACTCTTAAGCTCCCCTTAAACATGGTGAATGTGCATCTAGTCTGCCCTTGACTTTTGATGCAGATGGTGCTTTCAGCTGATCCGAGGATGCTGCTTGGACACCAGTGAGAGGATGGGAAGTCTTATACTCTTTGGACTATTGGAATGTGCTGTGGACAAAGGTGAAGGACAAAGGGAAGTAAACCCAGGCCAAAGCAAGAGCTGAGATCTCTCCTTCCTTTTAAGAAGTTCCTTTTTCACAAGATTTAGCTGAATGCCACTCTTGTTCCAACTTTTTGAATGAATGTCTTCTCAATTACACTTGATGATTTATAGACTCCTGGTATGTGGCCAAGTTTCCTTCGCCTGTCTGAACATAGTTGTGCAAAATCATTCCAGTTAGAAGGATTTTTCACACTTAGTCTGGGCCTGTAATTGAAATTGATTGGGCACTTACTTTTAGTAGGGTTCAGTTCAGTCATTTTTTTAGTCACCTGACTCTTTGTGACCCCATTTAGGATTTTTTTGGCAAAGATACTGGAGTGGTTAGCCATTTTCTTCTCCAGCTCTTTACAGAGGAGGAAACTGAGGCAAACAGGTCAAGTGACTTGCCTAGAGTCACACAGCTAGGAGGTGTCTGAGGCCAAATTTGAACTCAGGAAGGTGAGTCTTCCTGACTCCAGGCACATCACTCTATCTAATACATGGGTAGAGTCACATAAATCAATCACCTAATCCTTAGAGAAGAATGAATGAAATGTGGGTAAAATCCTCTGGCAAGCTTGGGAGAGACACAGTATTTAGATGAACCATGGTCTCTGCTCCCATAGAACTTATGGTCTAGTAGGGAGAAACATGTTACATTTCAAGGACCTATGATTTCACTGATATAGGAACTTCTACCAATACAGATGACAATCCATCTCTAGCAATAGTTCCTGGACCTATGATTTTATTGGTTTAGGCAACTCCTGATTGAGGATATCTGTCCCTTCTTACCAAGGCAGGTTGGCACCTCCTTTACAACTTAGTCTTGAAGAGTTGTCTAGAGCCCTGAAAAGGTGGGTGATTTTCCTGTGGTCAGATAGCTAGTGTCAGAGATGAGATTTGATCCCAGGTCTTCCTGGCTCCAAAGTCTGGAATCCATCCAGTACATCATGCTGCCTCTCAAGGGAGAGAGGAGGAGATAGAACAGCTAAAAAAAAACTAATACAAAGTAGGACAGAAGCACCTAAGAGGTATAAGCAGAATGCTGTAGGAGGTTTGAGGGGTCATTGTAGAATGGAAGGATTAACCTCAGAATTGGGCTTTAAATTGTCATTAGAATTCAACAGGAAGAAAATGTTGGCCTTCTAGGGATAGAGACTAATTGAAAAAAAGGGTAGTGGAAGTTCTATGGTGAAATGGGTGAGGGATGGGGAGGGGAAACAATGAATAGAGATTGATTCAGTTTGGTGTTAGATCAGAGAGTAATTGGAGGAAGATATGAATGAAGCTGGAAAGGAGCTTTCAAATGCTAGGTAAAGGAATGCTGAACTTTATTGGGGAAGTTGGTGGACGATTTTGAATAGAAGAGTGGCATGAATATATATTTTTACATATATACACATACATACATACATACATAGACATACACACATATATGTTTGTGTGTGTATATGAATTGAGGGGGGAAGCAGTAAGGCTAGCAGCAGAGTAAAGGACAAATTCAAATTTGGAGGAAATGAAAGTGGGAAGACCTTTAGGAGGTTGATTCTGTATTCTAGACAAGTGGTCATGAGGGCCTGTTCTAGACTGGGGCCAAGAGAAATGGATCCATGAAATGTATTTGTTAAGTGCTTACTATGTACCAATCAGTAAAGAGAAAGGAGAAAAAAGAAGAGGAATTGATGTGAAGGATATTTCAGAGATAGATTGTTGGGACTTGGTAACTAATTGGATATGAGAGTTAAGGGAGAAGAAAGAGTGAAAAATAACCTTAAGGTTTTGAATATAGGAAAGTGGGTGGATGGTGGTGTCACTAACAAATGCTGAAATCAGAACAAATAATGGGTTTGAGAGAGAAAGATGATAAGTTCAGTTTGAGTTATGTTGAGTTTAAGGTGTTGGCAGAATATCAAGTTGAAAATATCCTGTAGGTAGTTATAGTTAGATCTGGTGCTTGTAAAAGGGTTTTTGTACCCTTTCTGTCTTGTACTATACTTGTACCATAATTGCTGGTAGATTTATTGAAATGGGTATATTTATTGTTCTTTGTTCCTGTCCTTTCTTGCTATTGGATTATAAACTCCTTGAAGGCAAAAATAGTGTCTTACTCATCTTTGTCTCTTACCACATGGGGTAAGGACTCAGTAAATGTTTGTTCAATCAAATTAATTTACTTACTGCTTTCAAACAGGTAAGGAAGTAAATTATAGAAAGTCTAAAATTGTCCATTTTTTTTTCCTTTCAAGATTCTAGGGAAGAACTCAACCTTCACAAGTGCTGTCTATCCAAGTGTTTTTTTTATAATTGTGGTAGTTCAGAAATTATTCCCAATGATGACAAAGAGATCACCCCTCTGATGCTTCCTTCAGATCTCTACATGAAATAGAGAAATGCGACTACATTAATGATCTTTCTTTGTGTTAATGTAGCTGTATCCCCAAATGGAAACTAGCATTTTGTTCCAATCTGCAAGATATTGTATTCCAAAAGTTACTCTAGACATCTAGACAAAAAGTTGCTCTAGACTGAGATATTTTGAGAGTTAACTAGCACTGAGACATTAGTCCTTTTTTTCCATCAGGCATGTATTCAATTTTAGGATTTGTAACTTACAACAGTATCTTTTCCACAATTGCCTTGGTAAATCTTTGATACAAATGTTGAGTAATATCTTGGCGAAATAAATTATCTTGTAATTTTAGGCTATCAATCGAAGTATGATTATAACTCATCGAACAAAGGTTATTCACAACAAGTTTTTACTTTCTTAAGATAATCTGTAGGGTACAGTCTGATAGTTGGTTTCTTGTCATTCTTTTTTCCCCTTTGTATTTTCTAAAAGCTAAGTTACCTTATAAACTAGGGAACATTATCTAAAAGAGAATGGTGAGCTAAATTGTAGATTTCAAAATATGTATGTTCATTTTGATAGAGCAGAGTTTTCAGTGATGATGGAATTTAAACTTTATGTCTTTTAATGACATTTCAGTTAAATAAGCATTTGTTAAGCACCTACTTACTATGTGCCAGGTATAGTGCATGCCTTCTAATAGCTTATACTCTTAGTCCATTTATTTAATTCCAATATAAGGATTAAAGAAAAAAAACTTTAATGTTTATATTCCCTTTACATTGCTTGATAAAATACCATTTCTACTCAGGTTATTCCATAAGGCAAATTCTGATAAGACAGGAAGAAAGCATAAAGGCACATAAACTCTAGGCTAGACATTAAGGGTACAAAGACAAAAAAGAACAATGAGTTCATGATCTCAAAAAGCTCACATTCTTCTACAGAGGATTTGGAATACACCATGTACACAGATAAATATACAATATACTTTGAGGAGGAAGAGAGCTCAAACAGTTAGGGAAATCAGGAAAAACTTAGCACACATGTCAAGGCTTGAAGGAAATCAAGCTCATTAAAATGTGGAAGTGAAGAGAGTGTATTCCATGTACTGTGATAAGGAGGGGGAAGGTGGAATGTCTATAGTTCAGGAAACAACCAGCAGACCAATTCCTCTGGAAATGTACTGAATGTAATAATGAATAGTGAAATCTGTTTGGAGAGGTAGAAGTAATGGGGAACTACTAATTATTCTTTAGCAAGGGAATGAAATGGGTAGATTTATACTTTAGAAAGATCATTTTGGCAGCTATGTGGAGAATAGATTAGAGAAAGGAAGAGACTGGAAGCAAGGAGGACAGTTCAGGGACTATTGCAATAGCCCAGGTAAGAGATGAAAAGGACTTGAAAAGGGACAACTGATGTGTGTGTATTGAGAGAAGAGGGTATGTGCAAGAAGAGTTGTTAAGATCAAATCCACAAAATCTGACAACTAACTGAATGAGTGGAGTGAGGCAGAGTGATGAGTTTGGGATGACACCTAATGCAGCTGATAAAAAAAGGGCAACATTTTTTCTTCACTGTGACCAAAACTTAGAGAAGAGAGGGTATATGTTTAGATATAAAAAAGGACATGGAGAGAAGGGCACAGAAAGCCATAAAGCCCCAAATGGCTTGAAGGAGAAAAATAAAGATTAATTTATTTGTGATTAAATCAAACAGGGTTTTTTTGTCATTTACTTTTGGGTGAAATGTAAAAACAACTTTTCTGTTTCTTAACAGCTCTCAAGATGCTCGTTATTATAGATTTTCAAACAAAAAAATCAACATGATAGCAATATTCACATGATGTCTTTTTTTCCAGGAGCACCTTAACATTTTCATTAATGACACTGGAAAATTGAATGATGAGTATGTTCTTCTGCTTCTGAAAATGAGGCATAGGGGACTGCAGATGTCTTGAGCAAATTCACAAACGAATCAAATGGTAGATTTGCGATTAAACTATGGTTATAGAAAGTTTTTTGTTTTGAAGGAACAGTTACATGGTTTCTGATAGAGAGTTATTCCACCTTTTAAAGACCTTTATTTCCTTCAAGACTTGACTTAAGTGCTAAGTTTTTCCTGATCTCCCTAACTATTTGTGCTCTCTTCTTTCTCAAATTATATATTTAAATGTGCACAAGGTGTATTCCAAATCTTCTGTAGAAGATGTGAGCTCTTTGAGGTCATGAACTTATTTTTCTTTTTTGTCCTTATACCTTCAATGTCTAGCCTAGAGTTTATTTGCCTTTATACTGGATTCCTGTCTATCATTTGGTTAAATCCTAAACAGTCCCAGGAAAATTTTTCAGCTCTAAGAAATCTGTCTGGACCCCAGTTATTTAAAAAGATTCCATACAAGGATTTCTTTCAGATTGGGGTCAGTTAAGGAAGCTCGTTTATTCTGGAACCTACCCTTGGTGGTCTAATCTGTATTTCTTTAAAAGTATGTACTGACAGTAATTATGGTATTAGTATCCATTGATAGGAAAAAATGGACAAAAAGCATAGAATACCTCAGAAAAGACCAGGTACCACTCAACTTGGACTTAACCTGCCTGGAAAGACCATGGCCCCATATCTGGAAGCTAATTAATTAGCCATTATTTATTGACAACCTACTCTCCACAAAAACATTGTGTAAGTATATCAAGAAATGAGTTCTGTCTTCAAGTTGTTCCAAAACTAGTCGTGGTAACACCGCATCTGTAAATCAAGTGGGTTGGACACCGTTTTTGTTGTATGTATTCTCTCCTTTCACTCAGGTACCATTCTAGCTCTATCACAGCCTCTTACTTAGACAATTGCAATAGCCCCCAATTGATCTTTGCACCTCAAGTCTCTCCTCACTCCATTTCATTCCCCATATGAGTGCCTGGGTGATTTTTTGAAAGTTGAGGTCTGGCCATGTCACCTTCCCCTCATCCTCCCTACTCAATAAATTCCAGTGGCTTTCTAGTGTATTTAGGATAAAATATAAACTCTTTTGTCATTCCTATCCTTCCTATCTGTCTAGTCTTCTTCTACAACCCCTCTTAGTGCTTTGTGACCCAGCCATACTGGCCTACTCACTGCTCTGCAACCTTCAGGGGTACTCCGTGTGCTGCATTAGTGGCTGTCTCCCATGCTTACAGTGTGCCCCCTCCTCACCTGTACCTCTTGAAATCCTGAGTTTCTTTCAAAACTCAGTTCAAATGCCACCTTATACATGAAACCTTTTCCAGCTAGTGCACTTGCTTCTAAACCTACCTTCTGTACATATATACATGTTGTCTTCCCCATTAGAATGTAAGTTCCTTGAGAACAGGGACTGTGTCACTTTTGTCTTTGTATCCCCAGCACTTAACACAGTACCTGGCACATAGTGCTTAAGAAATGCTTATTGATTGACTGGCCTGTGAAGACAAGGAAGCAGTATGACACACTGGAAAGAGCACTCTCTGGCACTGGAATCAGATGAGCTTGATTCAAATTCCACCTCTGACACTATGCTTATGGTTAACCTCTCTTGGCCTCAGTTTCCTCATCTGTAAAAGAAAAGGGGTTGGACTATGTTGTTTTTTTTTTAGGGTAGTAAATTCCCAGGGTAGCATCCTTCCTCCCCCATGTATATCTGCATCTCTTTTGAAATTCATAGTCTTAAAGCATCGATTCCCAAAGTGTGGTACAGGGATCCCAAAAGGACCCTGAGACCATTTCATGGGGGTCTGTGATGTCAAAACTATTTTCAGGGGCAGCTAGGTGGCACAGTGAGTAGAGCACCAGCCCTGAAGTCAGGAGGACCTGAGTTCAAATGTGGCCTTAGACACTTGACACACTTACTAGCTGTGTGAGCTTGGGCAAGTCACTTAGCCCCAATTCCTCTGCCTTCCTGCCTGCAAAAACAAACCCCGAAACCCCAAAACTGTTTTTATAATAATACTAAGATACTTCAATTTCTAATACTACAAATGTTGAGATGTCCAGGGATGCACTGGAGCTAGCTTCAATAGGCTCTTGAGAGCTGGTTGTTAAATTTTTGGTGTGAGCATTTATGTCGCAAAAATTGGCAAATGCTACTAATAAGGGCTTGATTCTTTTTTTTGCCCTCTTGATTATCTAAACTTTTAAAGTTAAAAATTTGTTTTGTGTTCATTTTTTTTCTAGAGGGCTAGTTGTTAAACAGTATCCCTGTTTATATATAACTATAATATAGGTGTGTGTATAACTATGCAACAACTATATAACTATGTAAATCCCACATAAACAAGAGTTCTTGACAGGGCATTCCTCAGTTATTTTTAAGAGTGTAAAGGGGTCCTGAAGCTAAAATGTTTGAGAATTGCTGTTTTAATGACTGAAGTACTGAAGAGTTGTGACTTGCCTGGAATCACACAACCAGTACGTGTCCTAGGTAGAGCTTTATCCAGGTCTTCCAGATTCCAAGGCTAGACCGCTATCCATTGTGCACACTGCTTTTCTACTGCCTTAACTAGAAGGGTGCTTAGTAAATATTTATTGGTTCATTAACAATTTGTTTCTTTTGGTCTTAGACAGGACCTATGATTTCATTAGTATAAGGAACTTCTAGGGCTGAAACTGCCTTCCTCTAGATTGGGTGCAGTTATTTGGAATTTAGGCTTAGAGGATTGCCTGGGGCACTGAGAGGTTAAGTGATTTGTTCAGGTTAACTGCTACATTTTTCAAGTACATAGCTGTGTAAGTCTGGATTTTTTTCAACCAAAATAACATATCACCACAGATTGAATGCAGAGCAGATATGAGAATCCAGCTATTTTCTATTAAGCCAGACATTTTAAAAAATAATGTAGAAGTATATTACTTATTTTTTTTGTTTTAGAAAATATAGGGTTTTTTCCATAAATATGTTATTTATGTTTGCATGTTACGGGTTTATTGTTATTTTAAAACAAATGTTTAAATGAATATTTTAAAGTATTATCTGTTTTAATTTCTAATATGGCAAATATCAGAAGATAAAAACTTTTCAGGGTCTTCAATGATTTTTAAGAATGTAAAGGGGTGCTGAGACCAAAAGGTTTAAGAACCATTGCATTAGGTAGGCCATGCTTTTTTTGCATATGATTTATTTAAAACATATTTTTTAAATAAACACATAGTTGTTTTTGTCATATATAGATAAAATTTAGCTCACAAAATATGTATAATTTTCAGGCCACGTAATTGAGCATGGGGCTGAAATTCTAGTCTTTTGGATTCAGGTCTGTACTCTATCATGTGATGGATGAAAAGTTTGAGAGATAATTTATGGGTAATGAATCATTTTGTTAATTATGGATAGCACATAATTAATAAAAGTATGGTCATTTGTCATTGTCTCATAAACCAAGTAGAATCATGGAAGCATTTCAACACTTGTATGTCCTTGGAAGAGTGGGTGTTCCAGATAGGTGGCAATCAAATCTGATTGGTTAAAAATGAAAGAATGAAATTATAATGAGTGGTGGCCCTATTATAATGAAGGGTTGGAGGACTTGACTGTGGTTGTTTCACTCTTACCCCCAGAACATCCCCAGCCTCAGGCAATCTAGACAAATAATCAACCCTTACACACACACACACACACACACACACACACACACACACACACACACACACCCCAAGCCTGAGTAGAACATAATGGGCCAGAATTCACCTAGATTAGATTCTCTTTGCAAGGTTTTTCTACTTGGATGGTATAGCAATTCTACCTAGATAAGATGGTCTAGGTGGGGTAAAATTTTGGGCAAGGTCAGTAATGTCCTTCAAAGACTGACTGTATTAACCTACAGGGGTTATTTCTGAATGAGGAAATAGAAGGAAAAAATCTTAAATTATAATTGGCTATTAATATAAGAAAGAAATAATAATTTCTCTCATTCACTAATAAATTTATTTGCCCATGGATATTTGTGCTTTCATGGTCTCCACATCCCTCTTTGTAACATGAGATGAATGATACCTGTGCTTCTCTATCTGTGAGATGAAATTAGTTTTTTTTTTCATAAAAAAAAGATATAAAAGAACTTCAGACTTCAGAAAAAAGAGGATATTGGAATACAATAATATGAGAGACACTTCATTTATAAGTAAACATCCATAGGGAGCTAGCCACTTGATTTCTGACTGTTGCGTATTGTTTTTTTAAGTATTAAGCTTAACACAATAAATTATACTAAAATGGTTGTGGTTTATTTTTGTTCTATAACATGTTAGGATTCTTTGTCTTATTTATTATAAGGGCTCGTGTTTCAAAAACACTAAATTGTAGGATTCTTGATACTTTACTTGAAATATATCTTTCTTGGCCAAGTGAAATTGTAGGGGAGTGGGATTGCTCTGAAATTAAATGTGAATTGAATAGTTGTCTAATTGAACATTTTCACAGAGAAACATCTCAATTAGAACCATAAAATTATAGAATCAGAGAATGTTAGAGTTGGAAGGGGACCTTAATGATAATTTAGTCCAGACACATACCCTGTACCCCAGCTGTCACTTGGCAGATGAAGACTGAGGTTCAGAGATATAAGTGATTTGCAGTAAACAGTCAAAAATCTGGTTAGTGGCAGAGCTGGATTAGAACCCGGACCTTCTGATTTCCATTTTGGTATGCTTTCTACCATATTTCATCCATAAAATGAGGAATTTGGGATAGATTATGTCTACCGTTCTTTCTAGTTCTAACAATCTATGGACATGACTCTAATTGAACCCCCATAATAGCCCATTGTTATGATTTTCAAAAGAGGAAGTACTAGAGAACATATGGGACACACACCAAGGAATTGTACATAACTTAATTATGTTTTAACCAGTACAAATGCATTTGCATCTTCATTACACTTGAAGAAAGCTTAGTTCTGTAGGAATTAAATATTGTAGTTAATATATTATTATGTAAAACTATTTTGGATGCATGTAGCTTTTTAAAAGTATATATACTGAGGAGTTTTATTTCAAGAATATACAGGGTGTTCCTAAAGTCTTGACACATAGGCAAAAATGTATACTTTCAAGAAATGAAATGAATGAAATTTTCAACCACATTTTATTTAATTGGAATATTAACAAATAACATCTTCAATATGTTTTCCATCATTTGTGATGCAAAGGTTGATGCGCTTTGCAAGATTCACATAAACTTGATGCAATAACTCCACATCGCTGTCAATTTTCCTATGTGACCAATATTTAGGGACACCCTGTATTGTTTATTTCATCAGAGTACATATTTGCTACATTTGTTCTACTGATGTAGAACCTAACACTTCTATGACCAAACAGGTAACCTTCCTGGGCTGTTGTAGCCAAACAGTACTACCAAGTAACCCCACTTCTGTTCACAAACTCCTCCAAATTTAACTAAGCTAGGAGGTGACAGTCTCTATTGGAAGCCCTTTCAGTCTGATAGAACTACTAGACCCTGTGCCCCACTGGCAGAGTCTTGAATTCAAGGCCTTTTTTTTCATATAATAATGTAAGTATCAGAGAACTTTTGTGGACTAGTTTTGCATCTTCTCTTCTGTCAAGCACTTCAACTCTGCCTCCAGGGATGCACAACCCTTTTGAAAAAATAAGTTGAAGTATAAAAGCATCAGTCATTCAGCTTAGAGCCTTAGATTATTGCAAAAAGCAGAGTATGTGCAATCTCACTGGCAGTCCAACATGACTGGCATGATTTCAAGGCAAAGGATGGTCCAACTAGAGCATAAGCTACAGTTAGTGGTGTTTTTACTGGAGTGGATTCAGATTATTTTTCCTCATTTCCCCTTGGCAGTAATATGAAGTCTATCTGTTCCTGATAATTCAATGTTAC
The DNA here is from genome assembly GCF_011100635.1 of Trichosurus vulpecula. Classification (NCBI taxonomy): domain Eukaryota; kingdom Metazoa; phylum Chordata; class Mammalia; order Diprotodontia; family Phalangeridae; genus Trichosurus; species Trichosurus vulpecula. The sequence continues at coordinate 103,322,530 of NC_050579.1, forward strand.
TTGCTTCAGCATCACCCTTGGAAACAAAGCTATCATATTTATCCTCTTATCTCTCATGTAGATATTTTTCATCTTTTATGGTTGAGAGAAACCACAAGTCAAGAAGAGTTTCAGGTTGTTCCATCCTGAATTCCTACTGAAAAAGGTTTTTTCTTCTATTATATAATATCAGAATTTAACTGAGAATCTGTAGTGTGCAGAGCAGAGAACTTGTCTAGGAATGAAGATACCACAAGCACCTTCAATGCAAATGTAGCCATATACATTCTTAAGCTTACCTAATAAGCTCTTCATATTCGTATAACCTCCATTAACCTCCATCCTAACTTAAAAAATAATAGTTACCCTAATGCATTTTCATAAGAACTTGAGCCAACAATTTAAATCCCTAATTTATTACTTACATGCATATATTAAGTACATTATTCTTTTGGTGTTTAGTTGTTATTGTTGTTTTAAGCTTGTAACTATTATGATCTCAACTCCCTCATACCTCTCTCAGAGCCTAGAAACATTGGAAAGCAAATTTTTCAAGGAAATGGAAGAGGAAGCGAAACATTCCTGGGAAACTCTCAGAATTAGGGTAGTGTAGTGGAAAGAGCATTTGGCTTGAAATGTGCACACACTGGCTTTAATGCCAAGTCTGGCACTTAATAACTGTATGCCCTGGGCATATCATTTAACTTGTCTCAGACTCTGGTTCTGCTTTAGTAAGACAGAGATGAAAATATCTGCAAATAATTTCTGTGGTTCCATGTAGTAGTATATAAATTAGAGTTGCAAGTTAACTGTAAAAAGCCTTAGTTCCCCCCCTTTCTATGATGGTACCATCTTATTAGACTAGAATCTTCTAGATGTGAAAGAGCATTTCTAACCCAAATAATATGTAAAACTCACGGTTTCTGGAGTATCATTGAGCACCCTGTGCAGACTCAATAAATGTTTCATAGATGATAGTCTGTATGGCCTGAAATCTTGCTGTCTTTTAAATTAGTATTAAATTAGCTGATATCTCTCTCCACTTGACAATGGAGATTGTCTTTTCTGGCTATGGTGGTTTGGAGTTCAGGGATAGCATGTTATTGGCCTCCCTGTTATGGCAAGTGTTTGTATAAGCTAAACTTTAAAGGAGATGATGATGATCAAGATCAATATCTTTGGCCTTCTTCCACCTTCCTCTCTCCTTTTTTATGCAAAGACAGCTTGCTAGAATTGGTCAGATTGCTGTTATTCAGAGTTGCCTCATCTTTACCCTTTTTTTCCTTATGGTGTTGTATTTGACCTTTTAGACAAGGTGAAAGTCTACTTGCATGCAAATATCTGATTCTATTATGATTTCCACATCAGGAATCAGTCACTTCCAATCTCTTAAGATTTAATTTTTTTATGTTGTTTGGTACTTGCCATGGACAGCACCTTCGGAATCACTTTGGAAAGAAAATGTTTGTGACATTTAGATGGGAGACTTCTGAGTAGTCTAGTAAATAGCCTTTCATCTCTTTAATTTCTTAAGCCTGAGCCACATTTTTTAACATACTTTCTACTATCTTTATCTTTGCACTAACATTATCAAATAAAATTAATGTCGTGTTCTTCGTAGACTTTCTCTACTTTTCATATTCTGCCATGGATGCTGAAGCAAAAGTATCTTTCTTGTGGAACTTTTGCATACACTCACCCGAAAGATTACAAGATAGGAAGACCAAGTGTTTCATGAAATTAAGCATCTTATTATTGCCTTGGTATGCACTGAAAAACTACCAAACCTTTGTCTCTCCATGGAAACCCCATGAACAATCAATCATTCCATTTAGCAACAACTTCCTTTTTATCTTCCAGTTTTTTTGTCCTAAAGAAGATCAATATTGACATGTCAGTATAGGATTTTATGTGAGATTACTATGAATACACAGAAATTAGGGTTGGTAAGGTAAATGGGCTATAATCTGTGAAGTATTAATGAGAAATTAATCCATGAAGTATTCCTAGAAGGATTTTAATCATAGTTCTGAAAGGTCTTGAGCTTAGCGAAACATTAAAGATGAAGGAATTATTTCCATTATAGAAATGGAAATCAGATTAAGGAAAAGGTAAAATCTGGAAAAAAGGTTGAATAAGAAAATATGATTAGAGAAAGCCAGGCATGGTGGAGTTGGGGGAAGATAAGGGTAAGATGAAATCAGCAAGTATTTATTAAATGCCTTGTGTATACCATGAAGAGTCCTGTTTTTGCTATATTGAGTTTATTGTTACTATGTTATCTGGTTGACACTATCATAGAGATAGTGAGATGGGAAAAAGATGTGCCCTTGATATTATGGTGAAACTGATGATCTCTACACCTGAGTGAATGGAAAGGATATATTTTTGATTAGTAGAATTTAAGAAATAAATGAATGAGTGTCTGGGGAGAGAAACAGGGAAGGGTTATATCACTGAAGCCAATATGAATGATAATTCAGGACATAATGTAAGTATTGAGAAGATTGTTGTCATTATCAGAGAAGTGAAGAAGCATAAACACAAAGAAATAGGCTTGTGGACAATAGGACCATAGATTTAGAGCAAGTATGGAACCTAGAGGTTGTCTAATCCAACTCTCTCAATTTGCATTTGGGAAAACAGGCCCAAAGAGGTAAAGTGACTTTTCCAAGGTTACACAGTTAGCAAGTAGCAAAGTCAAGATGTGAACTTGTCCTCTGACTCAAAAGTCAGAACTTTTTCCACAGCACCCAACTACCTCCCTTTAACTTTGACTTTGAAGCTGGCATTTTGAATGGAATAGTAGAGCCTATTCCTGAAGCCACTGAGGGGTTCCCACCTAATGATATGATGGATTTCATTTAATCAAGCCAAAATATTGACCTCTTTTTTTCAGATTTCACATGATAACAGAATGAGAAGAATAGGATCAGATGACAGGCAGGAGATAAAAGAGGGAAGTGGATGGAACAGGAGATGCATGGCATTAGGAAATGGGCAAAAACATAGTTGGAAGAGATGAATGGACATATACATAGGAGGTGAAGAGAAGAGAGACAAAAGGATTTAAGCAGCAAGAATAGGATTGGTTATTTGGGCCAAATGGCTAGGAGTGTTTTTAAGGTAGTTGTAAGAGGTAATGCTAGGGTAGGATAGAGGCCATCCTATCTCTTATCTTCTGCCTTTCTAAGTGGTATATGTGAAAATGTCCCATCAGTGCCAAAGATAAGCTCACACAGCCAAAAACTGTATTTCCTTACTGATCCCCTTCATTTATTCATGCAGATATACACAGAAAATAGTTTGAGGCCTCAGAAAGTCCATTTGCAAATGTTTGTATAACCTAGAAGTATGTATAAAATGGAGTGAGATACAGGGCAAATAACTGACATAATGGGGACATAGATTCCGATGTCTCCAGAAGCTATTGCAAGGAAGGGTTAGCAATATTTAGTATAGACTTTAAAAATCTTGTAATCTCTAATATAGAGTTCTACATCTTTTCTATGAAACAGCATATATGAATAATCTGTAAAATGATACAATTCATCTCCCATGCCAAGATGGATAGGCAAGATGCTGCTAACAATACTGAGATGCCTGACTTTCAAAAGCTTAATTGAAACTTTCATTTAGGAGTATTTTTAGAAATATAACATCACAACTTTACAGAATATAGTAATGAAAAACCTGTTGCATTGCGGAGTCCATTAAAATAAAAGAAATTTTCATTAAAAGCCTAGCATTTCACTTCAAAATTTGGTATTAAATTGGCTGTATGTTAAATCCGAAAACAAAAGGAATTCCTTATTTAAGATGATAGTCATAATGATGTTAATAAAGAATTGTGGTTCATATTTTTATTCATGTTGTGCTTTTTCCTTTGATTGTTTTAGCATTTATCATGTGTTGGTTAATACATCACCTATCACATTTACTTTTTTTGGTTTTTTGGAGGGGGAAGGCAGGACAATTGGGGTTAAGTGACTTGCTCAAGGTCACACAGCTAGTAAGTGTGTCAAGTGCCTGAGGCCAGATTTGAATTCAGGTCCTCCTGACTCCAGGGCCAGTGCTTTACTCACTGTGCCATCTAGCTGCCCCTACATTTGCTTTTTAAGCAGGCTTTCTGCAACATCAGAAAATATTGCACTGTGCAGCATAATAGGTTTTCTTACTACTGCTAAAACATATCCTATTTTAGACATACTGGGAAAAAATATTGTACCAAATGATATTGAGTCAAATAAGAAATTTCAATTCGAATTATTCTCTGAAAATTCAGATTTATCTGGCCAGATATTTATCAAAGAGCTATCATGAGATGGAGGTGACCCAGAGTTCTCAAAGACAATGTCAGCAAAACATGAACTCTTATCTATCAGGTCTTCCTCATATGGATAGGATCCAAATAGAATGTAGGCTACTTTAGGGTAGAGATTGTTTTATGTTTCTGGTTTTATATCCCTTACCTCTTGCACAGTGCTTAGCACATAATAGGTGCTTAATCAATGAACATTGATTGATTATGTCACCTAGTAAATTTGTATGTGCTTATTGTCTGAGGATCACCAACAAACATTTCCTAAGTGATTACCATGTTCAAAGCACAGTCATATACTGAGGGAGATACGGAGTTTGGAAACACTAAGAACTGTAATATGTAATATTACACAATAAATGCATTGAAGAATTGTGAAACAAAAGGCTGTGAGAAATATTATGTGCAAAGTCATTACTAGAAGAGCTATTAGAGAACTTTTTTTGGAAGTAGTGGCTTTTGAAGTGAGTTTTAAAGGATGATTGGAATTCCATATGTGAAGAAGGGGAACAAGGAAGTTGTATGCATAAAATACAGCCTGAGCAAAGGCGTAGAGATTTGAGTGTGCAGGGAACATGTGGGAGGTAGAAACATATCCATTTTGGCTGGAGTGTAGACTACTTGGAGGAAATCATGAAATAAATCTGGAAAGGTAGAGTGGTACCAGGTTGTAGAACGGCCTGGATGCTAGACAGAGGGGTTTCAACTTTACTTGATAGATGATAGGAAACCACTGAATTTTTTTTTTGAGGAAAAAAATGGCAACTAAATCTATGAATTATAAAGATCATTCTTCAAAAAATTTCTGGAATACGTTGAAAAGCGGAGAGGTTTGAGACTAGAAAACCTGTTGGAAGCTCTTATAAAAGGCCTGTTAGGTAGTAATGAAATGATATGGTGACATACAAATAAAGAGGAGTGTAACAGGAACTAGTAACTTATTGGATATAAGAGATGAGGAAAGGGCACCTAGATGGCGCAGTGGATAGAGTGCCCGGCCTAGAGTCAGGAAGACTCATCTTCTTGAGTTATAATGTAGCTTAGATACTTACTACTTGAGGGACCCTGGACAAGTCACTTAATCTTGTTTGCCTGAGTTTCCTCATCTATAAAATGAATTGGAGAATGAAATGGCAAGCCACTCCAATGTCTTTGCCAAGAAAACCTCAAATGGGATCACAAAGAGTCAGGCATGACTGGAAACATATATATTATATACTTTCACATATGTATATACATATATATATACACAAAAACATACATATATGTATCTTTAAAAAGTCTTATTAGATTCTAGGATACAAGAGATCCTTAGTATCATGGAGTCAGATGACCTAAAGAGGACTTTAATCCAACAAAGAAGGATTTCTGTCAATATGTATAAATTAAGTGCCTACTATGTGCCAATCACTGTGTTAGCTGCTGGAGATAAAAAGACAAAAATGAAACCTTTCTTTTAAAGCTCACATTCTACCTGGGGATCCTACATACATACACACACATACACACATATACATACATATGTACGTAGACACATAAAACATATATATGTATGTTCATGTGTGTATATGAAAGCATATGTGTATACACGCATGTGTATATATATATATATATATATATATATATATATATATATATATGAAAGTATACAAAACCTTAAAGGTTAATTCATTCAAGGATTTAATATCTTTCTCCAAACCAAGGCAAGCAAACAGTGAGCAAAAATGATGCAGCTGTTGCTTAGGCCAAAGCAAACTAAATCCCTGGCAGTAGCAAGTCTAGGAGTCCTGAAACATTATATGAGAACTCTAAATATAATTGTATAGTGTGAGTATAATTTTGGTGTATGTTTATGGAGCTAGTGGAGATTTGTGTTCTGTTTGCTTTTGAATTCATGAATTGATAATACCCATGATATCTTTGGTCATCATTATTCTATCTTCCCCCAGGAAGTGATCCTACCCTTTCTTTTACCTTCTTCCTCCAACCATTTACCTAAGAAAAATAAACTCCAATTGTTCTTAATTTCTGCCCCATCTCAGCTTATTTTGTGCTTTTGCATTCCTGATTGTAATACATCATGACTGTGCCATGTTATTATATTACTCTCCTATTAATATTCGCCCTTGCTTCCATCTTCTATATATTCCCTTTTAGGATATATATGCATGTGTATGTGTATTGGTGGACAAGTTCCTTATGCATCCATGTGTCTCTAGATAGCCCTTCTTTTTCTTTTTCATAAGGATTATTTCTCTTAGCATCTTCAGAAGTCCATTTTCAAGAGATTCCCACTCCTCCCAAATTGTCTTTCCCTGTAGAACTTTCATCCATTGGATCCTTCCTTTCCTTTATCTGAACCTTATGAAATTTCTACTACCTAAATCCAGGGTACATGCCAGACTCCCTGGCTTTTCTCTTTTCATCTTTTACAAATTTTAAAGGAGAGTAGTCATCCCCCCAAAATATTGCCATTGTTTCTACCCCAGAGACTATGTTTTTCTTTGTTGATGAGAATCAGATCCAAAATAGAATTTTTCCTCGTTAGTTCCTCCACCTTTTAAAGGAGGAAGCTGTCATTAACCAAGGCAAAAATATATCTGTTGCTTTTTCTGTTGTTCCATATGCTTTCCTTCCTCAGCTCATAATCTTTATGTTCCCTCCAGCATCTGTCCATTATTACCTCCTTCATGAAGTCTTCCTCTTATTCTGCCCCTTTGTTAATGCTCTCTCCCTTCTCAAAGTACCCAATAGATATTTATTCCTTTTCCATGCCAAGATGTAAACTTTCTTTGGAAAATGAACTGTTCCCTTTTGGTCTGTTTCCCTAGCACCTAGCAAAGCGTGTTACAAATAGGAAATGTTGGTTAGATTGAATTGTCGTCAGAGGATTGGCTACCAGATGATGGACTCTTTCACTAAAATAACTATCTATTATGGCACAGATTTAGTTACAATTTGTTTCAGAGGCATTAGTCCCTATACCAAAGAAACCACAAATCATCTAAATATTAAAGCAAATTCATTTCCTTCATTTTACTTGTGTTTATGAAATTATATCTATCAATAAATACTGTCATGCCTGAGATATTATTTAAGGAAATATTTTTTTAAAGCCAAAGAAATAAATTCACACACCTTAACTGAAGAATGATTAAATTCCAGGGAGATTTTGAATCAGGAAATTTAATCCTGAAAGACTGAGTGAAGAGTGCAGTGTTCTGAAAGGAACTGAATTTTAGAATTCCTCTTTCTTTTTCAGTGGTTAGATGTGTAACTTTTAAGCTAACAAAGCTTACTGGCAGGATCAGAAACTACTCTAAGAAGTAGATTTATGAGGACAGGAGAACCTCAACCCGTCTCTTCTTGTTAGCTCTGGACTCTGGGAGAGAAACTCCAACCCAAAGAAAACATTCACAGAAAGTCGTCCAGTGATAAGAAGGTACCTCTAAAAAGCATGAAGAGATTGATGTTGCTCTGTTAACCTTTCAGAGCTTCCAAATGGAAGCTCTTTTGGCTGGGAGGTAAAGAGATTTTGATGGAATTGGAAAGGGAAATTTTTAGCTGGATAAAGCAGAACACTGGATAAAGGTTACCTTCCATTTGAAGATAACTGATCCCAGCTTCATAGAACCAGGGTGGCAAAACACCTAGAAATCAGTCACAGTTCACAGATGTTAGAGCTAGATGGAAACTTAGTCGAACTCTGTCCTTTAAAAAGGAGGGGACAGATCAGTAGAGACTGATTAACTTGCCTGATGTTATACAGTTAAGTAGTACCAGAACTGGGACCCAAAGCCAAGTCTCTCAGAGCAGTGCTCTTTCCAGTACCCCACAGCTGTCCCAAAACATAGTGAGCTAAGAGAGTAGGGCCAGAATTCTGCTGGGAAAATTAGGAATGAGCTCCAGAGCACGTGGATAATCCTACATGTCATTAATCTGTCTTCCCTTAGCTGTGCATGTGCCAATGATATGTAATCTCATAGAGCTACTTTACAGACAAATGGCTCCTTTACTTCTGTTCTGGTTTTGATTTTGAGAGCCATGGCCCTGTTTTGATTCAAAAGGATTTTTATTAAAAGCATTTTTATGATTATTTCCTTAGTTACTTGTAGTCAAGTATTAACGTCAGTAAAAGACTTTATTTTAACCAAGGATCAGTCTAGATAAATTCCAAGATGCTCACTTCCAGAAGGTTGGCTACCGGATCATATTTTGTTTTGTTTTGTTTTTTTCCCATCCATTACAATCCATGAAGTTTCATCTACCAGGCATGAAGAGGTTTTAGTCTACATCACCAAATGCCCAGACCTTAAATCATTGAAACTTTAAAGTTATTGGTTGAAATTCCTACCACTACCACCAACATCAAAAGAATGTCCATTAAATGTACTTTACAGTCCTGATTATGTCAGGTGCCAAAAGGCCCTATATACATATGTATGTATAGATATATATATACAGATATATATAGATATATACACATACATGTATACACACATGTATTTCCTTTTTATTAGATCACAAATGAAGGAAACTAAAAATAATCTCTACTTATTATCCCAAGATTCCCAGGAGTAAAAAGCATGCACCAGTGCCTTGTGCAAGACTTTTATGCTAATGAGTCTTCAGAAATAATTTGACAACACATAAAAATCAAAACGAATAAGGCAAGGGTGAGGAATTTCAAGCTGGGGACCAGGCATCCCTGAATACATTAGTGCTGACATATCCCCAAGTGTGGTTATGACCCTGGCATGTACAACAGCAAAATAAACACATTTAAAATGGTAATTATTTGTATTATTTAAAATGTATATGCATACTATATGTGTATTTCCTTTTAACTTGTATACATATATATGCATGTATCCTTTAATACTTCCAGGATCCTTGATTTCTTTAATATATGCAATTACCCTCTCCACTAATACAGATCATCTCTTAAGGTACAGAGGGATTTAGTTCATGATGACATACCTTCTGCATCATTCTGCAGCTGTACTGGTTTTGAAGGTAAAGAGAGAAGGTGTTTCCAGAAGCCAAGACATCAGAAGACTGAAAGGCATGGCACAAGGAAGGAAATAAGCATTTATTAAGCAACTACTGTGTGCCAAGCACAGTGCTAAGTGCTTTATATATATATTATCTCATTTGACCTTCACAACAAGGAGATAGGTGCTATTACTATCCTTATTTTACAATTGAGGAAACTGAGGCAGACAGAGCTTAAATGACTTTCCCAGGGTTACACACCTAGTAAATATCTGAGACCAGATTTGAACTCAGGTCTTCCTAATTCCAGGTGCAGTGCTCTAACCACTATACCACCTAGGTGAAGACAATACAAAAGAAGAAAAGAATAGTATCTTTTTAAATCTGAGAAAGATGACTGGAAATAGGCTCTTTAGCTGTTTTGCTGGGAGCTGCACTGATTAAAAGAGAGGCATTACTTTGCTGACATCTGATTGTCTGAAGAAAGACTCACTTGACCTTTGTAATCATATACAGCTTAAGAGAAGAGAGACCTTCTCAAGGTTGCCTGTCTTGCCCCTTACTGGCTTCTACAAATGGCAAAAAGAAGAGGAAATATGGAACAAGCTTTGGAGATGTTTTACTGGGAGCTATGCTGATTAGACGAGAGGCATTATTGTTAGGAGTTAGTTGGAAAAAGCAGAATGTGTCTCTGTGGAGAGCTGGCTAGAGTGATCTATGTTGCTATTCAATTCCCACCTAAAATAACATGTCTAAAATTGCAGGCCCTAGACTTAAAGTCTTAAAATACTTAAAGTATTTCACTGAAAGAGTAATGCCAAAGTTTTTGCTAAACACTTTCCCAGTTGTGTGTCAAAGGTAGCTATGTGATAAAAGAGCTTGATATTGCTTTGTTGTTGTTCATCCTTCATTTTTGAAGAGGACCGGTGACATCATGGGGTGATACTTGACTTGCCTGTGAATTAGATTTAAGTGAGGCAGAGTTGCACAAAGTCATCAACCTCACTCTCTCTTCCACAATCCTCAAAGTCCAGCGGCAAGACAAAAGTCCAGACAACTGGCAATGGCCTGGGATTTAGTGAATGGGTTGTTCAGGGAGGACTAGTACCCCTGGTGTGAGGGCCAGCTAAGGCTTTTTCATGGCTGCTCATATACCTTTGATATTCACCTGTCACACAGCTCTCACCTGTGGCTCCAAGAAGCTGTAGCATGTGCAGTGGCCACACCCCGATAAAACTATCTTGATGGGCTAAACCAGGTTGAGGGTAAATGACAGGCCTCAAACCTGTTGGTGAGTTAGGGAAATGTCTACCCCAAGCTTGTGAAGACTTCCCCCAGCAGAATGGGCTATGAAGGTGACTGAAGCAGGCTCTGTGGAGAACTTAGAACTTGGTCAAACATTGATATTCCTTGGTAGTCACAGACAAGTGGCTTTTTCACTAAGAGAGCTGTGAGGACCAGAAGAACAGATGGTACAGAAGTGATTTTGTTCAGAATACGATATAGACAGTTCCATAAAGAGACTCAGAACATAGAGGCCTGCACTCCATTTTCAGGTCTATGGTACATTCCAGGCATATGGATTTCTCTATATATGTGCCTCTTTGCTAGGTTCCTATAAGTACATGTCTGTTTGTCTCCATCGATACTGCTTAGATTGATGGAAGATTGTGACCGGGATTCATGGGTAGACTTTGAAGTTCTGAATATTGATGCTTTTGCTTAGTATTGAGTAACTATTATTTGATTATTGTGGCATTTGATTTATTTTTAAAATGTTTTACATTTGAGTTAATGGTATAATTGTCATATTTTATGTAAATGGGAAGAATATCAAAGGGAGTGCAGGTGATAAAGTATCAAGTAGTAGGAATGTACTCTCTATTCTTCTCTACCCTCCCCACTCCTTACCTTGGTTATTCTTAGGATCCTGAAAATGAGTTGTAGAAATTTGGTTGCACCCAGCTGTACTCCATTTTGGGAAAGACCCTTACCCCCACAAAATTGCCAGTATGAATGTAGGTTGAGATGAGTAAGTCATCTCAGAGAGAGAAAGTGGAGTATAATGAACTATAACAAATAACATTCCCATGGCTATATTGTGGTGAATAGATCAGTGTCACACTTAAACTACAAACAAATTTTTTTTTCAACAAAGGTTAAGGTTAAAAGTAGAAAGTAAACTGGATTTGGAGTCAGATCTAGCTTCAACCATTGGTTCTGCTACTTATAAACTGTATGACTTGTATAAGTCACTTAATCTTTCTGGGTGGGCCTCTTTCATTATAGATAAACTAAAGGGATTGGACAAGATCAGCGGTTCTTAGCCTAGGGTCCATGAATCCCCAAGTCGCCTGTGGATATATTTCAGGGAGTCTATAAGTTTGAATGGGAAAAATTTTGATATTTAAATATAATTGATTTATTTTGTAATCCTATGTGTTTTATTTTATGCTTTTAAGGACATTATTCTGAAAACGGTCCACAGGTTTCAGTAGTCCCCTAAAAAGGTCCATGACACAACAAAAAAGTGAAAAATCTCTGAACTATGTGAGCTCAAAGGTCCCTTCCAACCCTTGATCTACGATCCTATGACCCATTTTCCTGAGTCCCCCTGTGACCTCCAGAAGTTCAGTTTCTCAAAGACTGCAGTATCTTAAAAGTATGTTCTGTAAGTACAAAGTACCACTTAAAGCCAAATGGATCTACATCTTCTTCACTGAGAGAGAGGAACCAGTCAAATCAAAAGTCAACAAACAATTATTAAATGTCTGCTGTATAGCAGCCACTGTCCTAGATGCTGGGGATACAAAGAAAGGAAGAAAAAAAGACAGTCCAGAAGGGATTTCACTTGATAAGTGTACTTGTGGACAAATCAACTGACTAAGGGAGAGTTGCAATTGAATTGGAATGTCGACAACCAAAAACTTTTCTAGGGAACTCTTAGACACTGAAAAAGTCTTCTGTATGCCCTTAAAACAGGTAAAATAGCAACAATAATAAAAACCAGGTAAAATAAAAAGGGCTTATTTCTTCTGCCCAAGTAGAATATGACATTAGTTCTCAGGCTGCTTCTATACAAATCATGAGGTGAAAAGCAGACTTTGGTATTTAAGTACATTGGTGAGAACAATACACTTTTTCCATGAAAGGAAGAAAATAACCCAAAGGAGATAATTTCAGCATGACATAGAAAGCTAGCTTTGGAGCCCAGAAGAAAACCTACCTCTTTACCTCTGAACCATACTAACTGTGTGATACTGGGCAAGTCACTTAACTTCTCAGTATCCTGACAGCTCTCAAAAACTCTTAGTTGCAGAGAAGATGCCAACTGTTTCCTCACCATGGAGTTCTCCATGTCAGTGAAATCACAGATTGAGTCTCACTACCCCCAATTCTCTCCTTAATCTAATACAACACCTAAACATGTGTGTTCAGAGTAGTTGAATTATTTCTAGACTTTTGCAGTGGGAAAATACCAGCAAATAATAGTCATCTTTCCAAGAATTATACAGCACTCTGTAAAAAATAGATGTGTTGTAACAAATAGGAATTCTGGGTTCTATCCAGCTTGATCTGAATAGCACATTTCTACTCATTTACCAAAATGTATAGATAGAATGAAATTCCATTTATGGATCTGTTCATGTGACAAATCTATATAAAAAAAACCTATTAAAATTTGTTTTTGTTTTTTAATCCTTTAAAAAACTTGCAAAAGAAAATATGATAAAAGATAATATAATTGCATGTTGGTTTATATATCTATGATTTCATCAATGTGGGAATTCTCTCCACTAAATCAACTCATCCATAGTTTCTAATTTTAGTAAATAAATATTAGAGACTTGTCTGAGGATCAGAGCATTCAAGTGTTCACATAGTTTGCATGTTGTTATCTGTTTTAACATAAGTATTTTAAGAACTTTATATCATTGTGAAATATTTGGTAATGGAGAAATGCTTCCAATAGCACATTAGCGAATGTGTTTTCTAGAAATATTACATTAGATACTCAAGGGTTTATACATAAATGAACTATATGCAAGCAGTCTTAGAACTATCCTTTTTCTGAAATAGAAAGTAATTCTACACCGTAGGTCATGATTCAGAAACTTAGTGTGCTAGTGCAACACATTTCAGAAACAGTCACACTATAGAGATTATTCTTTCCAGTTTTTTTAAAAAAATCAATTCTTTTTGTCAGCTTACTTTGTGTTCCACAATTAAATTTAGTACCTTAATAATTCAAGAGTAGATTTACTCAGAAATCAATAACCTTTTAATTCTTTAGGATTTAAAATGTTTCATTTTTGACTAATTTTAGGGGGTTTTTTCTTAATATTTTTGCCTTTAACTTTTTTTTTTCAGTTAACAAGCATTTATTTTCCTTCTCTCCTTCCCCCAGTAGGGGAAAAATAAAATGGCATTGATAGACATTCTGATTCTTTCACTGTGCATCAGAATTGAGCCTCAACTCCCCATTGTATCCTCAATTCTTCTTCTTTTTATGCTACTTTGATTTTTGTTTCATGCATGGAAGCAAGCACCTTAGTTGAAGAGAAGAGTTCAGGTCTGTGATTTTTCCTCAATTGATGTCCTGTGACCTAAGAGGGCATGATGAAATCATAAGAAAAAAAAAGAGCCAAACTAGGAACACAGTGATTATTCTGCTGGGTTCTCACACAGTTCAGACCGTGGGGAATTTTGAAGTTAATCAGAGAAAGGGAACAAAGTCAAGAGTAAGCCGCTCCTGCCAAAAGAAGCATCAGCTAAGTACTATGTGCATAAGCAGCAGCCCCTGAAAAAGGTAGGTTGAGATTTTGTACATTATCTTAGAAAACCTTTGTGATGTAAATTCCACAGAGACCTGAAACAAATATCAAGACTGGGATAAAATTTTAAAAATAATACTCCTTGATTATGTAATCTAAAAGTTAATTGACTTTTCCCCTGGTAGATGCCAATAGGACTGTTTCTCTTAATAGGCTGTGAAAATGAAGAACAGCAAATGAGGGAGGAGAATTACCTTTTTGGGCTTGGTTGATACAGTCAATTATCCTTTGCCTGACTGGTCAGATAAACAACTGTGTAATCAACTGTATTAATTTCAGAATCTCATTTCCATTCTGCCTTCCCATTCCACTCCACATGTCTTCCCAGACTTTCTGAATACCAATTGGCTAAAAGTGGATAAAAAGCCAGAGACAAAGATGAGGTCTACACTCACCAAATGACTGGAATACAGTATCCATTGGACCACTACCAAGCTTTCATCACAGCTAGCTTAATTATCAGTGTGATTTTGATGGCTACAATTATTTGAATCCTTTCAACTATGTATACTTGTATACCTGGGGTTCAGGAAGGAGAAGGTATGACCTTGATCTTCTATTCAATATTTGATTAAAGATTTTTCCAGGACATTTACAGAAATCTATTCTCCCCTAGTGAATGGGGAATGGTGGAAAATTAGGCATGCCAGCCTACTTCCTAAGTGTAATAAGTAAGCCATCATAAAGGAGATATTCAATAAGAATGCAAAGGAGAGAAGGAAAAAGTGGATGTAAAGGAGATAAAAAGAATGAGGATCAGATAAGAAATATTAATGTACACAAGGCATGCATCCTCATTTTTTTGGTTTAGATTTTTTAAAGTATGTTTGAATTTTAAAGCGGGTCAGTGTACCAAGATTTACCTTTATTAAAAATATAACCAGAATCCTAATTCACAAATGGTGTTCTCGGTTCCCTCTTATCAACATTGGAATCATAAAATTTTGGATGAGGGAATCCCCAAGTTCTACCCTCTTATTTGACAGATGTGTCTGCGGAAGCTCAAAGATGTTAAGTGACTTATTCAAGATTATATGCTTTATTAGAGGCAGTGTCAGGACCACAAGGCAGGTCTGCTGACTTCCAATCAAGTGCTCTGTACACTTGCCAGTACTGTCTTGAGTCATATGGATTTTGCCATCAACTATATCTATCTGTCTATTTATCCCCTATCTACAAATAGATATTAATGACGAAGCTCATCAGTAATATAATATCTAACATTGATTAGCAGTTTAATAGATTGTTCTCTTCTTATCCCAGTGGTTTATTTGCCATGCCTAATGAATTTCTGTCTTATTATAAGCTTTATTTTAATGCATCAAAAGAGCATGCACAATAATATTTTGCTCTTTAATGGTAGCTCCTTAATGATAGCAATTAAATCTTATTACCTTCCATATT
This sequence comes from Trichosurus vulpecula, assembly GCF_011100635.1. NCBI lineage: Eukaryota > Metazoa > Chordata > Mammalia > Diprotodontia > Phalangeridae > Trichosurus > Trichosurus vulpecula. Next base: position 103,338,064 of record NC_050579.1, read on the forward strand.
TTGGGGGGCACCTAGTCAGATACATTTTAGGTGCTTATATGCTTTCTCAAAGGTCACTGGGAAGTGATGTTTGGTTTCTGCTACACTTTGTTCTCATGGTTGCCCTTGTTTGGATGTCTCTCGGCTTACTGATGTCTTTCTTAAATGTAGCACCCAGAACTGGAAAAAATACTCAATATGTGGTAGGAACAGGACAAAAACATAGCAAAAGTATCCTCTTCTTAGCCCTGGATACTATTCTTCTCTTAATGCATCCTAAGATAAATCAATGCATGAATAAAAATTATTTATAATATATTTACTGTGTTCTAGATGTGATGCTAACCAATGAGGATACAAAAGCAAAAACAGTCCCTGTCCTCAAGGAATTTGCAGGGGTGGGGGAAAGGGCAGCTTTGGTCTGGATAGTCTTAGGGTTTATAAGTGTGGTCATAAAGGATTAGATTGACACATCCCATCCAGGAATAACAGCAGAGTTGACATGATTATGATTCATGGCTCAATAATAGAGAGAATAAAGGTATGCCTGGCATGATAAGGTAGAAATGGGAAGAAGGTAGGAAGTGACGTAAAGCTCCTAAGGTGATCTGGGTGAGGGAGTCATCAAGACAGAAGAGGTTGTATTAGTTTTCGTGGCTGCCAAATCACTGTTTGTGTTAGATTGAGTTTATAATCCACTAAAATCACCAAATGTGTTTCAGTCAAACTACTTTCTTGGCAAAACCTTATTTTTGTCCCTATTAAATTACATCTTAGTAGATTTGGCCCAATGGTCTATCCTGACACAGTCTTTTTGAATATTAACACTCATTGACTTGTCATTCAGAGTAAAAGTCCAAGACCATATCACTGAGGCACCTCTTGGAAGGGTTGACATGGAACCAGTAAATGACTTCCTGTAGAATCCACTATCCAAATGTTCACCTCTCCATCCTTTTTGCAACAGCATGAAAGGCGATAAAAAGATTTTCTAAAATTTTGGCAAACAATATAGAATTTTATGATGTCCTTCCCAAATCTCGTTGATTCTATCTCCACATATCTGTCCACTCACACAACAGCCACTTTAATTCCAGCCTTATCACCTTTTGCTTGGATAATTGCAATAACTCCTAATTTATCTGTATGTTTTCAGTCTCTCTGGCATTCCAATCTGTCCTCAATATTGTTGCCAAATATCCTCAAAAGTTGCCAAACTGATTTTCCTAAACCACAGTTCTGGCTATGTCACTTTGCTTCTTAAGAAGCTTCTGTGGTTCCCAATTTCTTCAAAGATAAAACACAAACTCCTCTGTGTGATGTTAAAAGTTTTTCATTATCTGGCTTCTGAAAATTTTTATACTTTTCTTGTTTCCCAAACTCTTTGTTCTAGCCAAACTGGCCTATTTGCTTTTCCCTCTACATGATATTCTATCTCCTACCTGTGCCTTTGTTTATTCTGTCCCCGTGCCTGGAGTGAACCCCTTCCTTCCACCTTTTAGAATCTCTTCTCTCAATGCTTCACTTAAGTTTTGCCTTGCACTGGAAGCCTGTCATGATTCTTAGTGTCCCCTCCCCAATCCATTTGTTTGTGTCCACCCCCCCCCCAATTACTTTGTATTTGCTTTTTAAAAATATCTTGTCTTTACTTATATGTGTTTAGCTGTTTCTCCACAATGGCATATAAGCTCCTCGAAGGCAAGGACTGATTCAGTTTTACTTTAGTATTCCCAGTGCCTAGCCCAGTACCTGGCACATAGTAGACGTGTTAGTAAATACTCCTTGAATGACTGAATTAATGAATATAGCATTCTCCTGAGCTACCAGCCTGATACACTAACATTTAAATATAGTATGTCTGGTGTCCTGATAATTTGCTTCAAATAGAATAATGCATACATACTTCAGAAATCTAACTTTGGAGGAGTTAGGGAACTGACAGACTTCCTTATCTTCACCATAAATTCAACTCTGCTTTTGTAAAATATTAAATAATTTGAATAGATGTCTTATTTCAGCATGATAAAAAAAATCAGCCTAAGAACTACATTCTCTCAAATGTTGGTGTTATGTTTGACTTTCAAGAAGCTACATGTGAAGTAAATGCAAACCAAGATAATGAGGGAACTAAGAAAAGTGCTATAAACAGGAAATCAAGAATTGCCAGATATAATCCACAATTGGAAGTCGGGGTATTTAGTGGGTTGTAATTTCTGTAAGGGCAGGGGCTGAATGAATGAATGCAGGAAGCATTTATCAAGTTTACTATGTACAAAGCACCGGATATAGAAATAGAAAAATAAGACAGGCTCTTCTCTTGAGGAGATCATATTCTAGTGGGGGAAAGAATACATGTGGATGGTTCTAGCTGCAAGTCAGATATTAAAGTCCCATTGACTTTAGGGTACAGCAAAAATGCAGATACCAATGCTTCTTCTTTAATGTCATTTCCATCAACAAAATCATCGGTTTCTGATGTTTAACCATTTGACTGTGTCAAGGACTTTGGTAGCAAGTACTTTCTTTTCTGGATCTTCAATAGCTGTGGCTATAGCATATAAAGGAGCAGTTGCCAGGCTGTATCTCCACAGAGCTTGTTTCCCAGATAATGGCTGAGGGCACTGGATCTGAGGTCAAGATGGCAGTGATGGTTGACTTGCCTGGCACATGCTGCTTCCTGCCTTTCCCTTAAGGTGTTTTGTTATTTCAATTAGGCTGACTTGCCTGCCTTGTGTGTGGTAATTGGTTGGCAGTTATTAGGTCTAGCTAGCCCCTTCTCCATAGGAGTTACTTCCTCAGATGATAGCTATGAAGACTGGTTTGGAAAGCAGAACTGCCATTCTCAGGACTCCTGTTGCTGGCATTTGGTCAGCAGTTGTTGCTGGTGGTGATGAGGAAATTGGGCCCCTTCTTCATAATAATTTCTGACTTCACTGATGGCTGCGGAGTCTGGGGTAGAAGAAAGTCTAGTGGTTTGCTGGATACTGCTATTCCCAAGACTCTTAGGTTCAGGATCCTAGGCTATCTCCATCAAGGTCTGAGGCCAGATGATGAACAAACTAATTTGACTTGCTTGATATGTACTGCTTCCTGTCCTTTCCTCAAGGTGCCTCGCTGTGTTGACTGGGTTTTATTTAATGGTTGTGTCTCCTCCAACATCTATCATGTTGCTCAGCACATGATAGATCCTTAAATCAATGAATCAACAAATATTTATTAAGCACTTACAGACACAGTACTAAATGCTGGGAATAAAAATACAAGCAAGTTATTATGGACTTTGATTCAAAATTGACTTAAAACAATGTGAAAAAATTATATGGTATTTAATTTTATACTAAATGATTTTAGGTTAAATTTTGGATTCTACAATATTCTTCATTGGAATGCCTAGTGCAGAAGTAGCAACATATAAAAGCAATAGTTGTGATACAAGCAAAAACTTACTGTTCTGTTTTATGTAGTGTACAATATTGAAATTTGTCATTATTTTCCACATTGCTAGAAAAGTAATTTTAGTCATTTTCCAGAATTTCTAGGAATTTCATAGAATTCACAAAATTGTGTAAAACAATTCCTTGGGGATATGTGATGGAGTGCTACCCCATATCCCCCTTTCAAAGCAAGCTTAGTTTTCTTACTATGTTACTGCTTCCTGTTGTCTAAGAGCAGCATTTGGCTGCTGAGCCAGAGTTTTGTGGATATAATAGGGGAGCAATTCTTGACTTTCAGGCCTATCCTTCCTGCCAGCCTTGAACCAAGATAACTCTGAGCTCTGGAAAGTTAGTGGGGTAATGCCCTTATTGCTCCCTAAAGTGGTCTCCCCTGTGAACACCTGGCCTCCTAGCAAGTCTTTGTCAAGGATGAGGTCGCCTCCTGTTTGTATAGGAGCTTTTCAAAGGCTCACTTTCATACAAAGCTTTGTAAAACCTCAAAAGGAAGCTGGCATCTTTCCTCCTTTTTGGGTATCAGCTACTAGAGAAGTTACAATGACAACAGAACCAGCAAAGTAGGAAAGAGTCACTTACAAAGAGAGAAAAACCACCAGAAGAAAGATCCTACTTGGCATTGATTGGTCTCTATTCAGCGGAAATAAATTGCAAATACCTATTAAGCAGCTTTCATAAAGATACATTTACAAATGTACCAACAAAGTATGGATACAATCAATCAATCAACAAACATTTATGAAACACTGTTTTCCAAATTCTGTACTAGAAACGAGGGGCAGGGTAGAGGTACTAAGAAACAATCTCTATTTGTAAGAAGTCTACATTTAAATGGGAGAGATGAGTTCTATCCTCTCAACTGGTTGTAATCATTTTAATCTTCATTGCTTCACATTTCCTTTTCTGTTTGTGGGAATGAAACTTTCTGCTCCTTACCTGATTTATATTTGTACTCTGGGTATCCTTTTTCCTTTCTCTGCCTTACGTCCCTATGCTAGGGAGGACTCCTCAGACTAGAGCTGAAAATAAAATTGTTCCTCAGGAGACTGAGATGGGTGTGGAATTGAAGCATTGGTAACATAGTTCCCTTATTGAGGAGACAAGAAACCCCAAAGTAATTAACTCAGGGCAAATCATGAATGCAGGTGAAGTTCAAGGATTGGCAAAGGACATCAGCCCCTGTGGCCTCAGAATAGCGGTGCCTAGCTAGTCACTGTGCTATTTAGGCATGATACCTAGATAAAGCATTTAATCAATCGATCAATATTTGCTTATACCTCATAGGCCCCCAAAATTCCCAAAATGACCTTGGGAGCCCTCTCTACTTTCTGCTTTTGGAGTCTTGTGTAGTTATCCAAAATTCTAACTCAGGCCCGCATCCATTATATTCTCTTACATGCTAAACCAAAATGACACGCAAAAAGTCAATGAAAAACATTTAATGAAAACAGGGTAGGAAGGTAAATCAAGGGCATTGAATTAAATATGCCATATTCCTAGGCAGTGTGTGTTTCAGCTCTTTTTCTAATACAGGCATACTTTGTAGGATCAGTTCCAGATCACTGCAATAAAGTCATTATCACAATAAAGCAAATCATATGAATTTTTTGGTTTCCCAGTGCATATAAATGTTATGTTTACACTATACTATAGTGTATTAAGTGTGCAATAGCATTATATCTAAAAATATACATAAATTATTTTGAAAAATACTGTATTACTAAAAAAAATATTGCTAACATCATCTGAACCCTCTGTGAGTCAGAATCTTTTTGCTGGTGGAGGGTCTTGCCTCAATGTTGATGGCTGCTGACTGATCATGGTGGCAGTTGCTGAAAGTCGGGATGGCTATGGGAATTTCTTTTTTTTATTTTATTTAATATATTTAGTTTTCAGCATTGATTTTCACAGGAGTTTAAATTACAAATTTTCCCCCCATTTCTACCCTCCCCCCCACTCTAAGATGGCGTATATTCTGGTTGCCCTGTTCCCCAGTCAGCCCTCCCTTCTGTCACCCCACTCCCCTCCCAACCCCTTTTTCCTTCCTTTCTTGTAGGGCAAGATAAATTTCTACACCCCATTGCCTGTGTACCTTATTTTCCAGTTGCATGCAAAAACTTTTTTTTTGTTTTTGAACATCTGTTTTTAAAACTTTGAGTTCCAAATTCTCTCCCCTCTTCCCTTCCCACCCACCCTCCCTAAGAAGCAATTAAAAAGCAATTCAACATAGGCCACATGCGTATCATTATGTATAACCCTTCCACAATACTCATGTTGTGAAAGACTAACTATATTCTGCTCCTTCCTAACCTATCCCCCTTTATTGAATTTTCTCCCTTGACCCTGTCCCCTTTCAAAAGTGTTTGTTTTCTATTACCTCCACCCCCATCTGCCCTCCCTTCTATCATCCCCCTTCTTTTTATCTTCTTCCTCCTTTGTTCCTGTGGGATAAGATACCCAATTGAGTATGTATGGTATTCCCTCCTCAGGTCAAATGTGATGAGAGCAAGATTCACTCATTCCCCCTCACCTGTCTTCTTCTCTTCTCTTCCTACAGAACTGCTTTTTCTTGCCACTTTTATGTGAGATAATTTACCCCATTCTATCTCTCCCTATCTCCCTCTCTCAATACATTCCTCTCTCATCCCTTAATTTTATTTTATTTCTTTTAGATATCTTCCCTTCATCTTCAACTCACCCTGTGCCCGCCCTTTCTCTCTCTCTCTCTCTCTCTCTCTCTCTCTCTCTCTCTCTCTCTCTCTCCATATATATATATATATATATATATATATATATATGTATATACATATGTGTGTGTGTGTGTATATATATACACACACATACATATATACATACATACTCACATACGCATATGTATACATAAACATATATATATATGCATATTCCCTTCAGCTACCCTAATACTGAGGTCTCATGAATCATACACATCATTTTTTCCATGTAGGAATGTAAACAAAACAGTTCAACTTTAGTAAGTCCCTTGTAATTTCCTTTTCTTGTTCTTTTTCTTGATTACCTTTTCATCCTTCTCTAGATTCTTGTGTTTGAAAGTCAAATTTTCTATTCAGCTCTGGTCTTTTCACTGAGAAAGCTTGAAAGTACTCTATTTTATTGAAAGTCCATATTTTGCCTTGGGGCATGATACTCAGTTTTGCTGGGTAGGTGATTCTCGGTTTTAATCCTAGCTCCATTGACCTCCGGAATATCGTATTCCAAGCCCTTCGATCTCTTAATGTAGAAGCTGCTAGATCTTCGGTTATTCTGATTGTGTTTCCACAATACTCAAATTGTTTCTTTCTGGCTGCTTGCACTATTTTCTCCTTGATCTAGGAGCTCTGGAATTTGGCAACAACATTCCTAGGAGATTTCTTTTTGGGATCTATTTGAGAAGGTGATTGGTGGATTCTTTCGATTTCTATTTTGCCCTGTGGCTCTAGAATATCAGGGCAGCTCTCCTTGATAATTTCTTAAAAGATGATATCTAGGCTCTTTTTTTGATCATGGCTTTCAGGTAGTCCAAAAATTTTTAAATTATCTCTCCTGGATCTATTTTCCAGGTCAGTGATTTTTCCAATGAGATATTTCACATTGTCTTCCGTTTTTTCATTCCTTTGGTTTTGTTTTATAATATCTTGCTTTCTCATCAAGTCACTAGCTTCCACTTGCTCCAGTCTAATTTTTAAGGTAGTATTTTCTTCAGTGGTCTTTTGGTCCTCCTTTTCCATTTGGCTAATTCTGCCTTTCAAGGAATTCTTCTCCTCATTGGCTTTTTGGAGCTCTTTTGCCATTTGAGTTAGTCTATTTTTTAAGGTGTTGTTTTCTTTAGTATATTTTTCAGTATTTTTGGGGTCTCCTTTAGCAAGTCATTGACTTGTTTTTCATGGTTTTCTTGCATCCTTCTCATTTCTCTTCCTAATTTTTCCTCTACTTCTCTAAATTCCTTTTCCAAATCCTTTTTGAGCTCTTCCATGGCCTGAGACCAGTTCATGTTTTTCTTGGAGGCTTTTGTTGTAGGCTCTTTGACTTTGTTGACTTCTTCTGTCTGTATGTTTTGGTCTTCTTTGTCACCAAAGAAAGAATCCAAAGTCTGAGACTGAATCTGGGTGCATTTTCGCTGCCTGGCCATATTCCCAGCCAACTAACTTGATCCTTGAGTTTTTCAGCGGGGTATGACTGCTTGTAGAGTTAAGAGAACTTTGTTCCAAGCTTGGGGGGATGCCCCAGCTCTGCCACACCAGCACTCCTCCTTCCCCAAGAACCCCCAACCTGGACTGGACTTAGATTTTCATCAGGCTCTTCACTCCTGCTCTGATCCACCACTTAATTCCTCCCACCAGGTGAGCCTGGGGCTGGAAGCAACTGCAGCTATAGTTCTGTAGCTGCCCAACCTCTGCTGCCCCCGGGGTGGTGGCCGAACTGCAAACCCCTTCCACTCCCGCAGCTTTTCCCACTAACCTTCTCCGTTGTCTTTGGTGTTTGTGGGTTGAGAACTCTGGTAACTGCCACAGCTCACTGATTCAGGGCACTAGGGCACGCTCCACCTGGCTCCTGGTCTGGTTGGTCTGCGCTGCACACGCTGGGCTCTGCTTCCAGCTCTGTGCGGATAGACCTCACCCAGACACCATCCAGGCTGTCCTGGGCTGGAGCCCTGCTTCCCTCTGCTATTTTGTGGGTTCTGCAGTTCTAGAATTGGTTCAGAGCCATTTTTTTTTTAGGTTTTTGGAGGGACTCGGCAGGGAGCTCATGCTAGTCCCTGCTTTCCAGCTGTCATCTTGGCTCCGCCCCCCCCCCAAGAAAGTATTTTCTTAAAAAGCCAGGAATTTCTTAAAATAAGATAACAATGATGTTTTCCAAATCAAATGAGTCTTCTTTTCATTTGAACACTTAGAGGCCATTGTAGGGTTATTAATTGGCCCAATTTCAATGTTATTGTATCTCAGAGAACAGAGAGGCCAGAGGAGAGGGAGAGAGATGGGGGAATTTCTCAGTCAGTAGAGCACTCAGAACATATACATTTATCAGTTAATTTTGCTGTCTTAATAGGCACAGTTCATGGTACCCCAAAACAATAACAATAACAGTGTCAAAGATCACTGATCACAGATCACCATGACAGATAATAATATTGAAAAAGTTTGAAATTTTGGGAGAATTACCAAAATGTGATACAGAGACACAATGTGGGCACATGCTGTTAGAAAAATGGCACCAATGGACATTCTTGATGCAAGGTTACCACAAAGTTTAATTTGTAAAAAACACAATATCCACAAAGAGCAATGAAACAAGGAATACCTGTACTGTCTCTACATTATTATAGCAAGTGTAGCAAATTTTATAAATTCACAGCATCACAAGCATTTAAGGTATGGTTGTGTCTACATCTTTCCAGGGAAACTGGGCATTTTTGCTTTCTCTTAGCACAGGAAATGGAAATCATTGTAGAGAGTGCTTTTGATTCTCCCTTCTATAGGAACCAGGCAATTGCTGTAACTTAGAATGTTACATTTTTCCCCCACTTTTTCCCCACCTTCTCCACTCCCACAACTCATCCTTCATCCTTTTCATAGAGCTTTTCAAATTGTACCACTTTCTAGTAGATTTAGTTCCCAGGGAAAATATGCAATCCATTACATGTTGAATGCATATATGTTCACAGCATTGTGCTCAGCCTTTGGAGCTACACACAGATGTGCAACACATAATCCATGCCCTTAAGGCACAGTCCATGTTGATAGATAAGATGTATGCATGTACATTCAAGGATAGTTTATAAATTACAGCAGCAAGTAATAGGAGCTAACATTTATTTAGCATATTAAGGCTTGCAAAATGCTTTACAAAATAGTGTGTCATTTTATCTTCACGACAGCCCTGGGATTTAGGTGCTATTATTATCTCCTTTTTACAGATCGGGAAACTGAGTAGGAGAGACTTGCCCAGGGTAGCACAGCTACTATGTGTCTGAGGTCAAATTTGAACACTGATCTTCCTGATTCCAGTCCTAGTGCTCTATCTACTTAGCTGCCTTTTAGTATCACATAAGAGATACAGATAGGAAGTGCTCAGGTGAGAGAAGAGAAAAATTTCTTTAGGCTGAGATTATCAATAAAAGCTCAAACAGAATGTGGGATTTGTTTTGAAGAAGAAGAATGATAACAAATTCAATAAATGAAAAAGCAGAAGGAACATTTTGAGGAAAATGAATGGCATGAGGAAAGACAAAGACGTGAGAAAGTATGAACATTCTGGGTACAGTGAACAGACTCTATGGGTAAATAAAAAAGTACATTGTAGCCAGATCATAAAAGTTCTTAAATTAAGGACTTTGGATTTATTTTATAAATAGTGAGAAGACACTAAAATTTTTTGAAGAGTGGAGCAATATGATCAAAATGCTATTTTAGAAAGCAATGTATATTTGGATTGAATTGGAACTGAGTCCCTAGTTACATAGTCAATCTTGATCAATGATTTCTTTTAGCTGAGAGCTGTACTAATTATAGATTTCCACATCATTTTATTCCAAGAGTCATAAATTAATAGGTTAATATGGCTGTCATCCAACCATCACCAGATATAGATAAAAATCTGTGGCATTACTTTTGGTGGCATCATATTCAGGCACAAAAGATGTTACCTACTAATTCCAGTAAGCCTTTTTTACAGGCCTCATAGTCCTTGGAATTTTCAGTAATGTAGGACTAAAATTCTCTTGCCTTCTAAACATTCTAGAAATCAATTTGGAATCATATTAAGAAATTAACTAAAATATCCATACCCTTTGACCTAGAAATCCCTTTATAAGAAGAAACAAAAAATAGAAAAGTGCCATGTGGATCTAAATATACATAGCAGCAAGAAAGAACTGGAAATAATTAAATCTTCCTGGATTAGGTAACAAATTATTAAATAAATGGTGTATATGAATGTAATAGAATATTATTATGCTGTAAGAAACAATGAATATAATGTTGAGAAGCAGGAAGAGATATTTAAGAGCTGATGCAGAGTGAAGTAGGCAGAACACCTCTCAGACCTCTCCAAAATAAGAATTATCCATGGGAGGTAAAATAACTGCAAGTGTTTCTGTAGTCCAAGACACCAAGAATACAATAGGCTAATAGCCCAAAGAACTAACAGCAGAGAAAACTAATTCCTAATGTGCTCACTTAGCACCCTCTTTCCCACATCTCACAGGTTAGACAACCTCTAGGATTATCTCAGCATTTCCCTTACTTCTACTGCTGAAGTCTCTGCCAGTTAACTTGTTCTACCATTCCGTGGCAACACACAACAGAACACACAATGTGCCCTCTATCACTCTGAAGGAGGCAAAGGAATAGGGAAGCAAGAAGCTTTCTTTTCCTGGGGCTGAAGCATAGCCACACTCAGTTCTCAGCCAGAGAACTAAAGAATAGAGGAAACTGGATCAGGGTATTAGCATTTGTGAGACTCCACTGGGCTTGAAGGAAAGGAGATTGCCATCCAGCTGAGGCTAATTCTCTTCTCCAGATTGAAAGTGGTGAAAGGTGGATTCCCCGGCATGTGAGATTTGAGGACCATCCACCATCAAATGGGATAAAGTAAGAAAGTGAGCAATAGGGAACTAAAAAGGGGAAAGACTGAAATAACTAAAGATTTGAAGAGGAAGAAAACTCAGTTTAAAACTTTGAGCTTAAGCAGATAAACAAATAGGGATGATATTAATAAAACAGACGATGGCCTTATAATCATCTAAATGAACCCAAACACTTCTGAATAAAGATTACCAAAGGAAATAAATCAACAACTCAGGATTCTGTGGATTTCAAAGAGCATGGAACAACAACAGGACATTCCCAAATGGTTTAAGAGAGAAATAAAAAACTATTGTGAAAGTAGAATATATGACCTGCATAGCAAAAATAATTACCGGAATAGAAAAACTATAATCAACAGTGGTAAATCACACCAAAGAAATAAAGCAAAAAACTGGTTGAGAATGCAAATACACAAAATTTAAAGGTTATCTGGGAGAAGCTAAAAGCAGTAACATAAAAAAATCTCTATACAAGCAAAACATTGATTTCGAAGACAAAATAAGTAGAGACAACTTAAAGATTATATGTCTCCAATAAGAACATGATAAAGTCAAAACTGCCATAAAACAAAATGGTAATTAGAAAAATAAATAGACCGCTTTCAGGGGAAAACAAATACATTTATACTGCAAATACCAAGACACATAATAGTTAAATTTTAAAATTCTAATAACAAGTAACAAATTCTATGAGTGACCAAGAGAGATTTTCAAATATAAAGGAAAGGAATTAAAAATAACATCAGCCTATTATGCACCCACTAGAAACTACAGAAGGGAGTGGAATAATGCATTCCAAAAGAACAAAGGAATGTGGAAACAATGAAAAAGATGTGCATTCAACAAAAGAGGGGCATTTGAATAAAGAAAACCAGAAGTAAGATTATTTACTTTGCAAAAATACCAAATAAGAAAAGTACAAGAAATCTAATATAGCAACCAAGGATGTCACAAGTAACAAAATAAAATATTCTTTAAAAAAAATGGGGGTGGGGGGGAGTGGAGCCAAGATGGCGGCTGGAAAGCAGGGACTTGCCTGGGCTCTCCCCCAGGACCCTCCAAACACCAATAAAAAATGGCTCTGAACAAATTCTAGACATGCAGAACCCACAAAGTAGCAGAGGAAAGCAGGGCTCCAACCCAGGACAGCCTGGATGGTCGCTGCGTAAGGTCTATTGCACATGAAGCTGGGATCAGAGCCCAGCATGGGCTGTGCCTGGACCAACCAGACTGGGAGCCAGGTAGAACAGGCCCTAGCACCCTGAATCAGTGAGCTGTGGCAGTTACCAGACTTCTCAACCCACAAACACCAGAGATAACAGAGAAAGTCAATGGGAAAACCTGTGGGGACAGAGTGAAAGGAGTTCGCAGTTTGGCCACCACCCAGCAGTATCAGGGATGGTGCAGCTACAGAACTACAGCTGCAGTTGCTTCCAGCCCCAAGCCCACCTGGTGGGAGGAATTAAGTGGCGGATCTGAGTGGGAGTGCAGAGCTAGCTTAGATCTGAGTCGGGTCCTGGTTGGCAGTTCTTGGGGGAGGAGTAGTGCTGGTATGACAAAGCTTGCTGTATACAGATAGCTCGGAAAACAACAGCACATCCCCTCAAGCTTGGAACAAAGTACTCTCTACTCTACAAGCAGTCATACCTCACAAAAAGCTCAAGGGTCAAGTAGTTGTCTGGGAATATGGCCAGGTAGCAAAAACGAACTCAGATTCAGACTCAGACTTTGGAATATTTCTTTGGTGACGAAGAAGACCAAAACATACAGCCAGAAGAAGTCAACAAAGTCAAAGAGCCTACATCAAAAGCCTCCAAGAAAAATGTGAATTGGTCTCAGGCCATGGAAGAGCTCAAAAAGGATTTGGAAAAGCAAGTTAGAGAAGTAGAGGAAAAATTGGGAAGAGAAAATGAGAGTGATGCAAGAAAACCATGAAAAACAAGTCAACGGCTTGCTAAAGGAGACCCAAAAAAATACCGAAGAAAACAACACCTTAAAAAATAGACTAACTCAAATGGCAAAAGAGCTCCAAAAAGCCAATGAGGAGAAGAATGCCTTGAAAGGCAGAATTAGCCAAATGGAAAAGGAGGTCCAAAAGATTGGAGCAAGTGGAAGCTAGTGACTTTATGAGAAATCAAGATAGTATAAAACAGACCCAAAAGAATGAAAAAGTGGAAGACAATGTGAAATATCTCATTGGGAAAACCACTGACCTGGAAAATAGATCCAGGAGAGATAATTTAAAAATTATTGGACTACCTGAATGCCACGATCAAAAAAAGAGCCTAGATACCATCTTTCAAGAAATTATCAAGGAGAGCTGCCCTGATATTCTAGAGCCAGACGGTAAAATAGAAATTGAAAGAGTCTACCAATTGCCTCCTGAAAAAGATCCCAAAAAGAAAACTCCTAGGAATATTGTCACCAAATTCCAGAGCTCCCAGATCAAGGAGAAAATACTGCAAGCAGCCAGAAAGAAACAATTTGAATATTGTGGAAACACAATCAGGATAACACAAGACCTAGCAACTTCTACATTAAGGGATCTAAGGGCTTGGAATATGATATTCCGGAGGTCAATGGAGCTAGGATTAAAACCAAGAATCACCTACCCAGCAAAACTGAGTATCATGCTCCAAGGCAAAGTATGGACTTTCAATAAAATAGAGGACTTTCAAGCTTTCTCAGTGAAAAGACCAGAGCTGAATAGAAAATTTGACTTCAAACACAAGAATCAAGTGAAGCACGAAAAGGTAAACAAGAAAGAGAAATCACAGGAGACTTACTAAAGTTGAACTGTTTTGTTTACATTCCTACATGGAAAGATGATGTGTATAATTCATGAGACCTCAGTATTAGGGTAGCTGAAGGGAATATACATACATACGTGTGTGTGTGTGTGTGTGTGTGTGTATAGACAGAGGGCACAGGGTCAGTTGAATATGAAGGGATGATATCTAAAAAAATAAAATCAAATTAAGGGATGAGAGAGGAATATATTGAGAGAGGGAAAAAGGGAGAGATAGAATGGGATAAATTATCTTGCATAAAAGTAGCAAGAAAAATCAGTTCTGTTGGGAGGGAAGAGGGGGCAGGTGAGGGGGAATGAGTGAATCTTGTTCTCGTTGGATTTGACCTCAGGAGGGAATAACATACACAGGAAAGAAGGAGGAAGGAGATAAAAAGGGGGGATGATAGAAGGGAGGGCAGATAGGGGGAGGAGGTAATCAAAAGCAAACACTTTTGAAAAGGCACAGGGTCAAGGGAGAAAATTGGATAAAGGGGGATAGGATAGGATAGGAAGGAGCAAAATATAGTTAGTCTTTCACAACATGAGTATTGTGGAGGGGTTTTGCATAATGTGGCCTATGTTGAATTGCTTGCCTCTTAGGAAGGGTGGGTGGGGAGGGAAGAGGGGAGAGAATTTGGAACTCAAAGTTTTAAAAGAAGATGTTAAAAAAAAAGATTTTGCATGCAGCCAGGAAATAAAATATACAGGTGATGGGGCATAAACATCTATCGTGCCCTACAAGAAAGTAAGGGAAAAGGGGATGGGGTGGGGGGAGTGGGGTGACAGAAGGGAGTGCTGACTGGGGAAAGGGGCAATCAGAATATATGCTATCTTGGAGTGGGGGGGAGGGTAGAAATGGGGAGAAAATTTGTAATTCAAACTCTTGTGAAAATTAATGTTAAAAACTAAAAATATTAAAGAAATAAATAATGATTAAAAGACAGAAACACACACACACACACACACACACACACACAGGATCAAAAAATAAGAACAATAAAATGACAACAGTGGGACCAGTAAGAGATTGCTTTCAAAAACTACACAAGGGGGCAAAGGTGAAAACCGAAATTGAAGGACCCATTGGTAAAGAAACAAGTCTGAAACATCGTGGACTCCATAACACCCTACCTACACAAGAATCAATGTTTTTTTTTCTTTTTTATGAGACTAACTGCAGAATAGGAGAGCACATAAAAAGAGAGAAGGGAGAAAAGATGGAGGGAAATGTGTGATGTACTTTAAATGTCAATGGTAAATAATGAAGGGAAAATAATGTTTGTCAGCTCTCAGGAAGAAGGTCTACAGGAGAATGGATGAGCTAGCATAAGAAGAATTGAAATAGGGGGGAAACATGAAAATATTGTTTGAGTGAAGGGAGCGGAGTCCCATTGAAGACCACTCCCAAAGAAGTAGAGACAGAGATTCTATCATGGCAATGATTTGATAAAGGGATTTAGTGCTTAGAGAGATTATATTCTCTAGTCTACATTTAGAGACTAATGTGCCTTCACTGCCTCAGTAGAAGGGGAATCAGAAATTTCCAAAACTGGAAGAATGGAAAGACATAAATTCAGAGAGGAAACTTCATAGTCAATGGAGGGGGGCTAGGGTGGGAGAGATGATCAATAAGGGGGTAGTAATGAACAATAAGGCACACAGACAAATTTTTAACATAGGACAATGCTTCTAGTCTCCCTACCTCCTCTAGGAATATCCCTAAAAATAAGACACATCAGAAAAAAGGGGGATAGGAGAAAGATTTTAAAAGCAATAACAGAAATTATTTAGAAGAGGGATTTCAAAATAAGTACCTTAGAAACATTAATTCCATAAGGAATACAAAGATTAAAAAGAAGCAAATTAGTATAAGGACCATGAATCAAAGAATAAAAGTCTGGAATAGATAGCAAAGGAAGAGAATTAATGAAGATAAATATGGGAAAGAATTCCTTTTTTAGAAAAAAAAAAGGTGTCAAAAATGAAAAAAAAAAACCCTAACTAAATGGAACAAGTTAAAGGGGAGAGGGAGGGGGATTTACTTGACTATTTAACTAAAAGGAAAAAAGAGGAAAAGACTCAAAACAATAGATAAAATTAATAAATATAATATGATTGATTAACAAAACTAGGAAAAGTTTTAATGGATGGGAAGGGGAGAGGGAAAGAGAACCTGGAAATGCAGCATTACCTTAAAGCAGATTGAGTAAAAATAACTAGAGAGGAAAAATACAAAGTCCTATCTTTGAAGCAGAAGAGAGGCAAAAAATAATAAATCAAATATGAAATATTAGAGACAAATGGAAGCTAAGACAGTATAGGTATCATAACTTTAAATGTGAATGGATTAATTGTGATAAAATTTGAAAGAATGACAGACTAGATAAGAAAGTAAAACTACACAGGTTATTGCTTACCAAAAAAATACACAAATAATAATAAAAATATGCACATAATAAAAATGAGAGGATGGAACAAAATTTCCTTTGCCTCAGGTCAATTCAAAAAAGTAGAAATTGTAATCGTTGTCAGAGGAAGCAAAAAAAATCATAATGTAAAAAGAAATTAAAAAGGTATATTATGCTGAACAGAATCAGAATGCTAGACAACGAACCAATATCTGTTAAAGTTGTGTTCTCAATGCCTTATCATCTAAACTCATAAAGGAAAATTTAACTTGATTACAATAGAGATAGACAATAGTGGCAAGAGACATTAATGTTCTATCAGTTGTGGACAAATGTAGGAAAAAGGGAATTAAAAATTTTGACAAATTGCTGTAGAAATTAAAGCTAAAAGACTTACTGAATCTTCTAAATGCAACGTCTAAATAATACATATATTTCTCAGCACTACATGTAAGTTTTCCAAAAATTGACTATGTGTTAAGGTATATAGATATTGAAAATAAATATTAAAAAGGCAGAGATAGTAAACATCCTTTATAGGCCCTAATACGCTAAAAATAATTATCTGTTCGGGGAACATACGCAAATGGACAAATACCAATGAAATAATAAATAATGAATTGGGCAAAGAATAAATCACAGAAACAATTATTAATTATGCTAAAAAGAATGATAATGATAAAACAGTATACCAGATGTTCTGGGATACAGCTAAAGCAGTCCTCATGGGAAAAAATTATACCTCCACAAGCATGAATTAACTAAATAAAAGAGGACTGATGAACTGAATATGTGCGTGTTTAAAATTAGAAAGGAAAAAACTTAAAATACTTACAAAAGAGGAGATATTAAAGTTAGAGAAGAAATGGGTGATTTGGGAACCAAAATGACTATAGAAATGATAAAACTAAAAGCATTTTCTTTGAAAAGACTAGCAAAGTTGATAAACTATTAACTTATCCAAATAAAAAGTGGGCAGAAAACAAATTAACGAAATAGAAAATGAATAATTTGAAATTACACCAAAATCCAAAGAAATAAAAAAATTACGAGAACATTCTATTCATGTGTATATGCTAACAAAACTGGAAACACAAAAGAGATGTAGAATCCTTTCAAAAGTATAAAATACCCAAACTAACAAAAGAACAAAACAAAAGAGTAAATAGAACAATCCCATCTCAGATCAACAAATAGGGCTATCCATGAAGGAATCACTGATATGGTCCTGATATGTTAATATAGTTTTATAAAACTTTTAAAGAACAATAAGTAACAATATAATAAAAATTATTCTCAAAAACTGAGAAAGAAAGCACATAGTTTTAATGAAATGACTATAGTCCTTATAAGTAAACCAAGAAAGGATAAATCATAGAAGCTGAACAGTAGACCAATAACATAACTGAATATTGATTCAAAAATTTTAAATAAACATTTGTCAAGCAGATTAGATTATTCTTTATTGTCAAGTTGGGTTTACACCAAAGATAGAAAGTTCAATATTAGGAAAAGAATCAACCATTATATTAAAAATAAAATCATCTAAAACCATATCTAAGTAGATGCAGAAAAGCCTGTGACAAAGTACATTTATGTCAAAAATTCTATAAAGATATAGAAGGACCTTTACTTTAAAAATCCTAGAGAATTAATAAAGAACCTAATTGAGATAATACTTTTAGTAAAGCTGCAGTATACTGTGTGCCTTCAAAAATCAACATTTCTGTATAATCATAACAAAATCTAAGATGCAATAATAACAGAAAGGGAAATGCCATTCTGTATAACTACTAAATGCAGGAAATATTTGTAGGCCAAAACCCACAGAATAGTTATATAGATTCAATTACAAAGTTCTTAAGGTAATAAAGAACAATTTAAATAGCTGGGGAAATATTCAGTGCTCGTGGCTAGGCTGTGTCAATATAATAATAATGACAATGCTGCCAAAGTTAATTTACAATTTTTAATGCCATACCAATCAAACTATCAAAGGGATACTTGACTGAATTCCATAAAAGAATAATAAAATTTATTTGGAGAAACAAAAGATTTAGAATATCAAGTAAAATAATGAGAAAACTTGGGACAGCTAGGTGGCATAGTGGATAGGGCACCAGCCTTGGAATCAGGAGGACCTGTGTTCAAATCCAGCCTCAGATACTTACTAGCTGTGTGGCCCTGGACAAGTCACTTAACCCTGATTGCCTCAAAAATATGAGAAAAGTAAGAAATAAAGGGGTAACAACACTTTTAGACCTCAAGTAGTCAACAAAACCATTTAGTATTGGCTTAAAAATAAAATTAATGGAACAGTCTAGACAAGGTAGAATCAGAATCAATGGATCTCAGTAATATTTGAAAAACCAGAAAATTTAAGCCACTTAGGAAAGAATTTCCTAATTAAAAAAAAAACTTCTGGGAAAACTGGAAAGCAGGCTGGCAGCAATTAGGCTTGGACAAACACTTTATGCAGCCTTAATATTAAAAATTAGAAGTAGATCAACTATCTTTCACAACTACAACTATGTGTGTATATATGTTAATTTGGTCATATATATGCCCCAAAGTCATTCCTCAACAGATAAGTGATTAAAAGATATGAATAAACAGCTCTCAAAAGAGAAATTGCAAAGTAATAAAAATTATATGAAAGAATACTCCAAATCACTAATTATAAGAAACATTCTAATCAAAATAGCTCTGAGGATTTACCTAACACTCTACAAATTGGCAAAGATGACAAAGGATAGTTAAGGTGAATGCTAGAGGTTAGTGCAAAGATAAGCATACCTAGTCTGTTGCTGGTGGTGGTGGGAATCAGTATGATCATTTTGGAAGGCAATATGAAATTATGCAAATAAAGTGATTAAAATGTCCCTACCCTTTGACCCAGGGATTTCACTGCTAGTCATATATACTAAAGAGATTGTTAATAAGAACAATATCTTCATATACACCAAAGTATTTATAGCAGTGTGTGTATGTGTGTGCACATGTACGCAAGTGTGTACAAAGAATTGGAATCAAAGCATTTACTTATCTATTAGAAAATGGCTAAACAAATTGTGATATATGAATGCAATGGAACATTACTGTCTTTAAAGAAACAAAAAAATTAGGATAAATACAAAAAAGCATGAAAAGATTTACATGATCTGATCCAAAGTGAAACAAGCAGACTCAAGAAAACAATGTACACAATGACGGTAACCTTGTAAATGGAAATAACATAAAACAATACAGAATTACAGAGAATGAATTATGTAATCAATTACAAAATTACATAGCTCCAAAGAAAAGATATGAGGTGTGCGTATGTGTGTGTGTGTATCCGTGTATGTGTAAGAGAGAGAGAGAGAAAGAGAGAAACATTATGTACAATGTATCATACCAATGGTCTTCCCACTGCTGCAAATATATGTGCACATGAGATGTGTATGTGTGTGTGCACATATGTATATGTCTGTGTGTATACATTGCAGATATTTTTAGACTATTTTTGCTGATTTTTCTCTCATTCTTTTTCATCTTTAAAATATTCTTTTCTTATGTGTGATGACTCTCTGGGAGGGGGAAATGCTAAAATTTTGATAATGCCAAAAAAGTCAATAAAATTTTATTTTAAAAAATTATATGAATGTGAGGAATAACACAAATGAACACCACTTACTTATAATAACCAAGATTGTCTCCAAAGATGAGATAAAGAAGAATTTTATCTTCTTCCCTTCATTGGAGAGGAGGCAAAGAGGAATCATGGGTACAGAATTTGCGTATGCTGAAAAGTGGTTGATATGTTGGTTCATTTTGTTGAATGCTTTTATTTTCCCTTTCTTATTGATTCTTTGTTACAAAGGGTGGCAGCCTAGGTAGAAGGGGAAAAGAGGAAGAATATATTCACAAATGAAGGCGACATAAAAATAATAAATACAAAATTTAGATAAATAAATACAATACTGTGGCTATAGGTATCACTGAAGATGATGAGGTATAATTCTAGTCTTCTTTATCCCAGGCAAAACTGATACATTCCTAAATTGCTTGTTTTTGAAAACTCAGTCTTGGAAGGTATCATGCAAAGGAAGCCATAAACCATTTTTTTCGCCTAACACTTTAGGAACTGTAGTTTTCTGGTTAGGATTGCTTGAGCATACCAAGTAAAATCGCAGTTTACTTCCGAGATTAAAAACAACAACAACAACTATACATTTAAGTTACAAGATCTTGCCAATACTTGAAATCTCTAGATAAGCAACATAAGGAGGTAGCATTTTCCTTTGATGGCATAAAACATAAATCTTATACTTCCTCCATAGTACATATGTATAATGTATATAAAATATATGGATACCTAATGGCACGTATATTCATGTGTTATATATTTAATATATGGCACATATATTCATACATAGTTATATCTATCTATGTGGATATGTATAGATGGAGACATAGAGCCATATTGATATCTTTGCCATTTAAGGTCAGGAGAATTTGTTTTGTAACAGCTCCAGAGTTCTCTCTTGATCCAAATGTCTGTATTCATTGCATAGAGCTTCCATGGCCATGGGGCAGCAGATCCAATGTAGCATCACTGTTTTCTTGTGCATCATTTGGTGTAAGTTTGTGTTAGACACAGTGTACATTCTTGTTTGACTTTATGCCATTTTTTCAACATCAGGGTTCTCTCTGGAAAATGAAAATTCAATCCCTTAGGGTCTCATTGCCATTTTAAAAAAGGTATATCTCTTAAACCTTTATAATGCAATTGTCCTTTCTGCAGTCCAACCAAAGAAAAGGGAAAATGGGAATCTAATGCAATAAAATGTTTTTCAACTGGTGACATGCTTTCCTAGACTCCAAGCTCTCTTTTTGTTTATTAATTGCCCAACTCTGGGAGTGTCAGACATCATCTTTACCCCTTTTATAGATACTACCATTTGATAGAATTTTTTAAGATACTGCTATGACTTCGGACACATAACATACAAGATTTGGCATTTGTCTTCACATTAGCACTCTCTAGTTGATAACACATATCAGATTTGTAGCTGGTTAGTTCTTCAACCCATTTCTTACAGGCAAAATCCAATTTAGTGTTCATTCATGTATATCAGTGTATAGACTGGAAGTATTTCTCCCTCCCCAACCCACCGCCCCCCACCCAAGATAATCATAAAAGGAAATAATGTAAGTCAATTCAGCTCCTGGATTTCTCAGAGACACATAAAATAACGATCCCAGTTTAATCACAGTCACTTCTTCTACAGGCAAAAAAAAAATCTTCCTTTCAATTATTTTTTCCCAACTGGAAAAAAAATAATTTACAAGCTAGAAAAGAGGGAAGGTATTTTTCTTTCTTTTAAGAAGGCATAATTTTCCAAATATCTCTGATTAACTTTGGCAAGCAAAATAATTAAAGTAGTGTCTGGTGCCTAGCACAGTGCCTTGAACTTAATAGGTAATTTTAAAATGTTTTAATTAAATCAAATCCAGGTTTCTAATGGAGCTGAAAAATTAATCTAGATAAACACCAAATCACTGCTTTAAAATGCATAACATAGACTCTCCAAAAATGAAATCTACATTTTCTTTTCAATTGTGAAGAATATCTATTAAAGCCACATCGAACAACATGAAATCACTTTTTATAGAAAACAAGAGATTCAATTGAAAATTGATTTAAATTCTATCTCCCCTAATACTAAAGTGATGCTGGGTGTTTCACAGGGATGGGGAAGAAGGAGCTTTTTTGTAGGTGTAAAACATTCGTCTATCATTTTGGAGAGTAAAATTCAATGCCTGATAGGTCTGTAGGTTGAATTCTAGTTGTGTGTGTGTGAGAGAGAGAGACAGTGAAAGAGAGGTAGGGAGAGAGAAACAGAGAGACAGGGACAGATTGAAGAGTTTACTTCATTTCTCCATATCTCAGCTTTAAAGTGCTTTAGAGTGGTAATGATTTCAATGTCCTTTGTGTCATGAATGGTGATCAGTGAGGCATATAGGAGCATTTGTCATAAGCATTTGTCAAGGCTGAGCCAAAGACACAAACTGCTTCTTCAGCTATGTGGGGGAGATAAGTAGGATGAAGAAACATGATGTTCATCCTTCAGTTTTGAAGAAGGCCAATGACATCATGGAGTAATGTCTTGACTTTTGAATGAATTGGATTTAAGTGAGGCAGATTTGCACAAAGTCATCAGCCTCACTCTCTCTTCCAGAGTCATTGAAGTCCCGTGGCAGGACAAAAGTTAGGATGACTGGTGATGGCCCAGAATGCAATGGATGACCTTGGTGTCTTCGATGTCTGACCAAGCCCTAAGCTCTCTAAATTTCCTGCTTTAGCCACCTTCATAGCCACTGGGTCAGATGGTTCTTATCTACCCATTCTACTGGGGAAAGTCTTCACATGCTTGGGTTAGACATCCCCCTAACTCACCAATGGATCTGAGGCCTGTCAGTTACGCTCAACCTGATTTAATCCATCTGCCAAGATGGTTTTACTGGGGTGTGGCATAATATTAATTAAGGTGGGACCTTTTTACTGTTTTCTCTTTTAGCACTTATTTAATCAAGTGCCCTTGATGAGTCTGGCCTTTGTTTCTTTAATTAAATCAGGAGTCTTTGATGACCTCCTTGCCTCAAAGGAAAGCCTAGATCATGTGTGTTTAAGATGCATGTTTGTGACGCTTTTAGGTCACGTGGATGAGTCACATGTATGACTCACCTTTGACCCTGAACTAGATATATAAACCCAGAGGTTGGCATTCTTCCTTGGGAGCTCTCAGCCACTGGAAGAATGGTGCGTGGTGACTCTGGGCCAGCCATTGTTAAGAGCTCCCCAGCTTGTTAATCCAGATGTTGATGTTTTCTTGGTAACTATGAATTGTATTTGGTCTGTTTATAATGTATGTTTGTAATTTGTTTGTATTTGCTCTGTATTTCAGGTTGCCAGCTTTTCCTCCTGAGCTGAATGATATTTGTATATTGGATTAAAGTAAGATTTTTAACCCCCTAACATTACTTTCCTTAGTAAAGCAGATCAAAGGAATCTGTGCTAGCACCATTCTTGTTGTTGGACTTGTGTTAGTCTTTCACCCCTGCAACAGCTGCTAGCAGAATTGTTGCTACATGTGGCCACTGCATATGACACAACTTTTTGGAGCCACAAGTGAGAGTTGTGTGCCAGGTGGACAATAAAGGTGGCAAGCCCTCATACCGGAAGCACTAATCTTCTCTGAACACCCTCTACATGCCAGGGTGAAGAAACTACTGAGTAAATAATAGTATACCCAAGCAAGCCAGCTCCAAGCTACATTAGCATTCCAAGGGTAAGATTTCTTAAGAAAGGAAGTCATAATGCCACTTTGGGCCCTAAGTGTTTGAAGCATGGGCATTTTTCCAAGGCCCTACTCACTGTCTCCTCTTGATCTGCCAGTGGTTCAAAATCTTGGACTGGGTTAAGAGAAGCACAGTTCTAAGTAATAAGGGACTAATCCTGCTATACTCTGCCCCGATCACACCTGGTTTACTATATTCATCTCTGGTTATCACAGATTAGAAACTAGCATATAGATAAAATAGAGAGCATTCAGAGGAGGGCCACCAAGATGATGAAAGAGCTTGAATCTGTGTCAAGTAAGAATGCCTGAAGGAACTAGAGACGTTTGGCTCAGAGATGAATGAGTTCAGGGAGCATAATATTATTTGAAGGTCAATCATGTAGGAAAAGGATTAGGCTTATTCTATTTGCCCATAGAATACAGAGCCAAGAACAATTAGTAGAAGTTGCCAAGGAGCAAATTTATGTTTATTGTCATGGGAAAAATACCTCCTAATAATTAGGGCTATCCAAAAGAATAATGGGCATGCTTCAGTGTGAGCTACCTCTTGTTAAATGTATTTAGCCAGAGGTTGGATGACCACTTTTGGGGGGATGTTATAAAAATGACACTCTTTGAATATGGTTTAGACTAGATGACCAATAAAGTCTTTTCCAACTCTCAAATTCTAAAATTTGGTGATTCAAGCAGAGATCTGCTACTTCATTACTTTCAAGTCTAGAACCTTGTGTACTTGTTTTATTTCATAAGTTAAAAATAAAATAAATCAAATTTTTTAAAAAGAGTTAATGTAAAACCATCTTTTGTTGGAAAGTGATAAAATTCTAGTTTTCTATAATGATAATTATTCTTATTAAAAATGAGGATAAATTACATAATTCTACTCTCTTCAGTACTTTCATGAATTAATTTCTTTATATGAAAGCCATATATTTTTCATAGAATCTTAGAGCTGTAAAGGGTTCAAGTATTATCTAGTTCAACCCATAACTATAGCAGAACTTTCCTTTGCATTATCCCCCAACAAGTGGTTCTATGACCTCAAGAGGTAAGGACTTGTTCCTTGGTTCTTTAGCGCAAGCTACATCTTAATAAAACAACAATTTTTCCCTATTATGTTTGACAAAATCATTCAGTAATATAACATTGATGATCAGTAAAAACATTGGCAACATGAGAAACTATTTATTAGTCATTGGTAACATTAGCATGCCATTTGCCATTCCATACATTTAAATAAAATAGATAAAACCTAAAAAGCACTTCAATTGTTTTCAATTAAGCAGCCAGATTTAGCAAACTGAATCAATAATAATCACTTACTAAATTATCTCTATGATAGCATTTGTTCAACTCACCAAGAAAAAAAGGTAGTTTATTTGTGCATGGCTGCCACTATAAAGACACTCTGAAAATGTCTGGACTTGCTGTTTCTCAAAGCTTTGACCATTTATATCACACAGGTATTGGTGTTTTGTTTTTGTTTTTAAATTAATTTTTAAAAGGATTAAGTATCTTTCCTTCCTACTGCTTTTCCCCTTTGAAAATTAAAAGCAAAGAAAAAACACTCAATGACTTTGATAATTTAATCTTCTCTTCATTGAAGAGAACATTTGCAGTAGCTTGGAAGAGACATGCATCTGATTGAAGGAGATTAGGAGTGAGTGGAGGTGAGGCAGGAAATTTAGACTACTCCTACCAGAAGCTTGACAGTTAATGAGAAGGGATTGGGGTGAAAGTCCTTCTTTGTCACTCACGTATTTGATAAACATGGCAACATGTTGTAATGGAAGGAGCACAGCACTTAGGAAAGGTCTGGATTCAACCTCTGTCCCAACACGTAGTAACTATGGTCACCTTAGGTAAATATCACTACTGGGCCTTCATTTCTTCACATGTAAATAGGGATAAGTGTGCTTGTATTGCCTAATTCACATTACTGTTATGAGGAAAGTAGATTGTACGCTTTATTTTCTTTTATTCATTCCTGATCTACTTAACAGTTCAGTAATTGAGCCCAAATTTCTCCAAATTGTCAAGAAAATTCTGGGAGAGTTTTTCAAATTCCATACTGAAATACAGACATGAGATTTCTATAAGTCCAATGACTTACCAGTCTAGAAATACTGTCCCCCCGAAAAAGGAAATGAGGTTAGCCTGGTAGGATTTGGTCTTAGTAAACCTGTGTGTACCCCAGTGATCATCATTTTCCTTTTTTAAGTGATTGGAAACCTTTAATTTAATCCATTCTAAAATGTTGCCATGGGTTAGCATCAAGGTCCCTAGTCTATAGTTTACAGCAACTGGATCTCAAAATTCCTTGAGACCCTTTAGGGGGTCCATAAGGTCAAAACTATTTTTATCATAATATTAAGACGTTATTTGCCTGTTAAAATACTCCTTCTTCCAACAATGCATCTGTGTAAGACCGGATTTTCTTTATATACTTCAATAAAAACAATATAACAACACAGATTGAATTCAGAAGCAGATATGAAAATCCATCTAACTTCTATCAAGCCAGGCATTAAAGAGATTAGAAAAATATGTAAAGCAATGCCATTTTTTTCACTATTTTTTTTGTTTTGGAAAGTATAGTTATTTTTCATTAAAATATGTTATCTATGTAAACATGTAATGGGTTTATTGTTATTTTTAATGAATTGATAAACTTTTTTTAAAATTATCAGCTTTAATTATAATGATAAACATGGATAGATATAAGCCATATAACAAAAACTCTCTGGGATCCTCAATACTGATGATCCTTTCAGTAGGGGGCCCTACGACCAAAAAGTCTGAGAACTGTTGGTTTGCAAAACACAATTTTTTTTCCTTCTTAAAAATCAGGACATTTATCAACCTCCAGACTTCTGGAAACTTTCTAATTCTCTGTGATACTTCCAAGATTATTCTGCAGGAGTTCATCATGATGACATATAATTTATCATGGTCAGGAAGTATGAAATTATTTAAAGTTGCTAGTTGCTATCTTAACTATTTTTAAAACTTCATTTACTCCCCTATTACCTCAAAAATCAAATATCAGTTCTTTATTTGTCATTTAAAGCCTTTTACTACTTGATCTCTTCTTATTTCCCCTATCTAATTACATATTATTCCCCTGTGCTCTTTCTGTTATCCAACCATGCTGGCCCTTTTGCCGTTCTTTATATACAGCACTCCATCTCTCATCTCTGTTCTTTGTACAGTCTGTCCTGCATCCCTAGAATGCTCTCCCTCCTCATGTTGACCTTTAGGTATTCTTGGTTTATTTCAAGACTCAGATCAAGTGCCACTTTCTGTAGGAGACCTTTTATGCCCTTTTATTCTATAGGAATTCTCCTTCCTTTCCCTTTGTTTATGCCCCCCCCCCGTCCCCAGCTGCTTATTGGCTTCTTATCCAAGGTTACCTTGTGTCTGCCCTGTATATGTCTTCTCTGAATCTTTCTTTCTATCTATCTATCTATCTATCTTTCTTTCTATCTATCTATCTATCTATCTATCTTATCTCTGTATCTATTCTCTCCTCCATTGGAATGAAAATTCCTTGAAAACAAAGAATGTTTCATCAATCTTTTTATCTCTGAATACTTAACACAGTGCCTGTCACATAATTCTTAATAAATTCTCTCTGATTGATTGGCTCCTCAGATATCTTTGGTTCCAATTCCCTCTTGTCCATATTTGTTCCACCTGCCCTAGGCTGAAGATCATTCTTTTTGAATGAAAAGATGGAAGTAAAAATAGAAGTTCCTGATTTCCACATTTCCTCTGTATGTTATTGATTAACTTTATGCCATTTGCTCCAAGCTGCAGACCTTTTATTTTTCCTTGTTGCCCCAAACATAGAGTTAAATGCCCTTCTTTCTTTTTTTAGTTTTGGTATTTTTATTCTTAGTTTTCCAAGTATTTTTTAAAGATCCATGACAAATATTTTTTTTATTTTCTCCCCTTGTTGCAAGCCTCTTCTTTCATCTGTATCCTATTCTTTTCTTTGGTTATCATGA
Organism: Trichosurus vulpecula; assembly: GCF_011100635.1. Lineage (NCBI taxonomy): Eukaryota > Metazoa > Chordata > Mammalia > Diprotodontia > Phalangeridae > Trichosurus > Trichosurus vulpecula. The sequence continues at coordinate 103,365,650 of NC_050579.1, forward strand.
ATCCAAGGTCATTTCTTCTAAGGTTTGGTGACTTTGATTTCGCTAATCAGTACTTTGGTTAAAATGCTAAATGTTGATCACTTCACTCCATTTACCACCTGACAGATGAAAATGTTAGCAAGTTCATCTTCCCAGCTTAGTCTGTTTTCCCAAGTTGTCAGACATTGACTAATCTTAAAACATTACAAATATATATGTTAGCATTCTCAGCTGAAATGTCACCTCCTACCTGAGGCTTTTTTTAATCTACCCTCCAAATGCTAGTGCCTATCCTGCTAAAATTACCTTGTCTGTATTTTATATGAACTTTTCGGCATACATGTCTCCCCTTGTAGAATGCAAGCTCCTTAAGGGCAGATACTGTTTCATTTTTGTCTTTTAGCCTTAGTACTTAGTACATAGTAGGTGCCTAATAGAAATGTTTATTCATTATGTTTATTCATTGATTCTGGAAAAGAAGTTACAACAACAGGAACTACGAATTATTTTACATTATATATAAAGGGGAACTGACGTGGAGGGCTATTGACTGGGATCAAAGGTCCTAAGTTTTCATATCGGAAGATCTTTAAGAATAGACTACATAGCTATCTCCTTTAAAGGATTTAGAGACACTTCTACCTAAAAAGAGAAAAATGGAATTGATTACCATCATAGTTTCATATTATTCTTGTGATTAGAAGGTATGTATTCTATCTTGTCAGTAGACTCTAGAGAATGTATTTATGAGTATTGTATCCTAGTTTATCATTAGTTTTGAAAATCAATTCACATTGATTATGATGATTCATAGAAGAAAAGACTTATTTTATTTTTAGATTTATCATGTTCCGGTATTTAAGAAGAAAAAACCCCAAAGAGTACAATTACAATTGCTCATTTGGTGAATAAACAAGCTGTTGGAACAATCAGATTTGAGAGACTAGGAAGCAGTAAGGACAAAAACAGCTGAGCTATATGATTTGGCAGGGATATGTAATTATTAGGATATGAAATGAAATATTTCTAAGATAGTCCTTTCACCTTAAGCCAAAGAAGAATAAAAATGGGTGGTAGATGTGGGGAGGAAATTCTGTGAACTTGGGTTAATTTTCAAGTAATAAAAATGACCAGAATTTAAAAATCCCTCAACCCGAATTTCTACTTTGTTTTGTTATATGTAAACAATCTATAAAATCATTAATGTGCACTTTCATTATAGGCAGTGAGCAATACATATCCAGACCAGATTTGTTTGTTCTATGAAAAAGCTACATAGGAAACTTTGCGGTATTAGAAAACTGGCAATAAAATGGATGCCCTTTAACAGAGGTGATAAGGTGTAGTGGATAGAGTGCTGGATTTGGAATCAGAAAGACTTGTATTCACATTCTTTTACTGAAACTTATCAGCTGTGTAGCCATGGACACATCACATAACCTCTCAGAGCCACAGTTTCCACATCTATGAAAAATGAAGAAGCTGGATTTGATAATCTCTTCCAGGTCTGAATCTATGATCCTATGAATGGAGAATAGCTAAATAGATTATGACAAATGAATTTAATGTAACATTCTTGTACCGTAATAAATTACAAATTTGGGAAATTTCAGAGAAAAGGGGGAAGTTATATGAAATCATGACATGGAGATAGTAATGCCAAAAGAACAATATAAGTAATGACTCCAATAATGTAAAGGAAAACAACGCCAAGTTCAGCTAAGGAAGTTGAACTCATATTAATTACAATGAACAATCTTTGTTCAGGAAAAATGAAGAAGAAACATACATTCCTCCTCTTGGTAGAGAGGTCTAAGAATACATCTGTGGAAGGTTTTCATATGCTTGAAGCCCAAGTCCTCCTTGGTTTGCTAATGGGTTTTGTTTTAGTATTTTTCTTTGTTATATGGAAAGATTCAGTGATGTGGAAAGTGAGAAGTTTATATTTAGAAATAAGTATGATAGTTTATGGGAGAAATGACATCAATTTTAAATGAAGAAGGGAAAAAAAACTTCTTAGGATAATCCTTCCATTCACCAAAGTTCTCAATCTCAGAGTCCTATTCAACTCTTCATTCTTTCTCAATACCCTGAGTCAATTGCCTGCCAAGCCTTGCCAATTCTGCCTCCATGACATCTTTCACATCTATCTCGTTCTTTGCAGTCATACCACAACTACCCTAGTTCAGGCTCTGATCACCTCTTCCCTGAACTATTGCAGTAGCCTCCTGATTGGTCTCCCTGACTCTGGTCTTCCCTCCCACCCCTCACCCCCCACCCCCACCCCAATCTATTCTCCCTACCTTTGCTAAATTGATATTCCTAACACACAAGTCAGTTCGGCCATTTTACTTTTCTGCTTAAGAAGCTTTAGTGGTTCCTTATTCCCCCTAGGATAAAATCCAACTCTGTTTGACATTTAAACTACTCCATTTGGCATTTAAAGCCCTTTACAATCTATCTCCAGACTATTTTTCTAGACATTTCATCTATTCCCCCTCATTCACTCTGCTCTAGCCAAACTGACCTACTTCATGCTCCCTGGACCCAGTATTCTATCTCTCCTATCTATTTCTGAGCCTTCAGGCAAGCTGTCCCCACCCCCACCCCCCATGAATGTAATGTTCTCCCTCTTGGAATCCCTAACTTCTTTCAAGGCCCAGCTCAGATGCCACAATCTATAGAGATCTTTCATGACCTGCTTCTCACCTCCCCCCAAAATTGTTGGTCCTTTTCTCCAACCTGAAAATGTTTCATAATTACTTTGTATATACTTATCTGCATATGTGTATCTTCAGTAAAATATAGCCTTCTCATTCTTGTGTTTTTGTACCCCCAGTGCCTTGCCTTGCACACTGAATTGAATTGTCAGTACTGGGTGGATCACCATTATGCCCATCACAGAGTTCTGGAGTCACCTAGTCCAAGGAGAGCCTTCAAGGCTAAATTTTGTACAAATGAGTAAATGCTTCATTTTTAAATATCAATAAACAGCACAATGTGAATTTTATATTCTCTACAACTCATTCCCCTCCTGGCAGTGCTTCTGACTTTCCAGACTTTGACACTTTAAACTAGCTGCTTTCTTTTCTTGGAATTTCCCTGAATTCCTGGGGCCTTTTCACCCTGGAACATCCCTTCACAATGCTGGCCCTGTTTTTCCATCAATGAATTCCTTCGGGGGCCTTCATTTTGAAGAAGAACCCAGTCTAGTCATGTTTCATTTCCCCCTCAGATGTGCTTCTGACTCTTTGGAATTTGCTACCATGCTCCCACATGGGTATTCCACCCCCAAACTTTTCAGCACCATTTTATGTGTGATCTTCCCATCTTAGAAAGTAAGCTCCTCAAAGGCAGGGTCTGTTTAGTTTGCCTGTATTTGTATCTCCAGCACTTAGCACTGTGCGTACTGCACAGTAAACACTTAAATGTTTGTTGCATGCCTACCTCTTAGTCTAACTAAAGATAGAATCTTCCCTTAAAAAAAGTCATCTGCAAATACTTTATCTTCTTGCCAAGCAGAGACACACAGCCAATGACAATACCATTTTAGCGTACTGTGGAAACCATTAGAGAGGGGGACAAGAAAAGATGAGAATTAAAAACTCACAGAAAAAATGCCAGAAAGGGAGTGGGCAGAGTTTGGCTTTAAATTCACTAAGCTATATATTTTGGAGAGCATATTTATAATGAAAGAAGACAACAAACAGACTTGGATTGAAAGAGATCTGCCACTGTTGTCCAATGGTTTCTTTACATTAGCAACAACAGTAGAACAGCTACACTTTGACTCTTCCCCTATAGCACACAATGTACTATTTAAGGAAGTAGCCACAGTCCCTAAGAAGATGGACCACCAAGTATTTTAAAAAGAGATCTATCCTAAGGATGATATTGTATAAAAGGCACTGAAGGATTGGTTTTTAACAATTTTCCTCCAAAATAAAAAGGTTATGTTATGTTATGAATGTTGTTTTTACCAAGAAAGGGGGAGAGAGCATCAAGTACTATGTCCCTGTTTCACCATTTTTATGAAAGTACTTTATGCACACTTTGATCAAGTGTGCATTAAATAAAAGAATGAGAGGGTAACAGGAAAATTTTTGCAGACTTCTTTACCATTTTTTGGTAGTCTATAGCCTGTTGAAATAGATCTGGCTTCTAATAAGCAGCAGACCTGGGATCTAAATCAAGGTCAATTGACTCCCAATTCATTGCTTTCTCCACTATACCATAAGATTGCAGTTTATCCTGACCTTTGCTCTGATAGGTCAATGATTCTATCACACAAATAGAGCAAGTTTTGAAGTGGCTACTTTATGCTATCATTTTCTATCAATTAAAGTTAATTTTATTTTTTTGTTATTTTTGTGGTATTTGCCACCCCCATGTCTTCCAACTCTGTTTTTTGAAGACATTATTCATGATACTCAGGTGTGAGGCTTCTAAGTAGTCTATAAATAAGCTGTTGTCCTCCTTCATTTCTTAATCCCAAATCATATTTCTGAATATAGTTTTATTCTCTTCACTTATGCCTACATTCACATTAAAATCTCCTTGTATCAAAGCATGTGCTGACTTAATTTAGAGGATTTTGCCAATTCTTTATACAATTTCCCTACTTCTCCATATATTGGCACCTCACAGTTATCTTCATAGTGGACTGTTTGCTTATGTTCTATAAGGCAAGATGAGAAAATGACACTTGAAATTTTACTTAGTGCTTTGGAGAACAAGCTGAAACCAACTCCAAAAATCTCTCTATTAAACTCAGGGACAAAAAAACCTAAAAGCCATCTTTCTATTTAACTACAGCATCTTTGTCTTCTGGTTTCATTTATAGTCATACAATACATATTTGTATTTAGCTTATTCTGGCTCCTTTAGACGTAAGCAAAGGCAGCTGTCACATAAGTTAAAATCCAGGAAAGGGGTTTAGAGAGTTACTCAAAATGCCACTACTCAATGGTGCTAGAAGACTGAGCTGCCCTTAATGGTGTCTAGCCTTTTTCTTCTGATAAAGAGGTTTTTTTCCTCTTTTTTGCGCACACTAGATCTTTCTGAGGAGGTGGAGCCAAGATGATGGAGTAGCAGGTAGAATTATAGCTTAGGTCTACCCCATAAGTTTTCTACCCAGATCTAGAAAATAGAACAAGCTTAATCCTGATTAGGAAATCCAAGAAAAAAAATCACGGTGAGTCATTTTCCAGCATATATTAGCAAAGAGAGGGAAAAAGAGAATTATGAGGACACTGGCGACAGGGTCTAGATATGAATGCATGAAGAGCATTCTGGCACAGAGAAAGATGGTACCCAGGAAAAGAACAGACCCCAGGTCTAGGAGAGAAGGGACTGATGTTGTTAAGGGTCTAGAAATAGGTGCAAACTAGCAAATGTGTCATTTGCTACCCAGTTCAAGGTCACAGATCCATGGTGGACTAAGGAAACAACCTGTGTCTGACAGTGATGTCCCACAAAAAGTAGCAGTGATATCCATAGCCTACGGATTGAGCTAGAAACAAATTCAGAAGCAAGCAGCAGCTATGGAACTCTGACCTCAGGATGGAGGTCTCAATTCCACCCTTTAGTCTGAAGGCTGTATCAGAATAACCAAGGCAGAAATCCTGTACCAAAAGAGAGCCAGCAGTTCTGTTACTCTGAACCAATAGAGCTTTCTAGATAGCTAATAATAGCAGAGTCCAGCAATGGTCTCTTGGAATTCCAACCAGGGCAAGTCTGTAGGTGTGTTGCTCAAACCCAAACCTGGGTCAGGAATTCACACATGTATATACACTCACAGTTGGGTACAAAAATGCATTTTACTCAACAGTGAAACATGAGGGAAAGTCGAAATTAGAAAAGAGGGAATAAGAAGGGTAGATTAGGGAAGGGATTAGTCCTAAGTAAAACAAACTCTTAACTAAAGATGCATGAAAAAAATTATAGCAGCTCTTTTTTTGTTGTGGCAAAGAATTGAAAACTGAGGTGATATCCTTCAAGTGGGGAATGGATAAACAAATAAGACTGTGCTGTAAGAAATAATGAAGTAGATGATTTCAGAGAAACCCAGGAAAACCTTCTGAACTGATGCAGAATAAGGTGAGCAGAACCAGAAGACAATATTGTAACAGTAGCAATAATGTTATAAAGACAAAGTGCTTTGAAAGACTTGGGAATTCTTATTAATACAATGATCAACTAAGATTCCAAAGACCTCATGGTGAAATATTCTACTCATCTTCTAATAGAGAGATGATGGGTCAGAGTGGAGATTAAAGCATATATTTTGGACACAGCCAAAGAAGGAATTTATTTAGTTTGATAGTTCATATGTGTAACAGTGGTTTTGTTTGTCTTTCTTTCTCATGGGGAGTGGGGACAGAGGGTAGAGAGAGATAAGATGGATTCTCATTGAAAAAATATTTAATTTTGAAAGAAAAAAAAGAACAGAGAAGCGAGGGAAGCAAAACTTTCTGGCTCGCCCAGTCTGATCATTAAGCTTGGGTTCATCCTAGTTTGTGGTCAATAGCCCATTGTACCATGGCATCTTCTCTCCTAATTGTCTGTGCTTTCTGTGGACTAGCTCAACCCCATCTGCTATCATAACTCTCCCTTCTGCCATGCTAGTGGTATCTTTGCTGCATCTGAAGGTCCAAATGGGGCTTTAAATTACAGCCATATACTTGTCAATGTATCCTTAGTCATAAAGGGAATTTGCAGGCTTCCAGAGCAGTTTCTATGTTAGAAAGGCCCAAGCATCTGCTCTGTCTTGCTCTAACCCTCTCCTATAGTAGATTCAAAAGGCAAGATTGTGAAGTAAAATTCTCTGGGTTATGGCAAGAATGTCACTATGAGTGTTTGTATTGGGAATCAAGATGGGCTGTTATCACTTATTCAACCAAGTTCCCTTGAAGAGTTTGGCCTTTGTTTCCTTGATTAAATTAGGAGTCCTTGATGACCTCCTTGCCTCAAGGGAAAACCTAGTTTACATGGGTTTGAGTGACATGTTTGTGACATTATAGGCTTTTGGACCACATGGGTTTAAGTCGCATTTTTGTGATGATTTTAGGTCACGTGGGTGAGTCACATGTGTGACTCACCTTTGGCCCTGAACAGGATATATAAGTGCAGAGGTCGGCTTTCTCTTTCAGAGCTCTGAGCCACAGCAGGAGCATGACTCTAGGCAAGCCGTTGTTATGAGCTCCCTAGCTTTGAAGAAAACCCCAATGTTTGGACTTTGTTAAACTCTGGTAACTATGCATTGAGATTTGAATCAGACAAGATATCTGTTGAGATTTGTAATCTGTTTGTATTTGCTCTGAAGTTCAGGGTGCTGGCTTTTTTCCCCTGAACTAAGTGAATGATATTTGTATGCTGGATTAAAGTAAGATTATTAACCCCGTGGCTTTCCTTGGTAAAGCAGATCAAAAGAATTTGGGCTTGCAGTGTTCTTGTTGTTGGGCTCGTGTTGGTTTTTCACCCCCACAGCAGCTGCTAGCTGAATTGCTGAAACAGTGTTTCAGTTCTTCCAGCCACGTATCAAAATGTTGGTCACTGAATGAAGTTTATTTAGTAACTGCTGGTATTTGTAACATTTATAAAAGATCTAAAAACTGAATGCTTCTTTACATCCTCTGCTCTGTTTTCTATCATTGTCACCACTGCAGAAGTAGGAATGTCCCTACACAAGACTGAGAACCACTGAGTAGTTGGGATGTGTGTGTGTGTGTTTGTTTGTGTGTGTTTTATCAATGGTTTGCCATGGTTGTACAGGTGCCCCAAAACCCCATGACCCTCTAATTATGGACCTTTCTCATTTCGATATCCTATTCCTTGGTCAACAGATACACATGTTGTTTCCTTTTCTTTAATTTTTGTGAGTATATAATTAAAGAAAAGGACTGAATATACAGTTTCAACGGAGGATTTACTAAGGTGATAGCCACTTAATCTCCCATTTTATACTGATTTGTTTCTTTCTACAATATTACCTGCCAATCACGGCATCACTGATGAAATCACTGATGACTTTTACCTTTACTACTTCTTTTCTCCCTTCTATCCACTCCCTCCCTCCTCTTTCCCCTTCCCCCTCCTACTTCCTTTAGGGTAAGGTAGATTTCTATACCAAACTGATTATGTTATTCCTGCTTTGAGCAAAATCTGATGAGAGTAAGGTTCAAACAATGCTCATCTCCCTCCCTTCTTTCCCTCTACTGTAATAGGTTTTTGTTCCTTTTCATATGATGTAATTTACCCTTGTCTGCCTCCTCCATTCCTCTTCTCCCAGGACAATCCCTTTTCACCACTTAATTAGATTTTTATCTTTGCATCAAAGTCAACTTTTAACCACACCCTCTGTCTATGTATACCCTTTTGAAATGTCATAATAACAAACAGTTCTCAAGAGTTACAACTGTCATCTTCCTTTGTAGGGATTTAAGCAGTTTGCCCTTATTAATAACACGGTATTTTTTTCTTTCCTGTTTACCTTTTTATGCCTCTCTTGAGTCTTGTATTTGAAGATCAAATTTTCTGTTGAGCTCTGGTTTTTTCATAAGGAAGGTTTGGATGTCCCCTATTTCACTGAATATCCATCTCCTTCCCTGAAAGATTATGCTCAATTTTGCTGGGTAGTTGCTTTTTGGTTGTAATCCAAGCTCCTTTGTCATATGGAATATCATATTCCATGCCCTCTGGATTTCAATATAGAAACTGCAAGGTCCTGAGTAATTCTGACAGTGGTTCCATGATATTTAAATTGTTTCTTTCTGGCTGCTTGTAGTAAAGACATCATAATTTCGGGATTTGTCTACAATATTCCTTAGTGTTTTCAATTCAGGATCTCTTTCAGGAAGTGATTGATGGATTCTTTTGATGATTATTTTACCTTCTGATTCTAGGACCTCAAAGCAGTTTTCCTTGATGATTTCCTGAAAGATGCTGTTTGGGCTCTTTTTTTTATCATAGTTTTTACATAGACCAATAATTTTTAAATTGTCTCTCCTGGATCTATTTTCTAGGTCAGTTGTTCTCCCAATGAGGTATTTTATGTTTTATTCTATCATTTTTTTTCATTCTTTTGTCTCTGTTTGACCAATTCTTGATATCTCATAGAGTCATTAGCTTCCACTTGCCCAATTCTAATTTTTAACAAATTATTTTCTTCTATTAGATTTTGTACCTCCTTTTCCATTTGGCACATTTTACTCTTTTAAGGAGCTCTCTTCCATGAGTTTTGTGCCTCCTTTTCCATTTGACAAATTCTACTTTTTAAGGAATTGTTTTCTTCAGTGTGCTTTTTCCCATTTGGCTAATTGTATTTTTTAAAGACTTGTTTTTTATAGTCAATCCTTCCCTTTCCAAGCTATTGATTCTCTCTTGTATACCTTTCCTTTCTTTTCCCAATTTTTCTTCTACCTCTCTTATTTGACTTTTAAAATCCTTCTTGAGCTCTTCTAGGAAGGCTCTTTGGGTTTGACAACAGTTCATATTCCTCTTTGAGGTTTCAGATATGGGTATATTGACAATGTTGTCTTCCTCTGATCTTCTCTGACCCCATAATAAGGATCTATGGTTATTGTCTATTTCTGCTTGTTGTTCATTGTGTTTGCCTGTTTCCTGGCTTTTAAAGTTGAGCTCTCCTGATGGAGCACAGGGGGCACTGACCCATGATTCTTGTGCTGGGACCTCAGGACCTGGCCACTGGCTTTGTGTGCTGGGGCCTCAGGTGCTGGCAGCTGGAGGCTATAGGGGTCTGGCAGTTTACCTGGTGCTAAGCTGGGATCGGCAACACAGGAGCTCTCAGGGTGGGGGTGGGGAGTATGGCCCCTGGAAGACCCCTGTTCACCTGGACTCTTTTAAAGCAGTCAAAGGTTTGGCTGTTGGAGGATGTCTGCCAGCCTGGAGTTTTGCTGAAGCACCAGGAGATTTGGCTGCTGGAAAACATTGGCATATGTGATGGTTTTCCCATGCTGGCTCCCCTGCCTGTGCTGAGGCACTCACGGGGAGGGGCTTTCCTGGTGTTGGTGCTTGCCTATTCTACCACCCTGGTGCTCAGGACCTCCCCCTGGTTTGCTGAGGTGGGGCTTATCACTTTCTTGCTCCCATCCTTTACTGCTCCCCCCCCCCAGAGTGAGAGGGGCCTTTTCCATTAATCCCCCAAGCTTCCTGGGCTACAAGACTGATTTACCCCATCTTTCTTCTGGCTCAGCTGTTCCAGGGTTTTTCCTAGGGTGATATTTTCCAGGCTTTCAGAGGTCAATAACACAGGGTGAGATTGCTTCTTACTCTGCCCTCTTGGCTCCCAGAAGTACTGAGAGAGGGGGCATTGAGGTTCTCTACTTATATAGTTTTGTTGTCTATTTATTCCTGTAAATCAGTTAACTTCCTCAAAGAATTTGGATGCTATACCACTTAGTGTGAATTCTAGCTATCATTATCACTATTATTAACATTATTAACCAGTGATTATCATAATTGGTAAAATTCAGTCATATAATGATAAGTTGTGTATCAGGTATTTGAAATTTAGTTTGAGTTTGCATTTTACTATTATAAACTATAAAACACACTTTTCCAACTTTGTTTCTAAGGTAATATGTAAAGTAAATTGTTTATTAAATTTTAATAATTTTTGCTGATGTAAATTGTTTTTCTTTTAAAAATTACAATATTGGCAAATCTTTTTAAATTGTTTTGTAGGAAGGCACTGCAGATTTCTCAATTAACCTTAAGGAGTTAAACTAATCTACTCTACCTTTTTGGTATACCATCTGGATATGTAGAAATTTTCTTGCTACTTTTCTATTTGGTATAGCTGGCATTCATGCTATAGACTACATTTTCCTCCCCACAACCAGTAATATTATGAGAGATGCCATGAAACTTCTAGCCAATCAGAGCTTAAGGGAGTCATGCTAAGACTAATATTTTACCAAAGTCATCTCCTTCCCCCTTCCCAACATGAGTTAGGCTAGATTTTTTCCCAAAAACTGAGACCTGATTAATCTACAGGTACGACCAATCCAAGAATAACTACCTCTGTTCTTTGTAATGAGAAAACTCATTTGCAAATGTATCCTTTGTTTTCCTAATAGAATAAAAAGAAATAATTACCGATGAAGGTTTTGTCTTCAAGTAAACTAAAGCTCTCCCTTCACATTTCCTCAGATGTCACCATCACTTATTTCTTTAAGCATATGAAATTGGAGAAGGAAGGGGATGGTCTCTTGTAACTTTGGTTCTTTTTTCATTTTCTGTGCTTTTAATGGATATGATTTTTTTCATGGTTTTTGTAGTATTGAACCCCTACTGTCTTTCAATTCTTGCTAAATGTTTTATTATTTTCTGATGTCTGTACACATTTTCTTCCTTATTATTATTTCCCTTAATTAACATTGTTGCTATATTTAAACTCATCAAAATACTGATATATAGTCTTGTACAAAGGATCAAAGGTCTAAGACTAGAATAGATCTCATAGCTAAGTAGTCCAACTTCTATTTTACAGGGGCAGGTGGGGAGCAGTGAGAACCAGAAAGTTGTGGTTTACGTAGGGTCACACAGCAAGTAAATAGTAGAACAAGGATTTGAACCCAAATTTTGTGATCATAAATACAGTATTTTTTTTCCATTGTACCACAATTGCCTCTGATAGGAACAGGAGTAAACCTGCAAGTTAACAATACATCTCAAGACATATTATCCTCATTTCTTTTTCTCTCAGTTCCAGTTTTACAAATTCATACTTATCTATTTCACTCTGCACATTTCTTTAGTGTGTTCTGAATTTATATATTTATGACTTAAAAATTCATACATCTTATAATCTGTGGGCCTTTGTCTGGTGACATCTCTTTGCAGGCATCTTCACAAGGGTAAAAAAAAAAAGCCAAAAAAGTAAGACGGGAAATTCTGGGGAAGCCATGTTTTCCTTTTTTATAGATAGTAATATAGTTTTTTTAAAAAATTAAAATACTGTATTTTTCATAAATTCCTTAAAATTAATGCAAAAATCTTTCCTATTCAGCCTTATAGCCTGCAGCTCATGGACTTGGATATTTCTTTTCTTGAGATAAGGCTCATGAGATTTGGTTTTAATTTTTTGTGTGGTAATTCCTACATTTCTGTTCCAGTTACTAAGCCACAGCATAGTATTTATGGGTTCCTATTTCTTGTTTGTTTCTCTTCCCCCCCCCCATCAGTATTTTCCAAAAATTAATGAATCTCATCCATCAAAAATTAGTAGTAATGAACTTATTTCCATAAAAATAGACTCATCGTTTTGCCAGCATCAACTTCTGTGTGCTTGCCTGTAGAAAATGATCCATTAGTTAAAAATTAAAAAGAAATTAGAGTCTATTTATCCCTGTTCCTAAATTTGGCTAAGGCAGAGCCCTTAGTCTGCTGCTGAGTTTTCAGAAAAGTGCCCATTTGTAAATCGTTCCTTATGGCAGCTATCATAACTAATTGGATTGCTTTTACAACAAAGCCTTAAAAGCTAGTGAAGAAATCCAGCTTTTTGAGTTTCCTGATACACTCTTTGTCAGTGAAGTGGCAACATTTCTTCACTATTGGTATTCAAGAAAACATATATAATTAGAGATAAAATGCCACCTGAGGATGAAAAAACACAAATCTCTTGAATTGTGGCCAAAAAAAAAATCAAACTGAGAAATTCTATTTTAAAGTCTGGTCATTACAATGCAGTAGAGAAGATAAAATGACATAGCACATTATGTCACTTTTATTGAGTCATATTTATGTTTTAGGTATGCAGGTATGCAACATAATAATAATAGCTAACATTTATATAGTGCTTCCAAGTTTTCAAAGTGCTTTATATACATTATTACTTATTTGCTTCATCAGAATCATATGAGGTTGGTAGTACAGAGATTATTTATCCTCATGTTACAAATGAGAAAACTGAAGCTTATTGAGATTAAGTGAACTCTCGTCATCATATAGTTATTAATTAAATGAGGCAAGACTTTAATCCATGTCTCTCCTGATTTCAAATCAAGTACTCTTTCCCCTATGAAGAAAAGAGAAAAGATATGAGATTTTAGCAGAGATGGTAGGATCCAGTGAGAATTTTATTTTTTTAAGGGTAGGGAGTAAACTCATAGCAAATCTATACAATCTAATGAGAAAGCTGCCAGTGGTGACCTAATTGTGCTAGAAAATTTAATGCTCTAAATCAGCATAGAACTGACAGATCCCTAAGATGTCTGAGAGCTAACACCAACCAAATCTACCTACTGCAAGTGGATTTCCCCAAACAAAAAGTAATCTCTGCCTGGGGGTGGGAAAGTAAGAGAATACATGTGTGTATGTGTATGTATATATGAATGCATAAATATGTGTATGTACATATATGTATATATATTTACAGAAAAGACATTAATGAAATAACATAATATCAATGACTCACAGGTCAACTCCTTAATACTATCTTAACTTGTATGAATGCGTGTGTGTACGTGTGTGTAATTTCAGATACCTCACCTCAACTTGGATCATTGTCTGCAAATAGGCATAAATTTGGTTTTATTAGCACTTGTCTCATATGTGTCATTAAAACTTTTACTTATGTAGTCAAAGAAAATGGACAAACTTCCCAAAAAAGGAATTATAAATTATCAGCAACCATATGGAAGAATGCTCCAAATTACAAATAATAAGAGAAATGCGCATCAAAACAACCCTGAGATTTCCCCTCAACCCTGCAAATAGGGAAAGATGACAAAAGATAAGATGGTCAATGTTGAATGGTTAGTGGGAAGATATATACACTAGTGCATTGTTGGTGGAGCTATAAATCAGTATGGCCATCTTGGGAAACAATTTGAAATTATATAATAAAGTGACTAAAATATTGATACCCCAACGAGATCATTAATAAAAAGAAAGTCCCAATATGCACAATAATATTTATAACAGTGTTTTTTTATGGTAGCAAAGAATTACAAGAAAAGTACATGCCTTTCTATTGGAGAATGGCTAAACAATTTGTGGTACACAAATATAAAGAAATATAACTCTGCTATAAGAAATTAGAAATATGATGAATACAAAGAAATCTAGAAAGATTTGTGATTTGATGCAAACTGGAGTAAACATAACCAAAACAAGCAAACCCAATATACACAATGGCTGTGTGTGGTACAGATTTACGAATCAAAGAATTAAAACAGAGGCATCTCAAGGTGAAAGTAGAAAGGAAAATTTATTATGATCCCACGGGAAAGGGCAACTCAGGCACCAAAAAGGACCCCAAGGGTCCTCTCAGTGTCAGAGCGCACTGGACACAGAAAATTGGGGTGTTTATATAGGTCCCTAACTGCAATTCCCCCTCCCAACCTCCTTCCTCTTGGCTTGAAGACGTAAGCTTTGAGGGTACAATCTGGATGCGATAAATCTGCCTGGTAACAATGGCAAAGAACAAATAGTATGGTTATTTTTGACAAGCAGGTGATGCCCCATTCTTACATCTTAAGTGATAAATCTACCTCAGTGACAATGACAATGAACAAATGGTTTGATTATCTGTGACAAGCAGAAGCCAGTTGCTGGTTATCTCATCTTCACATCTGTGGCAAACTAGCCTTTCCCACCACCCTTGCTTCTGCAACAGGTGCCTCCCATCACCCTTACATCTATGACAGATATCCCCCAGCACCCTTACATTTTGTCTCCCATCATTCTTATACCTAACTGGTCTTGCACGTCTATGTTGCACCTGGCTTTCCGGCTTTTCATCCATTCTTCTTCTGAGCCGAGGGTCCCTTATCCTGGGGTCAATACATGGGAGGTGAGCATCCTGTGTCCTATCCTTATTTTCAAAGGATTTTATGGTTGCTGACTTATTCACCTCTAGCCTTCTTTCTTTCGGGCCTCTCACCCTTAGGTAAATACACAGGATGTGAGCCCCTATTTTTATTCTCGGGGGATCCTACGGTTACTAACTTGTCTTACAGAAAAACTCAAGTAGAAAACTGAAGTCTAGATTTCACGAGAAGCCTTACTATCTTACTTATTCCTGTTTATTTAATTTGTCCCTTTTCATGAGAGGTCTTCACTCGTTCCACTCAGCTGCAACGTAAATTAAAAGAAAACCACAAAACCATCAAAAGCAAAATTGCAAACTTACAACAAACATGTCTTCAAAGAAGAGAAATGAAAAGATCCCCTCACAACACTCCTTTGCGGGGTGGGAGGTCTATAGGTGTGGTATAAAGCATGTATTTTCAGCCTTTTTAATGTATCGAGCAGTATTTTTTCTCCTCTTCTTTTTCTTTAAAAAATATTCTTTATTATATGAGACATCTCTCTGGCAGGAGAGGAAACTCTGATAATGAAAAAAAAAACCATGTCTACAAAAATTTACAACCCCCCCCAAAGAAACCTTACTAGTTATGCTCACATTGCATAGCAATATTTCTTTAATGTATTGTTATTGACTACCCTCCAAAATTCTTTGTTGATTCTTTTATCTATTGCCTATTAGTGTATATTTTCATATCTTTAACTGTAATGATAATGAAACTTTTTTAACCTGTAAGTGTTAAATAGAAAAACATACTTTGGGAAAACAAATCAATTCCATTTGCTTATTTGTAAAATTATAATGATTGCTAGTCTACTTAATGTTCAAATAATTGGAATGTTCTTGATATATATGGGAGGAGGGTTAAATTATTGTTTAAATTACTCTGTAGATTTTCTCCCCTCCCTCTGTTGTAAACTAAAAATAAATTTAAATAAATAAATAAATGAATTACTCTGTAGTCTTGTTGGTGCCTTTATCTATACGAAGTAACGAACCAGTTCTGCTTCTGAGTCCTTTCCTCTTCTGAGAGAGAATAAGCTTTTGCAGAATTGAACTGGGACACCCAGCATGCTTTGGCAGCAAAAGGAGCTGAGGGTTTCCACCTTGCCAAGCTTCATATCTGTCAGCAGTATGTTTGATTAAGGAAAGCCCAGGGTGGTTCAAAAGGAGGTCAGCCTCTGTTTCTTCAATCTGAACATTACTAGTTGAAGTTTGAGGTTTTAATTAAGAAAGGAATAAAAAAGAAAAGAAAATTCTGCCCATGGCTGTGAATATCTATGTATGCATACCATTTTTCCTAAGTGAATAATTAGGAGGAACTCCTCTAATGATAAGACTGGAGATCACTGATGATACTTAATTTACTGAAGTTAAGGTTTGGGTTTTTTTCTGCCAATTATGGAATTAAGGAAACACTTTCTGCTTTACTCCACAGTGTTTCCAATATGGTAACTAGAGAGTTCCAAGTATTTTTGACAACTGTTCTGTTTTAACAGTGAATATTGTAGTGGCAAAACTGTTAAAAATGAATAGTGCTCATATGCGAGTGCATGAAAACAAGTGAGACAGAGCAATATGCAAGGAAGGGAATCCATAGCAATGAGAGAGATGCTCCCTGTTTTGAGCTGTTTTCGCCTGCCCGTGAATCTCACCAATAGGATACTGGGATCAACACAAGACTCCCAACTTTTGGCTGTGCTAATTTGTATAAGCAAAGTGGTTCAACATGTTATGAAAAGATTCCATTGGCTAGTGAACTCAGAGAAAATTATATAAATCTGTGTGTTCTAAGGAAAGGCAACTTTTAGCTTGAGAATAAAGGTGGCCATTCTCACTAGAATGTTATGACTCTCGAGACTATCCATTCTGCCTTTTTGAGGTTCTTAAGATAATTACCATTTTTTGATCCAGACCTATGATATAATAATAATTATTACTATTATTATTTTTATTACTACTGCATTTATATAGCACTTTAAAGGTTGCAAAGTGCTTTACAAATTATTATCTCATTTCTCCTCACAACAACCTTGGGAGATACTTCCATTTTACAGATGAGGAAACTAAGGCAAAAAGAGATTAAGTGACTTGTAGTGTCTGAGACTGAATTTGAACTCAGGTTTTCCTGACTTCAAGTCCAGCGCTCTCTCTGCTGTACTAATTAGCTGCTTGTCAATATAGGTAACTGCTCATGAGTGAATCCTATTCTATAAATACAAATTGAGCACTTATGAAACTTACAGTTTAAAGAGTTGCCTCAGTCACTGAATGGTCAAGCAACTTTCTCAGCATCACATGCCATTATACATCAGAAGTGGGGTCTGAACTAAGGTCATCCTGACTTTGAGGTTAGATTTCCACCCACTACACCACACTTCCTTTGATTAAAACTTATTTACCTCTTAATGTGAACAGGAATGTTATGAATGGAAGGGAGGCCTCAGAACCAAACCAAGAATTGCTATCTTAGTTCAAAGTTTTACTAACTTGGGTACCATGCTCTCTGGAAGTTTATGAAAATAAATCTGATTAGTAGTCATCAGTGATTTCTTCCCTGGCTTTCCACTGAACTTACAAAGGTGGAGATCCATGGTAACTAAGACTAAGTAGGCAAGGAGGTAGTTGAAAGAAAGTAATACCCACTTAGATGTAAAATGTATTTAAAAAAACCCTTATAAACATGTCTGTTTAATACATACAAGGTGGTCCAGGAGTCATCTTTAGGTTCTATACATTTCACCATTGGGCCATCTCCCTGAAGTGAGTTATAGAAAGAGGATGGCAAAGATCTCAGTCAAATCAAGTAGCTGAGTGAAAGAGAAACTACTGCCTTCATTTGCCATGGGCTTTTAGTTGGTAAAGCAGGAAACTCCTCATCTGGGAATAGAGAAACTATCAACCCTCTTTTAGCCATTGGACCACAGTAAGGAAATAATAACCTATCAAGCTTTCTGCACTGTTTTCTCCCCTTGGGAAATTATCCTTTGAAATCCCTGTCAAGTAAAAGCATTAGTATATTCACTTACTATAAGCAGTTTCCGAAATCTGAAAGAAGAAAAATGAAGACTTGTTTATGGAGCTTCATTTGCTACCAGCAATAAGTGAAAAGCCATTGATTAAATTTCCTAATAAGGCAATTGTGCTGAGGAAGAAGGTTTTTAGGTTATTAAGTGTGCAACATAAACACATCATACAGTAATTTCAGACTGTGTTCATATTGCCTGAAATTATGTGGAATCTAGAAGTAACCAAATAAACAAAGACTTATTAAGTAACTGCTATGTATAGAGAGAGCCAGGGGAGATAAAAAACACAATCTCAGAGGTGGAAGGGACCTCAGAGGCCATTTAGTCCAACCCAACCCTGACCAAGAATCCTTCCTATAACATCCCTACAAGTGATCATCAACCTCTTCTTGAAAAGCTCAAGAGGGGTGGGAGGAAGGAAGGCCGTAATACATCCTGAAGTAACTCAGCCCATTTTTAGACAACTCTCATTTTTAAAGTAAGTGTTTCTTTATATTCATCCTAAATTTGCCTCTCTCCACTTTCATACTATCCATCTTAGTTTTGCCCTAAAATGCCTTGAGAATCATTTCCTCAACAACCTCAAAATGGTGTTTCTTTCAGGACATCTTCTCTGTATATATTGGAGTAGTCCAGCCACTTTTCTGTCTTTATTTTCTTCAGTGACATTTTCATTTCCTTGGATGTCACATACAAGACTGTTATGCTAGAATCCAAATGAGTTGATGAGTCCTTGGTGGGGGAAAGAATTCTCTGCAAAAATCTAACTTAACCAATCTTTTTCATTGTTGGCCTGTTCATCTTGTTTAGTTTCATACTTAAGTGTCTTTAAGATGGCTTTACTTATTTGGTTCCCTTGGGAAAGATAATGATAAGTTTGAAAGCATTCTGAGAAGGGCAATCAAGATAATAAGAGGACTTGAATTTATACCGTATGATGATCATTTGAAGCAACTGGTGATATTTAGTCTATAGTAAAGGAAGCTCAAGTAGTGCATGATAGCCATCTTCAGGTATTTAAATGAATTAGATTTTTTTTTTCAGTTTAACCCCAGCGGGCAAAACCAGACACAATGGGTGGAAAGTACAAAGTGGCAAATTTAGACATGATTCACATTAAAATAAACAAAACTTGCTTGCACTTAGAGCTAGTCAACAGAAGAATTCTCCCCATTCTTGGGAAGTACCAGTTTCTCCTTTGTCTGGCAGAGGCCAAATGACTAGTTGCTAGGTATATTGTAGGGCAGTTTTGTCTTGTTTTTTCCAGGCATGGGCAGAACTAAATGGCCAATGAGGTCCCTTCCAAACTGGAAATTCTATGATTCTGTGACAAGTTTTCTTTAAACTTTTCTTTAAACTTTCTTTCTCTTCACTGCTTGTTTCTATTTTATGAGGTGATAATGCTCCTAATCTTCCACCATCCTTTTCTATATGATTTTGTAAACATATCTATATTCTGAGCAGGGTTGCTTTTGGCTACTTTATATCTCAGTTTAGCAAAGAAAACTATTGGTTGTTGCTCAAAGCAGTTTCTAAGGTGTTTTGGTCTCCTTTTGGCAAATTATTTAACACTGCTAAGCTGCATAAAAGTGTTTTGCATTTAGCATCAGTGCTTCTTCCTGCATTTCCCATAAACATCAATATCTTATTAAATAGCTCAGGTTTAAGTTGTATTAATTTAATGACACACCCTGATCTCATTTTTATTCCTTTGTATGGTTGGGTATTAATTTTAATCTTTGCTCTAACACGTTGGTGGTCTAGCTGTAGACATATACATTAGTAATGATTTGTTTCCTCTATGTGAAAAAGATAATCAATTTCATTTGGAGCCCTCCCCCTCCTCAATTCTAGTGTCTTCTATTTCTTTCCTCAAGAAAGAATTCATGACCTTATAGGCATTCTTTTTAAAATTTTATTTAATATTTTATTTTCCCAGTTATATGTAAAACAAGTTTAACATTCCTTTTTTTTCAAATTTTGAGTTCCAAATTCCTTCCCTTCCTTATTCCTCCTCCACCATTGAGAAGGCAGGTGGTTTGACATGTTATACATGTGTAGTCATGCAAAACCACAAAACACATTTCCATGTAAGTAATTCTGTGAAAGAAAACACAGACAAAAACCCCAAGAAAAAGAAAGAAAAAGTATTTTTGATCTGCATTCAGGCTGTACCAGTTCTTTCTCTGGAAGTGGACAGCATCTTTCATCATAAGTCCTAAAGAATTGTCTTGGATCATTGTACTGCTGAGAATAGCTAAGTTATTCATAGTAGATCATCATATAATATTGCTGTTACTTTGTATGGTGTTCTTGTTGTTCTGCTCATTTGCATCAGTTCATATAAGTATTTTCATGTTTTCTGAGAGCAGCCTCATCATTTCTTAAAGCAAAATAGTATTCCATCACAATCATATACAACAACTTATTCAGCCATTCCTCAATTGATGAACATCCCCTCAATTTCCAATTTTTTGCCTCCACTAAAAAAGCTGCTACAAATGTTTTTGTACACATAGGTCCTTTTTATTTTTTATCTTTTTGGGGTACAGACCTAGTTGTGGTGTTGCTTAGTAAAAGGGTATGCATGGTTTTTTATAGCCCTTTGGGGATAGTTCCAAATTGCTCTCTAGAATGATTGAATCAGTATAAAACTTCAGCAATAGTACATTAGTTTTTAATTTTCCCACATCCCCTCCAACATTTGTCGTTTTTCTTTTCTGTCACATTAGCCAGTCTGACAGGTGTGAGGTAGTAGCTTAGAGTTGTTTTAATTTGTATTTCTTTCATCAATAGTGATTTAGAGTATTTTGTCACATGACTATAGATAGCTTTGATTACTTTTAAAACTGCCTCCTCATGTCCTTTGACCATTTATCAGTTGAAGAATGGCTCTTATTTCCATAAATTTGACTGTTTTCTATATGTTTGAGAAATGAAGCCTTTGTCAGAGAAACTCACTATATTTTTTTCACAGTAACGATTACCAGCTATGTATTTCCCTCCATCCTATCCTGCCCCCATTTGTCATACTCTCTCTCCTTTTACCCTGTCCATTCTCAAAAGTGTTTTGCTTCTAACTTTTGCCTCCCCCAAACTGCCCTCCTTCCTATCAGCTTATCTCCCCACCCACCTTTTATCTCCTTCCCTTCCTACTTTCCTGTGTGGTAAGATAGATTTCTACACTCAACTGAGTATGTATATTATTCCATCTTTGAACCAATTCCAGTGAGAGTAAGGTTCATGTGCTCCCCTTTCCACTTCCCCCATTTTCTCCTCCACTGTAAAATCTCTTTCAGGGCTCTTTTATATCAGATAATTTATCCCATTCTACCTCCACCTTTCACTTTCTCCCAGTGCATTCTTCTTTCTCATCTCTTAATTTTATTTTTTTAGATCACCATCACATTCAACTTATACCTCTGCTTTCTGTCCATGTATACTCCTTCTAACTGCCCTAATAACGAGAAAATTTTTAGGAGTTATAAATGTCATTTTCCCATGTAAGAATATAAACAATTTGAACTTATCAAATCCCTTATGATTTCTCTTTTCTGTTTACCTTTTTATGTTTCTTTTGTATCTTCCATATGAAACTCAAATTTTCTATTCACCTCTGGTCTTTTCATCAGTAATGCTTGCAAGTCCTCTATTTTATTGAATGTCCATTTCTTCCCCTGAATAATTATACTGAGTTTTGCTGGGTAGGTGATTCTTAGTTGTAATCCTAGTTCTTTTACCCTCCAAAATATCATATTCCATGTAGAAGCTGCTAAGTCTTGTGTTATCCTGACTATGACTCCACAATATTTAAATTGTTTCTTTCTGGCTTCTTGCAGTATTTTCTCCTTGATCTGGGAAGTTTGGAATTTAGCTATAATATTCCTGTGAATTTTTATTTTGGGATCTCTTTCAGAAGATGATTAGTGGATTCTTTCAATTTCTATTTTAACCTCTGGCTCTAGAATATCAGGGAAGTTTTCCTTGATGATTTCTTGAAAGATGATGTCTACACTCTTTGTTTGTGACTGTCAGGTAGTCCTATAATTCTTCAATTATCTCTCCTGGATCTGTTTTCCATGTCAGTTGTTTTTCCAATGAGATATTTCACATTTTCTTCTATTTTATCATTTTTTTGATTTTGTTTGATTGTTTCTTGATATCTCATAAAGTAATTAGCTTCCACTTGCCCAATTCTAACTTTTAAGAAACTATTTCCTTCAATGAATTTTTGTATATCTTTTTCCATTTGTCCAGTTCTGCTTTTCAAGACATTTTTCTCTTCAACAGATTTTTGTGCCTCTTTTACTATTCTGTTTTTTAAGGTGTTATTTTCTTCAGTGTTTTTTTGTGCCTCCATTACCAAGCAACTCTTTTTTTCATGACTTTCTTGCATCAGTCTCGTTTCTCTTCCTGAATTTCCCTCTATTCTCTTGCTTGATGTTAAACATCCTTTTTGATCTCTTCCATGGCCTGAGACCAATTCATATTTTTTGAGGCTTTAGATGCAGGAATTTTGGCTTTGTTATCTTCTGAGTGTGTGTTTTGATCTTCCTTCTCACATAGTGATTTTGTATGGTCAGATTTTTTTTCTGTTTGCCCATTTTTTAGACTATTTCTTGACTTTTAACTCTATACTAAAGTGGGGTTCTACATCCCAAGTGGAGGGGGCACTGTCCCAGGCTTTAGGTTTTTTGTGCAGCTGTTTTCAGAGGTAATTCTGGACTCTTATAAATAAGTGTTTGGCTTTTCCAAGGTGGCATGATTTAGGGAGAGGTGTGTTTACTACTCTCCTGTACTCAGCCCTGGTTTATGAGTGATCACAATCACTCTTTTCAACCCTGAAACTGTGACTAGGGTCCCTGCTCCCCTGCAGCTGCTAGTGTTCCTCCTTGCACTGGGACTAAGACCCAGGACTGTGACGCAGATCCAAGTATAAGCAATGTAACAGAGTCCTGCCCCCGGTACCAGCAAAGGGACCCCTGTAAATCTCCTTCTTGCCTTATCATCTCTGGGCTATGAGGTTTGGAAACTGCCACTTCTGCTACTGATTCAGTCTTCCCAAGGCCTGCTCCTGTTTTGCTGGGGCCCAGTCTGCACTCCTCTCTCATCCTGGTGCAACAGACATTTCCTGCTGACCTTCTAAGTTATCTTGGGCTATAAAATTGTTTCACTGTCCTTTTGTGTGTTCTGCTGCTCTAAAATTTGTTTAGAATCATTGTTTAAAGGTATTGGGAGGGATTTGGGGGAGAGCCCAGGTGAGTCCCTGCCTTTGTTCCACCATTGTGGTTCCATTTTACCCTTATAGGCATTCTTAGCCTTTTTGTGTTGTGTCATGGACCCCTTTTGCAGTCTAGTAAAGCCTGTTGACCCTTTCTCAGAATGGCATTTTTAAATTCATTAAATAAACTATATAGGATCACAAAGGAAACCAATTAGATTGAAGTGCAATTATCAAAATTTTTAAAAATCAAGTTCATGGACCTCAGGCTAATAACCCCTGGGCAAGACTTCTGTGAAGTCTACAAATCTTGGGCCTGTCTCATGCCTTATTCCAGAACCAATTTTGGAGGGCTGTCTTTACTCATATTCATAGTTGTATTGAAGTCAGAGAACATCAAGATACAGCATAGACTCTTAGTTATCTCTCTGCCTTTCCCCCAACATTGTGAGTAGTGGGATTTTAGCTGTAGAAAAGATGAATGAGAATTGAAGTTTGAGACTGGAAATGACACAGATGAAGCAGACTGGGGTCTTGCTTAATTAAGGTAAAGTGAAGCCAGGTTGTATGGTAGAGGCAGATTTCTCTTTGTCAGGGCTAGCTAGCCCTTGGGACCACTCACCTTGCTCTACAAGCTTGTGCTGGCTCAGGTGAGATGCATCATTAAGTCTCTCTCCGAGATAGAGAAAAGTACTAAATGTGGTAACATATTTCTCCTGTGTAATGTCCCCATCCATGCTAAAAGCAAAGCCTATAGGTCCAGTGGCCTAGAGTTCCTGCAGAGTCCCTGCATCTTTACCTGATAATGACTGTGCATCTGATTCTCTGCACTTCACTAGCCTCTCTGCTACCTTTCCCCACCTCCAACCCTATTCAGCTTCCTTTCAGGTGTTGTCTTCCCCCATTACAAAGTAAGCTCCTTGAAGCCATGAACTATCTTTATTTTTGCTTGCATATTTATCCCCAGTGCAGTGATTGGCATGTAACTGGCACTTAATGAATGCTTAATTGACTTGATAACTCAGACTTCTGAAATGAGTGAATTAAAAAATCATTTATACTGTCTCTGCTCCTTTGCCCATATAGAGAAGTGAACTGTACATTTCCTAGAACTGGGGGGGTGGGGCCAAGATGGCAGCAGAAAAGCAGGGACTTGCTTAAGCTCCCCCCCAGATCTCCCCAAACACCTGTAAAAATGGCTCTGAACAAATTCTAGAGCTGTGGAACCCATGAAATAGCAGAGGGAAACAGATCTCCAGCCCAGGAGAGCCTGGATGGTGGCTGGGAAGGGTCTATCACATGGTGCTGAGAGTGGAGGGCAGCCCAGCATGGACTGTGCTGGGACAGACCAGACCCGGTGTCAGCCAACTAGAAGACGCCTTGGGGCCATGAAACAGTGAGCTGTGGCAGTTACCAGACTTCTCAACCCACAAACGCCAAAGAGTGGGATCGAGTTCAGAGTAGTCCGGCCACCAGCTCTGGGGGTGGAGGAGGTCATGCAGTGGTGATGGTAGCAGCAGCAAGAAACTCCTGAGGCTGCCTCCAGAGCACCAGCGTCAGCGGCTTCCTGAGTCCCTGGCTCACATGGTGGGAGGAATCTAGCAGCAGATCAGAGTGGGAATACAAGGAGACCTTTCTGGGCACAAAGGCAGATTCTCTTGCTGTGCCCTGCTTGGATCTGAATAGCAGTCTTGGTTGCCAGTTCTTGGGGGAGGAGGAGGAGGAGGAGCGCTGCTGTGACAGAGCCTGAGGTAGCAGTGGAGTAGAAGTAGCTCTGAAAACAGCAGTGCTTGGACCCTAAAGCTTGGGACAAAGTACTCTATACTCTACAAGCAGTTATATCCTGACAAAAAGCTCAAGGGTCAAGTAGTTGGCTGGAAACATGAACAGGCAGGCAGCGAAAATGAACTCAGACTCAAACGCAAACTCAAACTCTAGATTCCTTTTTTGGTGACATCAAATCATACAGCCAGAAGAAGTCAACAAAGTCAAAGAGCCTACATCAAAAGCCTCCAAGAAAGATATGAATTGGGATCAAGCCATGGAAGAGCTCAAAAAGGATTTGGAAAAGCAAGTAAGAGAAGTAGAGGAAAAATTGGGAAGAAAAATGAGAGTGATGCAAGAAAATGATGAAAAACAAGTCAATGACTTGCTAAAGGAGACACAAAAAAATACTGAAGAAAATAGCACCTTAAAGAATAGACTAACCCAAATGGCAAAAGAGCTCCGAAAAGTCAACGAGGAGAAGAATGCGTTGAAAAGCAGAATTAGCCAAATGGAAAAGGAAGTGCAAAAGACCACTGAAGAAAATACCACATTGAAAATTAGATTGGAGCAAGTGGAAGCTAGTGACTTTATGAGAAACCAAGATATTATAAAACAGAACCAAAGGAATGAAAAAATGGAAGACAATGTGAACTATCTCATTGGAAAAACCACTGACCTGGAGAATAGATCCAGGAGAGATAATTTAAAAATTACTAGACTACCTGAAAGTCATGATCAAAAAAAGAGCCTAGACATCATCTTTCAAGAAATTATCAAGGAAAACTGCCCTGATATTCTAGAACCAGAGGTTAAAATAGAAATTGAAAGAATCCACTGATTGCCTCTTGAAAAAGATCCCAAAAAGAAAACTCCTAGGAATATTGTCACCAAATTCCAGAGTTTCCAGGTCAAGGAGAAACTACTGCAAGTAGCCAGAAAGAAACAATTTGAATATTGTGGAAACACGATTAGAATAATACAAGATCTAGCAGCTGCTACATTAAGGGATTGAAGGGCTTGGAATATGGTATTCCAGAGGTCAAAGGAGCTAGGTTTAAAACCAAGAATCACTTACATAGCAAAGCTGAGTGTAATGATCCAAGGCAAAATATGGATTTTCAATAAAATAGAGGACTTTCAAGCTTTCTCTTTTTTCTTTAAATTAAATTTGTTTTTATTTATTTTATTTTTTTGGAGGGGGAGGGAGGCAGAGCGATTGGGGTTAAGTGACTTGTCCAAGGTCACACAGCTAGTAAGTGTGTCAAGCATCTGAGGTTGGATTTGAACTCAAGTTCTACTGACTGCAGGGCCAGTGCTCTATTGACTGTGCCACCTAGCTGCCCCACTTTCAGCTTTCTCAATGAAAAGACCAGAGCTGAATAGAAAATGTGACTTTCAAATACAAGAATCAAGAGAAGCATGAAAAGGTAAACAAGAAAGAGAATTCATATGGGACTTACTAAAGTTGAACTGTTATGTTTATATTCCTACATGGAAAGATGATTTGTGTAATTCAGGAGACCTTTCTCAGTATTAGAGGGGTTGAAGGGAATATAGACAGAGGGCACAGGGTGTGTTGAATATGAAGGGATGATATCTTAAAAATGAAATAAATTTAATGGGTGAGTGAGGATATATTGAGAGAGGGAGAAAGGGAGAGATAGAATGGGGTAGATTATCTCACATAAAAGCGGCAAGAAAAAGCAGTTTTGTTGGAAGGTAAGAGGAGGCAGGTGAGGCAGAATGAGTGAATCTTACTCTCATTGGATTCAACTTGAGGAGGGAATAACATACACACTCAGT
Source organism: Trichosurus vulpecula (assembly GCF_011100635.1). Classification (NCBI taxonomy): domain Eukaryota; kingdom Metazoa; phylum Chordata; class Mammalia; order Diprotodontia; family Phalangeridae; genus Trichosurus; species Trichosurus vulpecula. The sequence goes on from NC_050579.1 coordinate 103,392,282, forward strand.
TGGGTTTCTTAGTCCACAGGAAAGTAAGAGGAAGTGGATAAAAAAGGGGGGATGATAGAAGGGAGGACAGAAAGGGGGAGGAGGTCATCAAAAGCAAACACATTTGAAAAGGGACAGGGTCAAGGGAGAAAATTGAATAAAGGGCAACAGGATAGGATGGAAGGAAATATAGTTAGCCTTTCACAACATGAGCATTGTGGAAGTGTTTTGCATAATGATACATGTGTGATCTATGTTAAATTGCTTGCCTTCCTAGGGAGGGTGGGAAGGGAAGAGGGGAGAGAATTTGGAACTCAAAGTTTTAAAAGCAGATGCTTAAAAAAATTTTAAAAATTGCATGCAGCTGGGAAACAAGATATACAGGGAGTGGGGATAGAAATCTATCCTGCCCTACAAGAAAATAAGAGGAAAGAGGATGGGGGGGGAATGGGGTGAAAGAGTGGAGGGCTGACTGGGGAACAAGGCAATCAGAATATATGCTATCTTGGAATGGGGGGGGGAGAGTAGAAATGGGAAGAAAATTTGTAACTCAAAATCTCGTGGAAATTAATCTTGAAAACTAAAATATTAAATAAAATATATACACATTTCCTGGAACTCATGAGTTTAAAGCATTTTTTTATATTCCCTGGAGGAATTCCAGGGTATAGGAGAACAGAGTATGTGCTTGGTAGATTTTTATGTATTATTTTATGATAATGTAATGTTTATTTGTTTATTGATTCTATGCCAAGGGTAAAAGCAACTAACTATATATTCCCTTTTTCATGTATGCTTTTCTACTTTGGGAAGTCAACCCTATTGTGCAATCACTCTAGAAAAGAAAGTGAGGCTGGTGACTTTGCACAGCCCTCCTTCACTAAAATACAGTTCACTTGCATGTCATGGCATCACCTCTCTGATGTCATGGTCCTCTTTGAGAACAAAGGACAAACAATAACAGCCAATGTTTCATTACTAGGGCTCATTTAAATTTATTTAGTCAAGGAGAATGCAAGGTCTACAAATGGGGAAAGACTCAAATAATTGGGTAGACCCACAACAATCTACATTCTGTGAGATAATTAGAGGACTAGAGGAATAATGAGGATTAGATAGTCAGTGACTCTGTAAGAACCATAGAAAGCTCAACATATATCACCCAGTGGGGTGAATGGTCATACTTGCTTGGGTAGGAGGAGAGCATGAGATCAGATTCTGAGCCTTCTTGTTGAATAGGATCATAACAGTGGTTAGCATCACCACCTACTGGTTTAAAAATAATTACATGTTGATTTCATTTGAAAGGATTTCACGAGTTCCTCATAGAGTTTCTCTACCTCTTCCTCTTCTGCAACAGATATTGGCATAAAAACTCAAGTTTCCATGGTGGTCCTCTTTTTTTAAATTTTATTTATTTATTTTTAGTTTGTAACATTTAGTTCCTCAAGCTTTTGAGTTTTAAATTTTCTCCCTCTCCTTCTTCTCCCCCCTCCCCAAGATGGCATGCAATCTGATATAGGCTCTATATATACATTTACATTAAACATATTTTCACATCAGTCATGTTGCAAAGAAGAAATATAACCAGTGGAATGAAGGTAGTCTTCTTTTTCATATTCTCATTACAAACATTGCAACTTAAGATAACCAAATGCTCCATGAAATGATATTTCTTTTTGCATTTGGGTAAATAATAACAAGTATCTCCGACTTAGAGAAAAGCTAGGTGGAGCAGTAGATAGAGAGCTAGGCCTGGAGTTAGGAAGAACTCAGTTCAAATTCTCCTTCTGACATTTAATGGCTGTGTAATGTTACATGAGCCACTTAACCTCTGTTTATGCCAAGTTCCTCAATTATAAAATAGGATAATAATAGCACCTACCTCCCAGGGTTGTTGTGGTGATCAAAGGGGATACTATTTGTAAAGAGCTTCAAGGTGCATGGCACATAGTAAGTGCTGTATAAATGCTAACTATTATTAGAGTACTGGTAACTGTTAATGTTTTAAATGATCTTGAAAGCAGTTTAATTCTTAGCACTTCCAGTCTCCTTTTCTACCACTTCGTCACTATCTTAGCAGAAGTAGCAGGAGATTATAAAGGACAGAAAACAATTTCATATTTTCTTTGGTTTCATGGGTTGCTCTGGCTAAAAAATGCATCCTAAAGTGATCCACCTACTGATGATGAGGTTCTCTGGATTTAGTTAGAAAAATCCTCAGAAAGCAGGCACAGTCTAATTGATGGGATCATAATGAAGTTTTCGCGTGGTAGATCCTTCCAGAGCTTGATATCCACAGACATAGCTTTCAAGAATCCCAGAGTTAACTCCATACCATGGTGAGTGATCAACTCATTCATGACTATTCTTTGGTTTCAATAATTCAACTAGTTCTGAATCTGCCAAATATACTATTACCATTTAGACCCTTAATGTGGTTTCAAAACACTGTTGTCCTTGTTAGTTATCACTAGCTTCTACTTACTGACTTGTACCATTCCTAATATCATTCTTAAAGAATTGAACTATCCATTTAAATTCATTCTCAATCACTTGTCCTTACTTCCATCATATATGTGTATATATGTGTGTGTATAACTATATATCTATAGATATATACATATATATATGTCTTACAAAAGCTAAGCTGATAAGTTCCTTAAGCATTCAGACTGATCTTTTGTCAAGTCCTTTGTTTTTCTCTTTATCTGCGTCTGTTCTGACTTTTAATAATTTCATTTTTGAGAGTTTCTCATTGCTCTTGAACTGATTTCCTCTTTAAAATATTAGACCATTCAATCCTATCTATGCCTTCTCCCAAGCCTTTGAAGTACACTCACACAGCCAACCTTCTAGTTTAATCCTTGATCATTGCTCATATGGAATATTGATATATTAATTGGTCTTCTTGCTTCAGTTTCTCCCCACTTCAAGCCATCCTGTACTCAGCTGCTAAAGTGATTTTCCTAAAGCACAGATCTCACCTTGTTAATCCTTAGACACACACACACACCCCTCTAGTGGTTCCCTATTACCACCAGAACCAAATATAAGTTATTCTGTTTGGCATTTAAAACTCTTCATAACCTGACCTTTTCTGCCTCTTTCACCCTCTTACTACATGCTGTATGATCCAACTGGCCAATTTGCTGTTTCTCACACAAAACATTCCATTGTCATCTCAATACATTTGCATTGGCTGCCCCCCATGCCTGGAATAATCTCCATCCTCACCTTGGTTTTTTAGTTTCCTTGGCTTCCTTAAAAACTCAGATGAGATCCCACCTTCTGCAAGAATACTTTCCTGGTTCCCCCAGCTGCTGATTTCTTCCTCTCTGGATTACTACCTAATTACTCTGTATGTATCTTGTATGTGCCTATTTATGTGTATGTTGTCTCCCCTATTAAAATGTGAGCTCCTTAAGGGCAGGTACTGTTTTTACTTTCCTTTGTATCCCTAGTGGATAGCATAATTCCTGGAATATAGAAGTGCTTAAAAATGTTTCTTGACTGACTGACCGATTGCTATCCTACAATATAGGATGCACATCAGGCTATTTCCAAGTGTCCTCTTCTCCATCTTGAACCTGATTATGGAATGTTCCCATGCCCCAAGGTTTTCATCACTTCCACTTGAGCAATCAATTTCTCCTCCTTGTTGGTGAGGATGGAATTTAGAACAGCAATTTGCTTGTTGTTACTCTCTTTCCCCCTCACTATTTAAATTTTTAATTTACTTTCAGTTTTCAACATTCACTTTTATAAGATTTTGAGTTCTAAATTTCCCCCTCCTCAAGACAGTATACAATCTGATTATAGGCTATACATTTATAATCGCAGTGAACATATTTCCACATTAGTCATGTGAAAGAAGAATAAGAACAAAAGGGAAAAACCCAAGAAAGAAGAAAACAAGCAAAAAGAAAATAATGTTTTGATCTGCATTCAGATTCTATAGTTCATTCTCTGGTTGTGGATGGCATTTTCCATGGTTGTTACTCTATTTTTTTAAAGATTAAATTTCCATCAAGGGAAGTCACAAATTTATTGGCCAGTTATATTTTGACAGAGAGAGTGCTCTGGGAAAAGTTAAGGTAGTTCAAGTCCCCCATCACCACAATATCATACTTCTCTGCTAGTTTTATGATTTTTCCTGAACTCCTTATCTCATTTAGGTGGTCTGTAGAATATTCCCATGACAATATAACTTCTGTTTCCCCCTCTCCTGATGAATTGTCCTAGCATTCCTTCTCAAGTTCTGGATGTCCTCACATGAGTGTATCTTCTTAATACACAGGACTACTCTACCCTATCCCTTTTTTATTTTATCTCTTCCTTTTTAACATAAACTTTGAGTACTTGCCACACAGCGTTGTAAGGACAATGAGCTAACATATAAAGTGCTTTGCAAAATATTATATAAATGCTAGCTACTATTGAGTTAGATCTGCCCTTCTAGAGCCATATTAGATAGATAAATAGATAGAACATTTATTAAGTGTTTACTATATGCTTAGTGCTACAAACACAAGCAAAAAGAAAGATGTGCCCTCAAAGAGCTTACATTCTAATATGCAAAAACAACAAATGAAAAAGGAGCTAAAAAACTGAGGTGGAAGAAAATGAGGAAGGTAGCCATGAGGACAAGGAGGTGGTCTAAGGCATCATGAGCTGGTCCAGTTTAAAGAGAGCATGATGGCTCTTGGGAGTGCTTCCTTAAAAAGAAAGTTGGGAAGAAACTGTTATAAGTCTCATCCCATCAAGTCTCAGTGACACCTTTAAAGGCAAATTTGCTTCCTCACATTGGTGTCTCTAGTTCAACTTATTTTATTACCCATACTTCGTGTATTTTTATGTAGGTATGTAAAGTGATGTGTTTGATATTTTCTCTTCTGGGATATTGTATCCTGAGAATTTCTAGTCTTCTTTTCGATTCTTATTCCTATTCTTATAACTGATGCTCCCTATGTACCAGACTTGTGAAATGTATGTGGGCAATTTTCTCTTTTGCATTCCTTTTCCAAGTTAAAGCTCTTCTAATTACAGACTACCCCCTGTTCCATCTACAGGAAGCTTGTAGTCAAGTAACAATAACAATACACAGATAACTGTAAAAAAATTACAAATGTTCTGAATTTAAAAAAGAAATAAATTTGTTCATTTTAGTCATTTTTTGAGAGCAAAGGAAGTATGTATCTTCATATAAATAAATATGTACTTTAGTGACATTACTCTGTAGAGTTAACTCCCATTACAACCTCTCAAACCCAGAACCACTAGAGAAATAGGTATATGGTCTGGACTTTTGATTTTATTGGCAGAAGGAACTCCTGGATTCAATTCCATTCCATAAACATTTATTAAGCACCTACTCTGTGCCAGGCACTATACTGAGCTCTGGAGAAACAAAAGAGGCCAAAGACACTTCCTTCCCTCAGGGAGTTTATAATCTAACGATGAGGTAAGAATCTTCTCTATTTTTATGATGTTAGAGAGTGGCAACTTGCTGATGGGTATATAGTCAGTAAGTATGAGAGGCAAGATTTGAACCCCAGTCTTCCTGACTCAGAGGCCAGTTCTTTATCTATTTTGCCACACTGCCTGTCAAGCTCAGTATTATGCTACACTATTTCATACTGTGTTATTTATGTGATATAGAGCTGGATGCCTTATAAAACATCTAGTCTAAGCCCCTCATTTTACAGGTGAGAAAACTGAGGCCCAGAGAGGTGAAGTAGTCATGTAGACAGTAAGTAGCACATCCAAGGTCCTGAAAGCCCCAGATGACTTTTTTTAACTTTCTACTAAACATTTTTCATAATTAGAAAGTTATGAAACAGCTAAGCTAAATTTTATCTTACCCATCTCATCCTACCTTAAATTTTATCTTTCTCTATGTTAAAGAAACCCCAAATATTTACTGTTCATAACCAGTGGAATATTCTCATTTAAAGAATAATTAGCCAATTAATAACCACTTATTAAGCAGGTACTACTCCATGCCAGGTACTATCCAAATGGCTGAGAATACAAAGAAAGGCAAAATCAAAAACAGGCTACTTACATCTCAGGGTATTAGCCCCAAATACTGTGCATTATCCAATTAAATTCTACTTTATCTTCCACCTTTTCCGGGAACTCTTTTCCATGATTAAACCCAAGTGACTCTGGTTGCTCCTTTACTCTGCATTTTCTGAGCACTCAAGTACTCAGGTTGCACTAAGTTCATTTGAATATCATTTTAGATGGATTCTTAAGTTTGTTTTTCATGGAGGAACATCCTGTCTCCCCAGCTAAATTATACCTTTTAAAGGGCAAGGATTTTTTTTAATTTTATTTTCCTAATGTCAAATATAGTGAATACCCAATAAATATGTAAGGACATGGCTGAAATTAAGGAGAAATTTGGGGAGAAGAAGGAAGAGTTATAATTTCCCTTTGCACAGATTCGGGACTTCATCCTACTCTGACATTGTAAATCCCCAGTAAACCTAACAGTGCCCACTACCACTTAGAAGTGTTGCCAATGTTGTACTCTATTTTTAATACTTTATTTTTAAAGTAAATTTAGTATTCTTTCCTCCTTTCATCAGCAGAGAGGCAGCCTACCTCAATGAACTGACAGTTAACTTCCTTTCTGTAAAATTGACATTACAAAACATGCATCATTTGTGTCTCATTGAAGTGTCACTAAAATAATCCAGTAATTTTTATTACTTTGTGCCATTCCAAATGCCCTATGGCCTGTGATATATACAGTTGGCCAACATTCCAGAGTGCAAGGTGCTTCTGGAGTTTCTGAGGCCTGGAGCAACCTTTAAAAGAAGCTATCTTAGATCAGAATGGAATATAGTGAAGACAACAAAGTAGTTATTCAGAATCCACCCCGCTCCTCCCATTCCAGGGTATTATTCTACAATAGAGGGACCTGATTTAGTTAGAAATACCTCATAATAATTAATAATAATAATTAGCATCAGTATAATGCCTACTGTGTGCCAGGCACTGTGCTAGACTCTTTACAAATATTTCATTTGATCCTCACAGCTCAGGAGTTAAATACTATTATTATCTCCATTTTACAAAAGAAGAAACTGAGGCAAAAGAGGTTAAGTGACTTAATGAGTTAATTAACTAGTCTTCCAAAAGTTTCTGTGTACCAAAAGGAAAACCCAGAGATTCAGTGAACAAGTCCTTAACTTGAATGAGCTAATGACCACAGCCTAGATCTGGAATAACTTCCCTGGCCCCAGGGATTTTAACCCTGGTAAAACCCGTATGGATCAGTGGTATTCAAGAATGTTGGCTTGTTCTTGAGAGATATGTAATGACTGTGAAGGTCCTTTCTAGGCTAAAGGTTCCATTACTTTCAGTGAAAATAAAAATCAATGATAGATTGCCGTATAATTGTCGTTTATAGGATAATATAACATATACCCTTTCTTCTCTTGTCCCCCCATCCACAGGAGTGTAATTACTTTATATAGCTGAAAGAGGTTTTCTGCAATTCAGGATGATATATTCTGGGTCAGATAGGAAATGGCACTCCTAGCTCAACTTCTTGGGCATGAGCAGGACTTTATACTTAGGACTACTTAGGACTAGTGTCTTCCAGCCTTTCTTTTTGGTTCAGACCAGCTTTCTCTCTAGGGATATGAATAAGAGTAATCACACATAAATAAATCTCTAGTGGATTTGTCCCCATGCCGTTGAGGTTCTAATCTCTTTCTCAGCTTCATGTGACACAAAAGGATTACTCTGTCACATATAGAAGAAAGTACTATTTGACTAATGCTGAATCAAATTTAACAAAGTACAGGGTTTGAAGACCAGAGAAACAGGGACACTCTGGGCAGAGCCTGAAGTTTCACTTCCCTGGAAAATGAAGCTCATGGTGTCTTTTTGAAAACTGTTGAGTGACAGCACCATTTACTCTTCACAAGGTCTAATATCTCCACATCCCCCCACCCAGCCTTCAGTTTGTTGTTTTTCAAATATACTGGAATGCCTTGTTGGGGAAGCACTTCCCAGCACCGTACTTTAAAAGCCTCATGGGGAAAAAGAGGAAGTTTTCTCACAACCAGGGAAAAGCTCTCCTATCAGACACTTCAACAGATTCATGACCAAATGGTCCAAGGTCAGGTACCATCTCAGGTATCTTTTCTGGCAGATCTTCTGAGTGTGTCTCTGGTGTCTCCAACATTACTTGGTATTGGCTTGGTGTAGGGGAGGGGATGGACAGCAGGGCTATAGTCAAATATAAAAGAGCACTACACTCATACTTCAAGCTCAAATACTAATCCCCTACACACACACACACACACACACACACACACACACACACACACACAATGCCCTCCCTCCTAGTGCAATATTAGAATGACCTTAAGTAGCTGATTGTATATACACTGCCCCTGATGATGTACTTGCACATTTCCTAAATTTCTTTGGTACCTAAAAATTAAAGAAAGATGCAGGGGAGGGGAAAAAAAAACCAATGTCAACTGGAGATTAAATATATATAGAAATAAACAAAAGCAAGACCAAAATGCATGATAAGAAATCTAGGACAGAGAAAAAGAAAATACAGGAAGTGTTGTTCAAGTGAATAGATCAGGTTAAGTTTCATGGATGAGCCTTGAACGGCATTTTAACGAAGTCCAGGATATCCTTGAACTGCTCCAGAAGTAAGCTCTGAGTTTGGCAGTCACCAACAGAGAGGAATCAGTTCTATCGCCTTCTTCCTCCTTCATCTTTTTTGACAATGTCTACTTCCTCCTTTCTACCACCAAGGAATTTCTTTCTATCTACTGATAGAGGAAAGAAGAGGGGCACATCCAGGTAGGGAAGGTATAAAGTACAATCTAGACAAGGAGAAAGGGACATGTGCTTAAAAATAATAGTAGTTGACATTTGCATAGTACTTTTAAGGTTTTATAAATCACTTTCCATGCATTATCTCACTTGATCTTTACAAGAACCTCGTGATGCTACCAGTAATATTATTCACACTTAGAAATGAGAATAAGACTAACTGAGGTTAAATAACCTATGGTCACAGGAACAGAGACTCTACAGATCATTTATTCTAAACCTCTCATTTTTTTCAAATGAGGAAGCTGAGATCTGGTGAGGTTAAGTTAAAAGTCACACAGCCAGTAGATGTTGGAGACAGGATTCAAACCCAGGTATGTCCTTACTCCAAGTCTAGCTTAAGACATTGCACTTCCTCCACTACCTAACAAATTCCTTAAAAGTAAGTTCAGGATAATTTTGATTATGTGAAATTAAAGTTTTTGTACATCCAAAACCAACGTAGCCAAACTTGAAAGGAAAGCTGGGGAAAATTTTTACAGTAAGTTTCTCTGATAAAGGTCTGATTTCTCAAACATGTAGGAAACAGAGTCAAATTTATAAAAATGAGAATCTTCATTGATAAATGGGAAAAGGATATGAACAGTTTTTAAAAGAAGAAATCAAAGTTATCAAGTCATATGAAAAAAATGCTCTGTCACTGTTGATTAGAGAAATGCAAATTAAAACAACTCTGAGGCACCACATCACGGCTATCAGATTGTAATAAAGAAGGAAAGGGAAGAAAGGAAGGGGGAAGGGAAGGAGGGAAAGAAGGAAGATGGGAAAGAGAGAGGGCCAGAAGCCCATATCAGACATTTCAGATGTTTCTTAAAGAAAGGGTTCTTGAAACTCCTTTAGGTAGAGTATCTTTGTTAGATTTGTTAATAAAGCCCCTTGATTGTGGCAGCATTTGCAGTCTTTTTAAGGACATTTTAGAAACCTTATGGCAGACTTTCTACCATCAGTTTTGCAAATGATTCAATATAGGGTTAATAACTTATGCAAATTGATGTATGGGGGCAGGGGAGAAGCTAGAAAGATAGAAATGATTTGGGGCTTTGTATAATGTAGACACTTCAAAAAATGCTTCTTGATTGAGTAGGTGTTTTATTTTGGAAACCACCCTTGAAATGTGCTTATTTCTAAGGCTGGGGTTGAAGATTTCAATGTTTAAATGGAAGGGGAATCCAATAGGATGTTTTATTTGTGCCCCCAGAAAATTCTTTACACGAGTAAACACTATTAGATTCTTTTTTTTATTTTTTCTTGACTTTGTTGCTTTGAAAAATATTGAATCTTTTATGATAGCCCCCAAATCATGGAAAGGTACAGAAATTGAGGAATAATATAAGGAGTATATAAAGTCACATATCATATATTAGATAATCTTTTTTCTCTGATTACCTTTGAAAAATATGTGATTGACCATTGTATATCGATTAAGGTCTGTAAAAAGGCCAATAATCTCTCTACTTCTAACCACCATGGTCTCTTGAATCTCTTTTTCAATTTGGACTGTTCCTGGAGTATGCATATGAGACTCTAGGCAGGACCAGGGTGTATGAATTGATTCAAAAATTCAAAAATTTCTGAGCCTTATCCAAGAAGATCATTCCTTCATCCTCCAATAATACCTTTCTCCCCTCACCCTTTCACCCAACTCTCGTCAGTCCACTGATGCTTAAAGAGTTAATGAGTATTTCTGTTTGTTTCTCCTAGCCCCAAAGAAGATCATTCTTACTAAAGGGCCTTCAGAATGTAATGAGAGTAAAATTGTAAGACCACTTTGTCACTCCATTCCTGAGTATTCACAGAATTTTTAGAAGTGAAACAGAGGAGCATAGCCCAATAGCGAATTTGTGCCTGACAAAACCTATCAGACTTGCACATTTAGGTCCTAAGTCTTTCCTGAGACTTAGTCCTGAGACTTTCAATCCTGCCTCCTTCAACTTCCTCTTAGTTGCCTTCTGAGAGGGAAAATTCCAAGTTGGAGCATGTCACCCAGGGCCAAATGTGGCTGCTTGTCTGGCTATTTTCAAGTGCTCAGAAAATATTCGTGTATTAATTGAGCAAAATGTTAGAGTTGTTGTCCACAGATAAGATCAGAAGCTATGGCTGAAACTTTAGAAATTTCCCTGTGAGGAAAATTTTTTTTTCCTTTAAGGAAAGAGTTTCCCCCACTCCTCCCACCCGTTTGACCAAGTGAACATCATATAGAAAAGTGAAGTCCTGTACATTTTTATGTCTCTTTTAAAGGTGACCCTGATGGAAATTTAAATGGTTTTTTTTTGGGCATGTTGACTTTGAAAGGGTTATAAATGTCAGAAGGAAGCTTGAATGTTGTTCAGCACTTTCTTTTGGCAATAGGCTAGTAGGTAAAAACAGGAAAGCTGTAACAAGCACTTTAGATGTGCCAGTGATGAGAAAATGTTGAAACTGAGAAGTATCATCTCCAACTCATACTTAACACTGTGATCCATTTCTCTGTAACTGAATAACCACAGTGTTGGAGGCCTTGTTTTCATGGCGCTGACTAATATATTTGTAGACTCCTGCTGAGCCATATGATGTGTGTAGCCTGTTTCTTTTCCATGACATCTTAATGGCTTGTAAATTATACAGTGCAGATCAGTGCAATGACACTTCTTTCTAACAGTTGTTGAGCTGCCTTTGGCATTTCCTCCATACTCCCTCTCACATACTAACCCAGTAACATTTCTATATCAATGATCTTAGCATAGCAGCAGCTACATGGTTTTTGAAGCAGCTGCTATGTGAAGGTCACTTCAATGAGCATATCAAGAAGGATGAGACACAGTACTAGTCCTGGAAGACTTTCCAGTCTAGCTCAGAAGAAGGGATATTTACCTTAAAAGATTTAGACAAAACTGCACTTATCCAAAATGTCAGTGAGTGGTATGGACATTCAATGCCACCGGAGCTCAGAGTGATCAGTAAGTCAATCAGGCATTTATTAAGCACCTACTGTATTCCAGTTGCTATGCTAAGTGTTAGGGACATAAATATAAGAATGAATACCCTCGAGGAGCTTACAGTCTAGCCAAGGGAGGCAACAGCATATACAGGTGTACGTGCACACTTTATACAAGGTAACCTTTCAAGGAAGGTCCTAGAAGCTGAGGAAATTGGGAAAGGTTTCCTGTGGAAAACACTACTTGACCTGAGCCTTGAAGGAAAACAGGAATTCTAAGAAAATTGTAAGAGTTAAGAAGAGAGCATATTCCAAGCATAGAGGTAGAAGATACAGTGACATGTGTGAGGGATAATGTCAGTTTGTCTGGACTGTTGTATGTATGAAAGGGAGTGGTGTATAATAGCTAGAAAGGTAAGTTGGGGGCAGATTGCAAAAGGCTTTTAAAGCCAAAAAGAGGGATTTACATTTGATTCCAGAGTTGGAGAGTGAGACTTGTCAGACTTGTCAGATGTGATAGTCAGACTTGTACTTTAAGAAAATCACTTTGAGGTACTCTCCTGTAGTCTCCATATGGGAAGTACCCATTTATTCAGATAGAATAAATGTAAAATATATTAAAAACATCACTTTGATAGCTATGTGGTAAATGATCACCAAGTATTGGCATCTTCAGGAAGTGTTTCCTGGATCTAAACCTGAAATGAGGGTAACACATAGTCAAGTAAAGAGGAAGAAGGCAATTTGGGGCATATAGAACAATGTGAATTAAGTTGGGTCATGCAAAGCACATTCAAAGTGAGATAGACTGACCAATCTGACTGGAGTAAAGGTTTCATGTATGGGGAGAGTACTAAGGAGTTTGAATGCCAGACAAGACAGGTTTATAAATCATTCTCTAAGTATTAGGTACTTGTTGAGGACTTTATGACAGACTACTAAGCATGGTGCAGTACAAAGAGTGCTGAATTCGAAGTCAGAGGATCTGAATTGAAATCCCATCTCTGCCTTGCTACCTGTTTGACCTTGCAAGAGACATGTAATCTCTCTAAGAATTTTTTTTAATATGTAAAATAAAGATGTTGAAATCTTTCTATCTCTATCTCTATGATTCTGTGAAAAATGGGATAGCAACATAGAAGACATATTTTTGAGTGGAGAGTGGCTAGAAACAAGGAGATCCATCAGGACACTTTACAGTAGTACACATAGGAAATTATGAAGATCAGAATTAGGTTTATACTAATGAAAATGGGAAGAAATGCATGGCAGAGACATTATGAAAGAGAAGTCAGTAAAGGATGGCCACTGCCAGAATCTGGGAGGAATGGGAGAGGAAGAAATCAAAGAGAATATAAGGTTTCAAGTTGAGTCAAATCATTGCCGTTAATAGAAATTGGGTAGTCCAAAGGAGAGACTGGTTTGAGGATAAAAATGATGATTTGGTTGTATGTTAAATGATCTCAATCTTTCTAGCCACTCACCTGATGATAGAGGAGATCGTTTAGGAGGAAACTCACTTTTCCAACAAATATAGCCACCACAACCTTGCGGCCAGTACACAAAATCATAGATTCAGAGTAAGAAAGGACCTCAGAGGCTATAAGATCCTATTCCCTCATTTTACAAATGAGGAAACAGAGGCTGAATCACTCGCTCAATATTACACAGCTAGCAAGATTCAGAGGCACGATTTGAACTCAGGTCCTATGAGTAGAAAGCCAGTGTTTGGGGAGGTTTTATTTTTCCTACTGTACACCACTGTATATCACCACCTTCCTTATAGAGTAGGCAGTAATATGTGCTGCAAATGTAAGGAGAATGATGATCCAGTTGCAATGTATGCTCAACCTAGTGGATGTGTGGGCCCATCACTTTAAAGGCTCCTTGACTTATAACAGCCTGAAGAGTACAGATCTAAGCATGTTCAGGGCCAGAGCTCCACTCTGAGAAACTGGTTTTGCCCTAAATTATTTCCTGTCCAGAGAACCCTAGGGATATCTGGGACTCTTCTAGTATACTAGAGTAAAAAGTGCCCCTCACTTGCAGAAGACTGAAAGTTCTGGGCCAGTCCCGGAGATAGCAACCATATTCCACAGTTCATTCATTCTGGGATTTCTCTAGGCTGATTTTTTTCACTCATGACTGGATTGACTTCACAATAGCCTATGGAGTAGAGTAATGCTTTTTCTTTTTTTACTTTTAAAAAATAGCACATTTATTAAAAATAAAGACTAACAGTACTGTGCTAATTATCATAATGGTATCGATTTCAACAAAAATAATCACAAGCAAATCTTTCACAATGCATATTCCTCACAGAGGCAGGAGGTTCAACAGAAGTAATGAGATAATTTCAGAGGTAGCTCCCTTACAATGAGTACTCACTATAAAACGTGCCAGAGCTCCTCCGGGTCTAGCTTCAGCCCCAGGTTCTAGATCTGAAACTTGCTGAATTTGGTCTGTCAGGCGGTGACTCTCCGTCCTCCCAGGCAGCACATGCAGTTTTTGAGTAATGCTTTTTCAACCCAGCATTCAATTTATTCCAATTTAAAGAAAACATTCATGAAGTGCTGCCTACTATGTGCAAGATACCATGCTGAGCATTGGAGATAAAATGACCATCGAGAAAACAGTTCCTGCCTTCAAAGGGTTTATTGTCTATTCATCTACAGAGAAATTAGTTATGAACGCAAGTGTAGCAAGAGAGATCACTGGAATATGAGTCAGGAGGTCTAGGTTATATTTGCTGTTCTTCCACTAACTCTGTTGACTCGGCCCAAAATGAGGGCAGTTAGAATAGATGATTTCTGAGGTCTCTTCCAGCTCTAACATGCTTTGATTCTATTCTACAATTAGGAGCAGATTTTCAAAAATCCCATCATTTTAAAGATCAGAAATTTAGTCCTAATGAATGTAGATCACCTGTTGAGAATAAGGATTTTCCAGGGCTAATTGATTATATCCCTAGCACCCTCATTGTTGTAGGGGAAGGATTACTGTGTAAGATTCAGCAGGAAAAGGCAAAATGTTGTCAATAGAATGCTGTCAGGAGATTTTGAATTGTTAAGGCAGAGGGAGTAAGTTACTAACCAAGCAATTAGCAATCACAGATAGTAGAAAGTGAGAGCTAGTTGTTTATATGGCCAGTGGTGGAGAGCCAAGAAAGAAGAGAAGACAAAATAAAGGATTAAGTTATGGAAGTAAGCTATAGCAGCATATTCACTAGCTGATGGCACTTTGCCTGGCTCAAGGAACTAAATATTTAACTCTCTCTTTGGTATTTAAAGGGTCAACTGGTAGGAACTATGTCACCCTGTCCATTGACTTCAGAAATACCATGAATACATAGAATGGTGACTTTGAATTATTTATCTGTTGTATAAGGGCAGAAGTGACTGACATTTTTGTTTGTTTCATATTTGGGGATAGAAGGTGTGCACCGACTATCCCCCCGCTGAGTAGAGCCATACACTCCCTTCATTAACCTCTGACTTTTAGAATCTATGGCTTCCTATTGGTTGTACAGTGCCTGGCACATAAGAAGTGCTTAATAAATGCTTGTTGACTTGATTTCACTTCACTTTAAAACTCATCTCAAGCACCACTACCTGGAGGAAGACTTTGGTGATCCCAGTTGCTAACATTTCCCCCACTAAGATTACTTTCCATCCATTCTTTCTTTATCTTGTATATATTGATTTATGCATATATTGTCTCTCCCCAATAGAAAGTAAGCTCTTTGAAGAAAAAAAAAACTTTTTTTGCTTTTTCTTTGTATCCCCAGTTCCCAGGGCTTAGCACATTGATAAATGCATGTTAATTGAGTGATGGGTCTAATTAAATGCACAACCAGTCCAATAGAGCAGACTTTATGCTCCCAGGTGAGTGCTAATACCCAAGAAATAGCAAAAAGCCTCATTCTGACTCCAGTCTCCAATTTTTTGGTGCCTTTAAATTTGCTCCCAAGAAAGAATTGAGCCGCTTCTCATTAAGTATTGTAGCAACACCCTGCAGAAGAACCTCTAGCACTTCTGTTTCCATACCTGAGAGTTATGAGAGTCAGAGCAACCTACTCATGCTGGTGTATGGGTATGCTGGTGAATGCTTAACAACCAGCTCTACACACACACACACACACACACACATATACACATGCACACGCACACGCACACACACACACACACACACATATACACATGCACACGCACACGCACAGACACACTCAGTATGCCCAACACTTCTAAGTTTAATCTTCATTATTTACATTTTCTTCATAACTTTCTTACGTCTAGACAATCAAAAAAAATAATAAACCAAGCCTTGATTTGTTGCATTTGCTGATTTCCAAGAAGTAAGTGTTTGTGGTGAGAATTTAACATTCAGCTCCTGGTAACCATATGAGGCAGCTCCAGCACACCCCTGAGCCTGCCAGATGGATTAGAGGTCATACTATACTCAGCGGGGGGCAGCTAGGTGGTGAAGTGAGTAGAGCACTGGCCCTGGAGTCAGGAGGACCTCAGTTCAAATTTGGCCTCAGACACTTGACACGTACTAGCTGTGTGACTTTGGGCAAGTCACCTTAACCCCCTCAAAAAAAAATACTATACTCAGCTACTCCCTTGTACTGCCTCAAGCACCTTCCTAGAGTCCCATGAGCTCATAGCCTAGCACTTGAAAGAACTGTATGATCCATCTAGTCCAAATTCCCCATTTACAGAGGAAGAGAATAGGGCCCGGAGAATTTAAAGAGCTTTTTTAGAACCCAAGTCCTCTGGTTCCAAATCCAATTTATTTTGCCACACTAAGCTACCCCTCCTCTCCATAGTTGCTGTGGTTTTATAGACTAGGACAGGAAGAGATTGGACAAAGCCAATCTCTTGCACCTCACAAATATACATAAGCCATATGGCCATACCAGGTGGAAAATTGGACTAATTAGATAAAGAATATGGCATATATTTATTACTATTTTACATCTGTACGAAAATCTAATAGTATGCAGATACAGAAGATGACTGTGGTAAATACAAATGAAAGGGTAGGGTAAACAAATGACTATTTTAAAAGATATCCTAGCCAATAGACAGCAAGCTTTTGATAGTCCATTATAACATAGTGGAGCAATGTTGTGAATGATCCAAAATGCCAAATATCTAAAAAGAAGGTCCAGGTAGGGGTGTGCTGCACACAGTTCATAGAGGCTTAGGAGAACCAATTACTAAATTTTCAGTGTTCACATTTATACCTTGGAAATCAGAAACCTACAAATCAAGACTTGTTTTATTGTTTTGATTGTCTAGCTAGGCTTAAAGAGGTGGATAATATGTTAATGATGCAGATTTAAGCTTAAAAGTGTGTCATATTAAATTTTGGGGGAACTGAGTGCTAAGCATTTACCAACAACACATCCCTAGTCCCAGGTTAAGACCTTTCCAGTCTTCTTACACTTTTTTCCCCTCCCACATTTTCTATGATCCAGTGACACTGGCCTCTTTCCTATTCCTCACACAAGATACTCCATCTCCCAGCTCAACCCTCAAAGGTTTTAATGATCTATGTGAGTGGTTCTGCTTTTGGTCCAGTTGTATCCCAAATAAAGAAACCAGGCTTTATAAATGTAAGAGGATTGCTAGGTGAATCACCACATCTGATCTCAATTGATAAGATGATAATTCATTAAATAAATTAAAATGCTTAGTAGTAGTTTAGGGGATCTCTCAGATTTGTATTTTCCTGGGCTTCCTCCCCTGGAATACGCATAATCTGAAGTCTTAGGAAGCTGTGATGAAGGGAGAAAAGGATGCTGTGGCTGGAACAATGCCTGTCCTAAAAGCCGCCAGCCACCTCATTCACCCTGAAAGTTGTGGGGAAAAATGGGGAAGAAAAAAGGCTGCTCTGACTCATAGTCTGTTTACCTCCCTTGCCTACACTCACCCAGGAGTAGAAGAAAGTCTAGTATTGCTGGGTAGGCAATGTAGTCGTTTTACACACATACACACACACACACACACATATACATACATACATACATACATATCCACATACACCTCCCATTTATATTTTGCTTTGGAAAGTACTTGTGGAACTTATATTAAAATATGAATTATAGTATTCTGAGAATTTACAATACTCCAATTGGTCTTAGACCTTATCAATGGAGATACTCTCTCCAGTGATGAATGATCGATTGATTGATTGAATGAATGAATGAATGAAAAAAGTATTTACAAAGCACTGTGCTAAGTGCTGTATATACAAAGAGAAAAGTAAGACAGTCTTAGCTTTCAAAGAGGCAACAGTCACTCAGTCAATAAATATTTATTATGTGACTACTGGGGTAGATAGAGTGCCAAGCCTGGAGTCAGACCCATCTTCCTGAGTTCAGATCTAGCCTCAGGCACTTATGAGCTGTGTGACTCTGGGAGAGTCAGCTAATCCTATTTGCCTCAGTTTCTTCATTGGTACAATGAGCTGGAGAAAGAAATGGCAAACGCTTCCAGTATCTTTTCCAAGAAAACCCCAAATGGAGTTACAGAGAGTCAGATATGACCGAACATGTTGGGCTGGAAGCATTGCTTTTTCCCAAGGTTGTTGGGTTCAGGGCCCTAGAATATCTCCATAAGGTCCTGAGGGGAGATCAAGGTGATGTTGTGGTGGTTTGACTTGCCTGGCACAAGCTGCTTCCTGTCTCTCTTTCAGGGTATCTTGCTGCCTAAGCTTACCTGCCCTTTGGGTGGCAGATAGTGGGAATGGCTGGCCCCTTCTCCACAGTTATTTCCCCAGATGAAGGCTATGACGGCTGGGTTGGAAACAAGATTGGTTGTCTGGGGTATGCTGCCATTTCCAGAGTTCCTGATTCAGATAACCACCCATCCTTCCTGTCCATCCTGTGTGACATTCATGAATGTTTTCTACCATAGGATTTTTATACAGAATATATGGAGATCTTCTCTTACTATTGTATCAATACCAATGGAACATATGAACTAGGGGTTAGTTATCCTTTGTCTTGATACATGATGGGTCATCATTCTTTTACAGTAATGAATTTCTGATAGCATCCTTTATCACACTTCTATGTAATTGTTTATAGCCTGTTGGCTCGTGCCTACTATGCGCTTCTCCATTGCTCTTTGAGCGATCTTCAGCTTCATTTCTTCAGAAATTATACTGTATGACTTGTAGCTATACAATATCATTAGAAGAATATTAGTATTCAAATGATGGACAGTGACTACAATGTAAATAGAAAGAACAACAGCCAAAAGTTGAAACTGAGCTCTGTCATTGTAATAATCAGGCTTATCCCCATGGAAGACATATGGGACTATTATCTTCCTCCCTCATTTACAGAGATGAGGAGACATGGATTTGGAACATTAAATATACCATCAGACTTAGTTATTGTGCTGATTAGCTCTCATGAAATGATTTTTATTCCTTTGTTGTTGTTGTTGTCGTTAAAATTGATGACTTTATTGTAAGAGATCTGAAGCACAGGTCTGACTATGTCACCTTCCTATTCTGTAAACACCAATAGGGAATGGCTCCTATTATCTCCAGAACCAAACATAAAATCCTCTGTTCGGTTTTTAAGGTCATTCATTTCCTTGCCCCTTCCTACCTTTCCAATCTTCTTACACTTTATTCCCTCCCACATTTTCTATGATCCGGTGACACTGGCCTCTTTCCTGTTCCTCACACAAGATACTCCGTCTCCCAACTCAATGCCATTTCATTGATTGTCCCCCTTAACAGGAATTCTCTCCCTCTTCAGCTACACCTCCTGGCTTCCTTCAAATCTTAGCTAAAATCTTTCCTTCTATATGAAGCCTTTCCTGTTTCCCCTTAATGCTAGTATTTACCCTCTTAAATTACCTCCAGTTTACCCAGTCTATATCTTGTTTGTACATAGTCATCTGCATGTTTTCTCCCTCCATTAGCATGTGAGTTCCTTGAGGGCAGGGACTGATTTTGCATTTCTTTGAATCCCCAGTGCTTAGCATCATGCATGGCATATAATGACTGCTTAATAAATACCATTGACTGACTAATGCATACATAGATTATACTCAGAAAATTTTTGTAGAACTGAAAATGTATGCATATGAGTCAATAGTTATTGATAGTCTCTTGGTTGTCTTTCCTTTTTTTCAATAAAAATGCCTTTGATTTTTTCTGCCTTCTATATAGTCATCTCCTTTAGCTACTTTGAGAAATGATCCCCCAATGCCCTCAAAATTGAAATACTGCCTCGACAGAACTTCTGCTATATATAAATGGTTTGGCTTAACTGCTTTTCTCATCTCTGTTTGCTTCAGTTCCATTTTCCCTTGCTCAGGAAGCACATCCTGGATTGTGATATTAGAGTTCAAATGTAATGGTTCCAGTATTCTTGATGTCTTTTTTTTAAAATGTTAAAAAATCTTTACAGGTCATTTCTGTTTTTATGTGTTTGTTGTCCTCCTTCCTATTTCATCCTTAAATGCTCCCAGGATGACTTGCTTGATTGAGTCAATTTTTTAAAATTTATTTTTCCTTCTTCTTGAAGTTTTATAAGGCAATAATGTCTATAACTTCCCACTATCCTACTCAATAAAATGTTATAAGAGGGTTTATATTCTAAACCAGTGATGCTCTATCCTGTCACATCTCCCTGCTTGTCAGGGAAATCAAGTGTTTGCTAGCTGGCATAATGGTGAACAGAATTCTAGACCTTGCAGTCAGCATAATCCAGATTTTAATCCAAACTTAGACAAATATCAGAAATGTGATCCTGGGCAAGTTATTTCATCTCCCTAAACCTCTACTTCATCATCTATAAAATAAGAATAATACCTATGGTACTTGAATTACAGGGTTGCTGTTACTATCAAATTAGATTCAGTACATAGTATTTTGAAGATCTTAAAGAATGATCTGGAAATCATGATGATGATGATCATCATCATCATCATTTCTAGGCTCCTTTGGTCTCTTTATGACAATTGATTTACATTGGTTAAACTTCTTTAGGAAATCGTTATAACTGGTGTTAATATTTTTCTTCTATTTCCCATTTTGGGGAAATTGATATTTTGCTTACATAGACCATGATGTTGTTCAAATTGTATGCCATATCTTTTCCTCATTTTCTTTCATTTGTCTAGTTTTGTACTAATTTTGATCCTTGCTCTAACAAGTTGGTGGCCTGGCTGTAGATATCCAGATGAATCAGAAATGACCACTACATTGGTGGAAAGTTATTTGTTGTTGGTTAAAATACAGTCAGTTTCCTTTTTCACAGTGCTATTCAATGCTTACTATGTCCAGCACCTTTCAGTTCTTTTCTCCAAAAGAAAAAGTGTTCATGATATATTGATGTGATGTTTTTGTCTAATCCACAAGCCTTTCTTACTCCGGAATCACATTTTCCAACATATTTTTCACCATTTTCAATTTTTCCCACTTCAACACTGTGGTACACAAATGTGATTATCCAATATTAAAACATACTAATTTCGTTTGGAGCATCTTACTGATGCTTACTGACACTTAATAGCATTTCTCTGCTTTCTTCTCCTCTAGAGCAAGAAATTACAATTATTTTCATGGTGTCCTTTTTGCAAATACTTTGGAAAATTGCATTATTAGATGTCCAATCATCCCAAGATATATTTCTTATTACATACATGATACATGATAACACCAACTCATAGTATCATGCATTTACAGCAGCAAGGCAACCTACAGGCCTTTTAATCCAATCTCCTCATTTTACAAATAAGATTATTGAGACTCAAAGAGGTTAAGTGACTTACCCAGGGTCACAAAGCTAGTGAGTGTTAGTGGTAGGATTAGAACTTAAGTCTTTCTGACTCCAATTAATACTGGCAACTCTTTTATCTGTTTCTCCAAGGAGGAGAGCTTCCTTTTATCTTTTCTTTTTGTAATGAAGTTGAGCTTGATATGACTCAGCTCCTATGGTCATGGGTCCCCTGGCTGATCACTGGTCAAGGAACTTACATTTAGAGTACCCACAGCTAAGTTAATGTGTATAAAGTATCTAAAAATTGAATGGTGCTCATCATCTTCCACCCTCTGTCCCATCACTTTGTCACTGTCATTGCAAAAGAGAAGAGGTCATACAGGGCTGAGGTCTATTCTGTACTTTTCTGCATTTTATGGGCTGTCATGGACAGAGTCCATCCTTAAGTAGCTTCTCTATCTCACTAGTAATGAGCTTCTCTGTACTTAGTTGTGCTGATCCTCAGAAAGCAAACTCAGTCTGTGACTGGAACCAGATTCAACATGGTAGAACTTTCCAGAGCTTGTGTTTTACTGGCATGGCATTCAAAAACCCAGGGTCAACTCCACAAAATGGCGAGTTCTAAAAAGAAAGATTTTGAGGAGGGGAAGTTGACGGTACTTTAAAATATAAAATCGTTCTGTGTCACTTTGACTTCTCTCCACTCCAATGTTTCTGCAAAAGTGATACGGAAAAATGCTGCTTTTAGGCATGAGTATCTATCTCACCACCATTGAGGTAACTGGTATTAACCAGAACCTCAGCCATCATTCTTGGGTCTCCTAGAAAATTATTTGTGCCATTGGAATTAGATAAGGTTCATATTAGTATTTTTTGGGGGGGCCAGGGCAATTGGGGTTAAGTGACTTGCCCAAGATCACACAGCTAGTACAAGTGTCAAGTGTCTGAGGCCGGATTTGAACTCAGGTCCTCCTGACTCCAGGGCCGGTGCTCTACTCACTGCACCACCTAGCTGCCCCCATATTAATATTTTTAAAAAATAAAATAATTGTCATGACAGAGCTCTGGAAGTTATATCAAAAATCTTGTTTTTTAGCAAAATTTATAAAACTGCATTTAAATTTAGGATCCCACAATACTTTTGGCAATTGGAATTCAATTTAATATTGTCATTTCTTCTTTTCTGTCTAAAAATGAAGACTTTTCTTTTCTTTTTTTTAAATATCTATGGCGCCTAGCACATTAACTGGCACATAGGTGCTTAACACATGTTTGTTGAGTTAAATTGTGTTGCATTTTTGTGTGATCCTGAGTTGTCCCTGTGAGAATTTTCTCTCTGGAAAAAATAGAGTTTAATGTTCAGATTAATATTGTACAGGTATTTTAAATATCCTTTTTTTAGAAAGAATATTGTTTGCAAAGTCTTACTCTTCATAAGTCCTCCTTAGTAAAAAATAATTTGAGATGAATAATTGCCTCGTAAAAATACAAGTCACCTGTAGTTACATATACATTGCTACAATTAGGACCAATTAGGACCAATATAGGACATGTTATAAGATGAACCTGGATTTTATGTAAGTCACACAAATATAAACAGTTGCTGTGACATCTCCTTCCTGCACTCTCGTACACACCAGAAAAGGTGGTGTTGTTTTTATTTTGGGGATGATTTTTTCAGGTCAGGGGGAGAACTATGATTTCATCATCATTGTAGAGAACTCCTCATATGGAAAGAAGTGTGGAAAGTCTTTCCAATGATCCAAATCAGCAACTCTCAGTTAACTTATCATCTCAGAGAGGTGCCTCAGGGCACTGAAAGGAAGTGATACCCAGGATCACACAGTATAAGTCAGCAGCAAGACTTGAACCCTGCTCTTCCTCATTCCACCTTTATCCACTAGGCCATGCCTCATTTCCTTCATTGTGCCAATTAAAATGCTTTCAGTAGTCTTTAGGGATTTAAACAGAACTCTTTTGAGTCTGTAGACATTTTTCTTTTCATTCAAGTTTAACCCTTGCTTGTATTGTCTATAACATAGAGACATAGAAATTGTAGTTTAAAGAGAAAATTAAATGTTGTAGAAACCAGTTGATGTTGGCAGTTAAGTGCAATAGTTGAGAAATGGCTTGATAGGAATCACCACCACCTATGGAGTTATGGAGGTGATATGTTACTTACCCATGATCTCTGGGAATTTGTAGAGTCAGCTGAGAAACCAACTTAAGGTAAAATACCAGTTTGTATGGAATCAAGAATGTGTTATTTGTCATCCACCAGGATCTATGAAGAATTTGTTATATACTGTGCTTTACCCATGGAGTCAATGAGAGAATGTAATTTGTTCCCCTTTTTTCACTTTATCTCAGAATTTCTATTTGATAAACTGTGGAGAAAGACAATTAAAAATATAAACTTGAGAGAAGGTAAAGAATGCACAGAGAGGAAAAAAAGATAAAGAGATCTTTCCTGTGGGTACTGTTTTTAACTTTATTGTATGAAAAGGATTTGAGAGAAGAGACTTTACATAATATCTTAAGAGACACCAAATGTAGTAATTCTGAGTTTCCAGACAAGTGAAGAGAAATTAATTACTGATATTTTAAAAGTTTGAAGTAATTTTGATTGTGGATTTGGTTATAGCCAAATTATTGTAAATAGTCTTATATATACATATATATGTGAATATATATAAATTTTATTTTTATTCTCACTTGTAAATAAATTACATATGGAGTAACTTGATATCTAAATATAGTTAGCAGTAATGGGAAGCACAGTAGTGGAGGCTCAGAATCTACAGTGTTTGACCACTCAGAAGGGTTACCACTGGAATCCAAGGTAGAAGGTGTCCCTCTTGAAATCCCCAACCTATGGATTTATGAGTTGTGGGAAAGAGTGGAGAATTTGGACTAGAGAGAGTTCATCACAAGGAAAGACTTTTTGACCTGCAGGGGATTAACAGGACTGAGAAGATCTTGGGTAACCTCAAGCAAGTTAATAAGAACTAGGGAACATGAAGGAGTCTTAGTTTCTTTGGATAAATTTTGTTGTGCTTTACAAGTTAAAAATGAAGAAAATTTTGAAAAATCTCAGAATCTTAAGGTATTATTAATTTTATATTCAGGCTGAAGGAACAACCACACCTGTTCAGTGTGAGAAAGGATCATTTTACAAATAATTAAGATGAATTGAAAACCCATTTTTCTTGGCATAGAAACGGCATGTGATATTTGCTAACTAATTGAATTAATTAACTAATTATAATTAATAGCACTGCAAAGTGTTGAGCAATCCCTTGTAAAGTCCATTCTCATCTCAGTGAAGTGAATACAAAATCTGGTAAATAAGGAAGAAGAATGAAGGAGGAGGAGTGAGGGGAAGAAAGAGGAGGAGGAGGGAGAATGAGAAGGAAAAGGAGAACAAGAACAAGAAGATGATGATGACGGTAACGACTATGACTGGCAATTATATAGCATTTTAAGGTTAGCAAAGCACCTTACAAATATTACTTATAATTTGCCCTCAAAACAGTTCTGGGAGGTAGATGCTATTTTTTAATCCCCACTTTACAGATGAAGAAATTGAGGCAGATAAAGGTTAAACGAACTAAGCTAGTGTCTGAAACTGGCTTTGAACTCAAGTCTTCTTAACTCCCTTTCTAGCACTACTTTGCCCATGGGTAGCTTGCTTTTCAGCTTTTTTTACATGTTCCCTCATTAGACTGTAAGCGCCTTGAGGGCAGGGGTTGTGTTATGTATGCTTTTGTTTGCATCCTTAGCACTTACCACAGTGCCTGGCACCTATTAGGTGTGTAGCAAATATCTGACTCTGACTCTCAAACTCTAATCAACACAATGATAAACCATGAGTCCAAAAGAATGAATATGAAACATGCCACTCACCTCCTGAGAGAGAGGTGATGAACTTAAAATACAGAAAGAGATTTAGGATTTTCAGATATAGCTAATAGGGATATTTATTTTGCGTGACTTTTTAAGATATGTATTGAAGAATTTGTTTTTTAATTTGCCTTTTTTTTGTATTTACTTAATTGTAGATGGAGATAGTAGAAGGGATAGATTATTTTAAAAATACTCGCTACTTAAAAAATAAGTAATAAACTAAAAAATAATTAGCATAAATCAATGAACATAACTTTATTATGTTGTTATTAAGGACCCATATGTAATAGGAGGGCAGAGTTTATAATCTCAAAGAGGATCATAAACATGTCTGAAAGGTTCGGAACCACCGGATATAAGAAACTCTCAAAGTAGAAGGCAGAAGAATCAAAACATATATTTAGGCTCCGCAGTAACCAACCCATGAACCAGCAACCCCATTTTGATATATTGATCAAAAGCTTCCAGGCCCAATAAGTACGCCTTGAAAGAGTAACCAGGAGGCTACAGAGAAGCATGATTGCATAAAGCAAAATCATGCTTCCCCCTCTATGGTAAAAAGATTACCCACTGGCCTGAAGTCTTTGTTCAGCTTCCTCCCGTAGGTCAGCTCTGCTACTGGCAGCTCCTGCTTCAGCTGTGGCTGTGCCTGTAGCAGCCTCTGGCTCCAACGGGAGCTGCTTTTAACCATCCAGCTTCTGCGGGGGTGTAAGGTACGCTGGGGAAAGCACAGGTTCTTTCAATCTGCTTAAGCAAGGTGAAGGGGTTGACCGGGAAAGCACAGGTT
The DNA here is from genome assembly GCF_011100635.1 of Trichosurus vulpecula. Lineage (NCBI taxonomy): Eukaryota > Metazoa > Chordata > Mammalia > Diprotodontia > Phalangeridae > Trichosurus > Trichosurus vulpecula. The sequence continues at coordinate 103,418,496 of NC_050579.1, forward strand.
CTTTCCATCAGCTTAAGCAAGGGAAGCAAGGTGAAGGGGCCGACAAGCTTACTCCAGTCCAACATACAAACAGCATTCAGTTCAGGGGAAAAAGCCAAACTAGTCAAGGGCACTTGTTGACTAAGTGCTAAGGAGCCCATTTTTGGTTGCCAATACACCATACTATGCTAGGAATTGGGAATATTCAACTGCATGTATAATTTCATTAACTCAGAAATTGATTGAGGATGAGACCAACGTTTTTAGCTTGGGAATTTGGGGGAAGGCTTCTACCTCTGACGTCCCATATCCTAAGAAAGAAAGGAATTATATCAGTTTTTCTTTGTAGGAATAACTGCCTAATTGTATTCCCAGAACTTAGCACAGTGCCTGGCATCTAGTAGGTGCTTGATAAATATTTATTGACTAATACAGAAAAATAATTTTCTTCTACATGAGGAAAAGTCTGTGTTTTGTCGTTTCTCCAATAAAATGACTCAGGTTACTTAGTCTCCTTCTGGCAAGTTTGGAAAGCCATTCATTTAAAAATCAATAGTCAATAAGCTCTAAATACCTAAATAATTTATAATAATGAATTTATTAGAATTTAAATCTGCAGAACCCATCCATGTAAGCAATAAATGGCACAAAAAATGGAGATCACAGGTTTCTCTGCTGGCCTGGTCCTATTTTTTCCCAAATCCTCTTTCATAGATCTAATTTCACCTAGGAAAGGTGATGAATTTGAAATTCATTAAAAATGCCTTGATATTAATGAAGCAGGCAAGTAGCACTTCAAACAAATAATTTCAGTATTTCTTTCATTTTAGCATTCCAGTATACCTAAATATATGAAAATTATGCCAACTATCAAACTTGTTGATAGTTGATATTGGAGATATGTAACATATCTCCCTTGATAGGGAATGAATAATAATGAAAAGCTATAATCATTCATTGAAAATCAGTCTATTAAATAGAATGCACAACTTTAGAAAATGACTAACTTTAATATATATTTACAGTTTGACAAACATATACCCAATTATCTGTTTTTTCAGCATAATCCTCTATCTCAGCATGCAAATAATTGCAATAAAGTATATACAATAATTCATAAATGAAAATCTAATACAAATGAGAAAGATGAAATAGAATAAAATCAACTTATGTCCATGGCCAAAGATCAAAAGTATAGAATTGCAAAATTTGAAAAGTCACTTAGCCACTCTGACCTTCATTTTCCCCATCTATGAAATTCTGATGAGGCAGAAGAAAAGGGAGTTGTTTAAAGAGAATAGTATGAATGCATAAGAACCTCAACCAATGACTCAGATTTTTTTAGACATACTAAAGATGGAGGCAAAAGCAGTTAGTGGAAGATGAATACAATATATGTGGTAGAGTTCTGTAAGAATGGTGAATATCAAGAATGCTAAGTTAAGAATGAACTGAAGCTAATGAGAAATGCTAAAGCCAACAAAAAAGGATTGTTTTTTTATAGTAAAATAACTTATAATACACTTTATGGAATTGTTGCCAAAAAAATAACACTCTGGGCTCTAAAGCACTATATAAATGTGAGCCATTATTATTTAGAATGTTATTCATCTTTTCTCCTAGAAAATGATTTACATAATTAGTAAAACAGTCAAATGTAGCCCCTTATCATCAAAGAGAATGATGGGAAGTGTAGTTTTTCCAAGTTAGAGGGAGGGAATGAAGAATCATGGGAGGCAGAAGCCTACTGGGAAGATGTGTATAGGCATTTGGTATGCAGGCGTAAGTGAGGGCCAGGGGCCAGGTGACTGCAAATGTGGAGAACTTCGATCCTCAAACTGAATATAATTATTCAGAGAAGTTGGAGCCTTGTCTGTCTCGCTGATCTGTTTTAAGGAGTTGTCTTACTGGACAGAATTTTGTGGTTTCTCTGTTTGTCACACCAACCAAGATCTGGTGAGTATATCCCCTCTCTACTTTTTCCCTTTCTCCTGCCTGACTCAGCAAAAAAGAGGAACTGATTGCTGGGGGAAAAGTGATGGAAACCTTAGGTAAAGAAGTGATCACTCTGTTAGAGTTTGTAATAGAGAGGAAGTCAGGCATAATCTAACAATCACCCAAGACTTTGGGAGGGCAGGTTTCCAAAGATTAGAGGAAAGGATAAGCAAGAACCCATGGAGTAACATTCTACAAACTATGGAAGCCCAGAAATGATGGAAAGGTCTCAAAACAAATTCTGAAAGCATAGAAAGAAATACCTATGACAAGGTTATAAAGGGGAGAGGGGTTAGTTGTCCAAAGAGAGCAGCATGGAGCTGTAAGAACTCATCCAACGACTCAGACTTTTTTAGACACATACTAAAGATGGAAGCAGAAGCGGTTAGTGAAAGAATAAAAAAAAATGGTAGAGTTCAATAAGAAGAGGGAATATCAAGAATGCTAAGCTCAGAATGAACTGAGGCTAATGAGAAATACCAAAGCCAGCAAAGAAGGTTTTTTTTTTAAATAAAAGGTCTATCGGAGAAAAGAATAGAATCAAAGAAGCAACAGGGTCCACCCACTGTTTGGAGGGAAAAGGAGACAACTTATGGACAACTATTCAACTCTTACTTATTTTTACTTTTTTATGGCTGAGAAGAGTTATCTTTGCACTGACCCTGACAAAATCAAATGAGCCAATCAAATCTTAATTAGTAGATAATAGACCACATAGTTGCCCTTGATGCTTTCAAGTCACCAGACCCAGGCAAATTTTAAACTAAAAAGAGAGGGTGAAGGGAAAAAACTCTGAGGGGTGGGAGAGGGGTATGGGTATATTTTTTAGATAGTATAGAAAAAAACTAGAATCTGGCAGTTCTGCTTACTTCAAGTTTAAAAGACCTAGAGAAGTACTAAAGGACTAAAGTTGACTAAAGGTCAAATGTACACATTTTTCAAATGAAGGGACAAATTTGGAGTGTGCACACTACAGACCAATGAGCCTGACAGGTTCCAGGCAAACATATAATCAAAATAAGCAGTCTGGTGATACAGTGGATAGAGAGCTAGATCTGGAATCAGGAAGACTTCTGTTCAGTCTTGCCTCAAACACTTCCTAACTGTGATCTTAGCCACGTAACCTAATATCTGTCTGCCTCATTTGTACAATTGGGATAATAATAACACCTATCTTTCAGGGATGTTTTTTGAGGATCACATGATATAATACTGTTAAAGTGTTTCTGCATTATTATTATTATTAGCAAAGCTCATAGGGACCCGGGTGACATTACCAAGAAGAAGCCATGCAAGGGTAATATTTTTCCTTTTCCTCCAAATCTAGTAGATCATGGCAATGTTATAGAAACATTTTACCTTGATTTCAGTAAAGCATTTGATGAAGTCTTTCATGCTAACCTTGTGGCCAGAGGGCGAGATAAATACTACCTGATAGTATAGCTAATTGGATTTGGAACTGACCCCAAAATACAATACAATACAATACAATACAAAAATACAAAGAACAATGTCAGCTTGAAGTGAAGTCTCTAGTGGAGTGCCCCAAGGATCTGTGGTTGGCCTTGTAATACTTAATATTTTTATCAATATCCTAGACAAAAACATAAATGACACCCTTAACAAATATGCAAAAATGGAGTTTAAAAAGATAGGAACACTTCGCGATAACTTTAAATCTTAACTAAAACTAATTCACTCATGATGAATTTAATAGGGATAAAATCTACACTTGGCTTCCACAAAAACTCAGCTTAATAAGTACAAGAAGGAAGAGGCATGGCCACCTAGGTCAACTGAAAAAAGATCTTGGGGCTTTAGTGGATTTTATAATCTGCTCATTAGGATTCAACATTATGAAATAGCTACCAGAAATTTTTAGGTTTCATTAAGATAGAGAGTCACAGCTGTCAGGACTAATATGGTGTGCTCCAGAATATATCCAGAATAGAATACTCACTTCTGGATGCCACATGATAGGAAGGAAGGACAGTGAGAAACTGGAGGGTATCGAGAGGAAGATAACCAGCCTAGTGAAGGACCCCAATATCATGTCCTATGAGGATGAACTGAAGAGCTGAAATAATTTAGCATAGAGAAAGAAAGAGTTGGCTGGTTCTGACAACACTTTTTAAAATTGTTGTTTTAATGTGTTTACTTACAATTTTGGGATGTTCCTGTTTCTCTGTTAATTATCTAGCAATGGCTGGTGGGCTTTTTGGCAAAGAACTACCCTCTCTACCCTCTCTCTCTTGTTCCCATCCTCCTGAGGATGGTACTACTCCTTCCTAATTGCTCATTTTAGTCATGACTTTCTCTAGGTTCTGTCCTCAGTTCCACCCCTGAAGAGAAACAGTGGGAAGGGGGAAGGATTATGCTCTTTTACCATACCTCCTTCCTCTAGAAAACTATTGGCTCATCCTATATCCATTTATTTATTTATTCTCCTCCACTTTAGGGCAGTTTTAATAATATGTATCAATAACATCTCTTTTGTTAAGCTTAAGCCCAAAGCTAGCATTCCCTATGATTAGACCCAGTTCATATCACTGTATATCTGCCCAACTTTGTGTCTTCTCTCTCATCTGCATTTAACACACCCAGGATGACACACCCAACGGTGTCTGTGAGTTGATGTCCTAGTTCTGACACATACTAGCTAGGTGACCAGGCAGACCTCTAAGACTATAAATTGTATTCTATACAATGATCTGAATCAATGTGGGAAGTTTCCATATTGGAAGTTCCCTACATTAATGAAACCACATATCTGGACCCTATCCTCTCAAAAAAAAAAAAAAGCACTTTACAATTTACAGGTGAGAAAACTGAGGCCCAAAGAAGTTAAGTCCAATCATATAGCTGAGGAAAATTGGATTTCAACCCATGTCCTTCGACATCAGATCTAGAGCTCTTGGCACTATACCAAAATCAAGTGTGCTAAGACTCTGGAGATTAAAGGAAGTTAGGTAGTAGAGTAGGTAAAGTGCCGGGCTTGGTGTCAGGAACACCTGAATTCAAATTTGGAAACAGACACTTATTAGCTCTGTGACCTTGGTCAAGTCACTTAACTGCTGTTTGCCTCAGTTTCCTTAACTGCAAAATTGGGGTGATAATAGCACTTAACTCTCAAGGTTATTGTGAAGATCAAATGAAATAACATTTATAAAGCACATCACACAGTGGTATTGCACACAGTAGGTGCTACATAAATGATAGTTAATATTGGTAGTAGTATTATCTCTGCTACAAATTACTGGTATGACTTTAAGTGAGTTTAATGTGAGTTACCCACATTAGTTCAACTATAAAATGAGAGGGTTGGACTATAAGGCTCTCAGAGTTCCCTAGCTCTAAAATTCTGATACTAAAAGATACCTACACTCCCTTTCAACTATAAAAATCTCTGAGTTGTCATGTAGAAAAAGCTAGAGAATGTGGTCCCAAGTATCCTGGAAATTTCTGAGGCTGGAATAAAGGAACATTGCTCTTTGATTTCAAAATTTTTCTGAACAACCAGGGAAGATCAGGAAAAACAAAAATTTAAAAAGAAATCTTTATAATTGATTTCACCTTTCCAATACCCATTGTCTTTAGGTCTAAAGAGTTTCACATCCTAAACTCTATTTGCTTTCTTGTTAAAACAAGGTTGGGGTAATGCTTTAAACATTTAAGTAAATGAGATTAATTTTATGCACTTTTATCTCTTATTTGAGAATGTTTCTAAATATTTCTATCCTGTTTATTCAGATCCAACATATTTATACAAACATTATTTGGTATTGGATTTCTTTAACAATTATCCTTGTATTTGTGGTGGGGTTTCTTAGCAATTATTTGGATAATTACTATTATAGGAGAGCATCTCACATAAACCTCATAGCACATTGCTTTTTCTTTTTAGAGTTTCTGGGGTTTTGCTTTGTCAAATTAATATTTTTTCCCCATTTCATATTTTAAGTGTCATTTTTTGCCTCTTTTAAAAATTGCTTATCTCCTTTGATATATAGTGAAATAATAAGCACTTATGCTTTCTGAAAAGCAGTTTGATGAATCTCCGAATGAACATGTCATAAAGATAAAAGTGCTGTCAGTACTTTTCTAAGTAAACACATTGTAATTCTACATTAATCATGGATATTTTTCATTTTGATGCAATAAAAGGAATAGGTCTCTACTGATGATTTTTCTCACATCTGTCATAAACTGTGTAAAAGATTGCCTCTATTCCTTTCCCTGGACCTGTCATTTTAAGCCCACCTTGGCTACTTCTGTACATGCAAACTTTAGTAGAAGGGTGGATAATTATTCAAGGTCCAGGTAATATAGAAAATAGCAAATTTTAAAATCTGACTCAATTGCACTGGTTGCCTAGCCTAGTAGCCTCCAAACTTTTTTGATCTTTTTCCCCTATCAGCAAAAAAAAAATTGAAATGTACCCCTGATATATGCATGTTGTATTAATATATTGTGTGCCTTATGAAACATACAAAAATAGAAACTTTAAAAGATTCAGTAAAGATAGAATAAACATATTTTTCTGCTATTAATGGTATAAAAGAACTGCTGTTTTTTTTCTTTTGAGACCCACACAATTGAATATAGTTGATTATTTTTAAAAATCCATGTTTTTACCTCGGAGGGTTGGGTAGATTTATAAATAATAATTGTTAGTTGTTTCTGCTTAGTCATTTCAGTCATGTCTAGTTCTTTGTGACCCCATTTGAGGTTTTCTTGGGAAACATACTGGAGTAGCTTGTCATTTCCTTCTCCAGTTCATTTTATAGATGAAGAGGAAATTGAGGCATACAGGGTAAAGTGACTTGCCCAGTGACACAGCTAGTAACTGTCCAAGACTGGATTTGAACTCAGAAAAAAGAGTCTTCATGAATCCAGGCCTGGCTCTCTATCCACTGTGCCACCTAATTGCCCCCAAAACACAACAATCAAATAATAGGTCATATGAGTCAGTAAACATAACAGCTTTTAACAGAAGTTGTGTTTCTCTTTGTGTAGATATTTACCATATATGATGCAAAAAAAATAAGCAAAATTCAATTGTCAACAGAAAGTTTTCAATATGAATTCATTCCATTTTTTTAACCTGGTTCTGCTTAATGGTATCATACCTTAATTTCCTATTCATATTTGGGTATTTTCATTGTATTTTTTAATGTATGAGGAATATTAAGAAAACCAATTTGGTTGGACCATTGAGATAAAGAAGGGGAGTAACATAAAATAAGCCTGGAAAACTAGGGTGGGACCAGGCTGCAAAAGTTTTTAAATGGCAAAGTGAAGAGTATATATTTGATCCTAAAGGTAGTAAGGAGCCACTGCAATTTATTTAGTGTGTGTTGGATGGGGAGGGAGAAAGGCCAGTGACATAGGCAGACTGGGAAAATCAGTGTCATCTGTGTGGAAGATGGCTTGGAAAGGAGAGACTTGAGTCAGAGAGATCAGGACGCTATTGTAGAGGTCTAAGCAAAAGGTAAATGAGGGTCTGACGCATATGGGGTGTTCCAGGAGAACTAGCATGTCTGCTATGAAGGCTTGCTGAGTCCTTTTCAGGACTGCTTATCCACCTTCAGTGTCTGCCTGATAATCAAGTCTCACCTGTGGCTCCAAGAAACTAAAGCATGTGCAATGGCCCACACCCCAGTAAAATGTCTTGGTAGACAGGCTAACCCAGGTTGAGGGTAACTGATAGGCCTCAGAACCATGGCGGAGTTAAAGGAGTATACCTCGAGCATGTGAGGACTCACCCCGGCAGAATGGGCAGATGAGAATGGTTTGTTCCAAAAGCCATAAAGACGACTGAAGATCAGACATCAGAGACACCAAGGTTATCCACTGCATCCTGGACCTCACCAGTCACATTGACTTTTGTCTTTTCACTAGACTTCAGTAACTCTGGAAGAGAGAGGCTAACAACTTTACAACTCTGCCTCACTTAAATCCAGTTCACCCACAAGTCAAGATATCACCCCATGATGTCATTGGTCCTCATTGAAAATGAAGGACAAACAGCAAACAAGAGCCTAAACAAGGGTGGTAGCTGTGTGAGTAGAGAGGAGTCTGATTGAGGGATGTTGTAAAGATAGAAATAACAACTTTTGGAAATACATTGTATATGTGAGGTGAACTTATGTGAGCAATCAGGATTCCATAGACTCCAAGGAAGCAGTTGCTTCCCCTTTGGAGACCATTGGTGACTCCAGACTACTCCCAATTAGTGGGGTGATTGGACAAATTTTTATTGCTTTGGACTTTGCTGGATACTGTAGAGATTGCTTCATTATTTTGTATTTTTCATCTTTAACTTCTCCTTTGTATTTTCAAAATAGTCCACCTCTTTCTTTCTTATAAGTATCTTAAAATAAAGAAGTGGCAGACTTTTGTCCTATGGTAAACAAAGTTAGACAAGAATGTATTTTCCTGGTATTTTGAAAATTTAATCCAAAGGGCTTTAGAATCTAAGGCAGTTCACAGAGGGTCCTGCCTCAAATCAAGGAGTTCTCCCCATTAAGCGAATTACAAAGCTTAGATTGTTTGTAGGCAGCTGATAGGACACAGAGAACTTTTAACGATTGGCTGAAGAAAAACTCCCCACTTCCTGGCCTGCAAAAGCAAGCCAGTCTCACACACATAATCTCTCTGATTTCTTCTCCACCTTTTCCCTTGCCCCTTCTTCCATAATGTAATAAGAAGGAGAGAGGGATGGATTTCTGTACCCTATCCCCCATACAGGAACAATAAAATCATGTAACAGTAGTACACATGCTCGCATCTGTGTGTAAGCATTCCTAATTAGGAAGGGACATCCTTTCTGAATAGAGGAGGTGAAGATTTTGACTCCTTTAGGCAACATGATCTAGGCACCTAGATTTCCCCAGCAGCACTAGCTTTCGGAGTAGCCTTGCCCGTAACCCCAAATTCTAGAGTACTATAGAGGTTAGTTGCTACAGCCGAATCTTTAGAAAGGGTAGAGGAAATCGGAATGGGGAAAGGGTGTTAAATTAAAGTTTACAACTGACTTTGAAGAGCTCAATAGTAACTTCTGCCTCTAACTGCCATTTGAAAAGTACTAATCTAGAGTTCAACTATGGAGCTACAAAAAAGAGAATGGAAGCTAAACACCCATTAAAACTCCCATCAAAAAGAACATAAAACCCTACCCACTATTGAACCTCATCCTTCCTTTCACCACTAGGAAGACACAAATGATTGCCAAATTAAATAAAATTTTTCTAACCTCCACTTTTTCAACACTTTCCCACTCAATGCATTGAAGGAAAAAACTGCTTTGCTACAGCTGCTGGTCTCTGGGTAAAGCAGGTTCTCTGTGTTACTTCAAAAATGACACAATGAGACTTTCAATGGATTTGCTACATGTGTGTTGTATATGTTACTAGCATTGCTGCCAAGCTATCTACCCACCCCCAGCCCCAACTTCCATCCTCTGGGACTCCATGTTACATGGTCCATAAATTCTATAATCGAAACCTTGGGCAAAGCCATTCATCTCCTGTGCAGAGGACAGCTTTCCAATCAACCTTAAAACTTTCTGACTATCCAATATTAAGCTTCCCAGCTTTCTTCCTCCTTCTGTGGAGAGGATAAAAATGAAGTGGCCTCATTATACTCAAAAGTATCTAACTCAGTTTTAACCTTTAAGTTATGCAAAAATGTTACACAATATTTTGTTTTCATTTGTAGATGGTGAGAAAATGCATTTAGCTTAAATGCTAGGAATCTGAGGGCCTAATACAAGAATTGTACAGATTTTTCCTTGCATACCCACCCATGAACCTCACTCAATTACATTTTCCTATTGCAGAAGTACATATAAACAAAGAGAGTAGGATGTGAAAGTCAATACTATAAGGCCATGCCACTGTTTGCCATGTCTGTTCTCTGAGAATTGGGGTTGGGGACTAGTTTGGAGGTAGTGTGTCTTAGCAACAATTTGTCATATATTGTTTCTTCCCATTAACTCTGTGTATTTAATTTCTGGGTCAGTGAACATATACAAAGGTTTTCCCAAAAGAAATTACAGCCTAAAACTCCACTAAAACTTTTGGAACACCCTGCATAGAAAAAAAAAAATGTCACCACACTTTTATCTTAGCTCAGTTAGTTAGTTGGGGGTGGAAGAAAGGGGGCATTGGATTTGAAATTATCCCTGGCGGTCTGCTGTAATTGTGATTCTCGAGAGGGTTTTTTTTTTTTCTAGAAAGAACATGCTTTCTACAGAATAGGAGCAGCTCTCAAAGAAATTGAGGGAAAGAAATATTTTGTGAGAAACCAACAACATATAATGGAAAAGCAAGAGGAGAAGATTCAAAGAATCCATTCTGAGCCTATCCACAAATTAGAGTTTTCTCCAGAGGCTGCCTGAACAGAAACCCCAAGATCTTATTTCCTTCTGAATTTTCCAGTGATAGTGTGTTCCCAACAAATCATCAAGACATAATCAAATGCTGTGGAAAACTTTATTTCTCAGGAAAACCTCTAGAGTGTAGACAAGGCAAGGATCTGGTATAAAGCTTAGTACATTTTTAACAAGTGTTCTTCTTGGCATCAATGTAAAATTCAAACAATTTACACACACCACAACTCATAAGCAATATGTCAGACCCATAGTTTTCAATTCTTTTTTCCAAGGATGTCAAATCAAATTACTCTATTAAAGTAATTTCTAAAGACTTTTTTTTTCCAACTCAAAGGCAGATTTGACCATATGAGAAGGCACCTATAAGGAGTGATTTTAGGGTCACCAGCTAGAGAAACCTGTATCTGGGTTGCCAGACACCAAAAGTGTCTCCACTGCTGGCCTGACCTTAAAACTAAATTCCACTCTTAGCAACTTTTTCCTTCAGTTTTGAAGAGTTCTCAGTTACAATGGAAATTGCCATGGTCATCTCTTACTTTATGGGTGTTCATTTGATAGCTAGGTGAGTGTAGCAAGGCCTTGGCACAGGGAATTAGCACTATGACATGGGACAGTGGTGCCAGTGAAAGAGAGATTAAAGAAGCTAAGAAGGGTAGGGAGAAAGCTAGGTGGCACAGTGGATAGAGCAGCTAGGCCTGAAGTCAGTGAGAACTCAATTCAAATCTCACCTCAAACACTTGCTATCTTTGTGACCTTGGGCAAGTCATGTAACCTCTATTTGCTGCAGCTTCCTCAATTATAAAATGGGGGTAACAGCGCAATAAAATGATAAAATATTTGCACAGCACTTAGCACACTGCCTGGCATGTAATAGGTGCTGTAGAAATGTTTGTTGTTGTTATTCTCTAAGATTATCTTTATCTCCTGCAATTTTGCCTTGAGCAGTATCTTGGACAAATGAAGAGCACTTGGCTATTAACCCTTCCAGAATGAGACAGCAGCTCCAGAGCATCAAACATTCAAACAAGTAATCCAAAATAAATGTGTAATGATTCACCAAGAGCACAAATTCTGTCCTAGGAGAAAGGCACATATACTCAGAAGCACTTGAACTCTTTCAGGCCACGAAGGTACCATCAAGAGAATATCCTCTAACAATTCAGTGTCTTCTAGCTAACACTCATTTCAGCAGCTGTATGTTTAATTTTGAAGTGTGTACTTTTAAGTGCAAACTAAGGTGTTCTTTAGCCATGTGCTGGCAAACAACTGTCTCTCAGGAAGACACGGAGAAGAAAGTCTCCCAAAATTTATTTAAAATTTTCCACAAAGGTTTTATCATTGTTGAGCAAAGAAGGAAGTGGAAGAATTCAATGCCTTATCTCATTTGCCGTATCACTACAGCTACTTTATTATTTCTTGAACCACAGATAATGAGAACTATCGGCACCCAGATTTCTGGAATATTCCTGATGAAATGTTCTGAGAATCCCTGCTTTGAAAATTGCATTTTATTTGTAGCTTGAGGGGCATAGTTTCTTTGGTTCTGCCTCTAATTGCACATCTAATTTCACTCTACCATAATTCTGTCCCTGTCTTCTGTCTCTGTTCCTGCAGCCACTTGGGTACCAAAGGAGCTGAAATGAGAAAAAGGCAGCAGTCCCAAAATGAAGGAACATCTGCTATGTCTCAAGCACCTGGAAACCAGAGGCCCAACAACACATGTTGCTTTTGTTGGTGCTGTTGCTGCAGCTGTTCGTGGTATGTTACATTATCTCTTCGATAGCGTATTGAAGCTAGGTAAATAAGGAGAGAGGACACAGGCCAGTTTCTGGACTCATAGAAGTATCTCTGATCAGTCTGTAATCTCTCCACCTCCCCAAAGCCTATTAAATAAAAGGGAAGATGTTTCTTTTTCACAAATAAGAATTAATAAAGATAGCGCTACCCTCAGTTGAATATGAGATGTAAAAACTACAGAAATTTGAGCTTTCCTCATCTGAGAATGTAAACTTCAGCTCGGGGTGGGGAGAAGAAAAATCTGTACTTTTTTACTTAGCTATGGTTCTGAAAGAAATGCATGAGATGTTTAACAATTAGGCAGGCATGCAGCACTGTGCTTAATCCTAGGCATACAAAAATAAGCAAAAAGAAAGACAATCCCTGACTTCAAGAAGCTTACATTCTTACGGAGATAGATAATACACAGAAGGAAGCTGAAAAGGAGTGGGGGTGGAGGTTGGGAAAGGTTGGTGTTCACTCCTGAGAAAAGTATAGCATGGAAGGGAATGAAGTCTAGTCAGTCTGGGCCCCTCCCCAAAATAGAGACACAAGGAGGAATTCAACAAAAGAGAAGGGGATGGGCACGGCAAAGCAGTGTTTCAGGGGCAAGAAGGCACTGAGGGAAGTTCCAGAATAAGACAGCAGCTCCAGAGCATCAAACATTCAAATAAGTAATCCAAAATAAATGTGTAATGATTCACCAAGAGCACAAATTCTGTACTAGGAGAAAGGTACATATACTCAGAAGCACTTGAACTCTTTCAGGCCGCGAAGGTACCATCAAGAGAATGATTCTCTAACAATTCAGTGTCTTCTAGCTGACACTCATTTCAGCACTGTATGTTTAATTTTGAAGTGTGTACTTCTAAGTGCAAACTAAGGTGTTCCTTACCCATGTGATGGCAAACAACTGTCTCTCCAGAAAAAAAAACATGCACACAAAATACTTTTAAGTTTAATCTGAATTGTTAATGTTTTTTCAATCACTTTCTTAAGTCTAGACCATCAGCAAAACAAAAACAAATCATGCTCTGATTTTTATAGTTTTCTGGGTTTTAAGGTATAAGATGCTCTTGCTGAAAATTTAACAGAGAGTAGATTAAAGCTGGTACCAGAACAGCCCTGGATATAGGCTAAGACAAGGTAGGTAGGCCAGGAAAACCTAATGAGCATTGGAGGAGGAGTCTAGGAGCCTAGTTTCTAGTGGGTAGGTCACACTACCTGGCTATAAGTGTCTTTTGGTTTTAGTTCCCTAATTTATACATTAAAAAGGTAAGGCTAAATCCTCCCTAAGTTCTAACTCTAAAAGTCTATGATCCAACCATCTCTGTCAGTCATAGATATAGAGATGAAAGGGACCTTAACACTTCACCCAGTGCACTCTACCTTCTCATTTTACAGTAGAGGTGACTGGAGCACAGAGGAGTGAAGCAATTTGTCAGATGTTATTGGTAATAGGTAACAGAGTTCTGATTCAAATTGAGGTCTTTTGACTCCAAACTCTTCTACCCTTCTATTTTAGCTTTGAAAGTCTAAGTCATTTTCAGGTCAGTGAGAGGATTCCAGAGTCAAAATAAGAATTTTCATTTTCTCAGTGGAAATCCTCAGAGATGTCTGGACTGAATAGATCTTCCCTGGAGTAATGACTTTATTGTGAAGTCTTCAGGATGCCCCCTACTTAATTTATCTGAAAATCTCTAGGATCAAGAGCCAATTTTTGGGACCTGAATTATGATTTCTTTGGACAGCTTTGATTATGTTTGAGATCCTTAAGAAGGTCCCAGATGTGGGAGTCATCCTAAATTATATGTGATTAACATGGTCTGTAGGAGTATCTCCATGGATTATTGACATTTGTGGAGGTTTTGTGTTCAGTTGCAGGTGACACTGTAATATGTACAGAAAAGCAGGATTTGGTGATTGATAGCCATTTCTGGATGATGACATAGTACTAGCCTGGTCTAAAAAATGACTGCTTTATTATTCTCAATGGTACCTTTATGCCCATCTGAATAATTTTATGTGATTTCCAAGTGTACTTTATATACTTCCCAAAGGTTTGATTACTAGGGAAGTGGAGAGGAGGTCTAATTTATGTATCCTTAATCTCTGATTGCTTCAAGTTTAAGGAAAATAAATCTTAAGAGTGGATAGAAACATGCACTATAATTATTTATTTCTAATAAAAAGGCATAAATGATACCTGGTCTTCCATAGCTCAATGGAACTTTTTATGGATTATTTCCAACTTTAGATCACAAAATAGTATTTCTTTAAAGGGGACTGACTAGGAATGCCTGATGTTCATATATTCCTGTGTCCCAAGGCTCAGGCTGTGTTTTGGTGGATTTATTTGTAACTTATAGAAATAATAACAGAAGAGAAAGACATTTTTTCAGAATTCTAGATGAGAATAATTATAGCTAACATTTTTGTTGTTATAGCTACAAGGGCTCATAAGAGACATCATAGATACACTGTTAGAATCAGGAAGAGCTGAATTTGAATCCTGTCCCTGACACTTACTAGCTGTGGGAATCTGAGATTAACCTCTTTGAGCCTCAGTTTCTTTATCTGTAAAATGGGATGATAGTTAAGACATATTTCATAGGGCTATTGTGAGATTCAAATGAGATAACATATATAAATCACTATGCAAAATTTAAAGCGTTATATAAACGTGAACTATTACTTAAGTAGTGATCATGTAATGACAAGAATTATACTCACAACCCTCATTTTCTGTCCAATGCCATATACCAGAATCATTTATTTTAGTGGCCAGTAGACTATCTTATTTTTCTGCCCAAATTCTATTCTGTAAGCTTCCAAGAAAAATCTACCAAAACACAGAAAGTTTTAGTTCCCTCTGAGGGTATAAGTACTCAAAACTAGAAAGAGTTTGTATCTAGAACCATAGATTCATAAAGTTAAGACCTTAAACGTCATTTGGTCCAACCTCCTACCTGATGCAGGTAGATTTTCTATATTATCCCTGACAGATATAGAGCCATGATGACTAACATCTTGATTCATCAAGTCAAGAAATAGTCTTTGGGTTGTATACAGTTGGCAATAAAAGAGGAATAAAAGATGATTAGAGATGCATCAGATTTTTTTTAGTACACATAATTTATCCCTGGGAGCAAGTCAGGAATTTTTGGAGCCTTCTTTGCATTCTTCTAAGCTACTCGCATAATATTCAGAAAGTGGTCATTTGTGGCCCTAAAAAGTGCTATTACATTACAGTGAGCGTGCACTCCATACAACAATACCCCCTGCAATATTCCTGACAGATGCTGAGACATGTTGATCCATATCTTCTTTGTTCAAAGTCAAGCAATGTATACCAGAGAAGCATTGCCAGAAGTAACATTTATGCAAATGGACCTGGTAGAAAAAAAGAGTATCTATGTCCCCTGTCCTGGCCCAATTCATATTACAAAAATTAACAAATTCTCACGTGCATGGTAGTTCATAGTACAATCAACAAAAAAGGCAAGGAAAAGGGAAAAAACGGCCTAAGCCAAGTGTCTCTTTTAACATTTACCAAATAAAGAATAAGGCAACTTATTGTAAATGAAAACAGTTCTTACTCATATTTTTTAAAATAACATTACTTTTAAAATCTGACTGGGAAAAACTGTTTCATTAAAAGTATTCCTGACTTTAAAAAGAGAAATGTTCTTCAAATTTTCCAGGCTAGGTCAAAGGATCAGAACAAAAAGAAACAATGAAAAATGCAATTTAGGGACTCAAAAAAAGTTAGGTTTCAGATTATGAAGTAATTGTCATTTATGAAAACAAATAGTTGTCATCTAGTGGATTTTACTTCCTTTTAAGGAAATACAGTGCTAGAGAAAGACTGCTAATAAATACAAATATGTTACATCAGCCTTATATACAATGGGTTGTGGGGTGAGAAAAGATTTTTTGTCTTAGTCAAAATTTAATCCTTAAATTTGCATTTCCCCTATATTAAATGCCTGGAGTCTCCCATTTCTACCCAAGTTCTTCTATTTTTGCTATTGCTTTTGATAATCAGGCTTGGAGAATATGTCTCTGGCTATTGAAACTTAACTCAATTCTCCTGTGGAGACAAAACTGACTAAACTGGAATTCGGTGAAAAGGGTATGTTTTGCAAATGCTCTAATAAACACCCTGGTTCATTCCTTTAAGAAGGTCACTACCTAGGCCTTAGACCAAATGACCTACTTCCCCCAGTGAGAGAGACAAAGGAAATCTGAGTCAAGTATTGAGTCTGCTATTCCCTTGCCATGTGGGCAACTCAATTTACCTGTCTGGGACTCAGTTTCCTCAACTGTAAAATGAAGGTGCTAGATTAGATGATTATTAACATTCAGCAAAAAAAAAAAAGACAAAACACAAAGCTGAAGTATTTTGGATCACCAAAGGGATTCATCCATTTGAAGGCCCAGTCTATAATGGTGTTCTTGAAATTAATGAACTAGATTGTCCCTGTAGTTGCTTCCTTCTTCTTCTTAGGGCAGACTGGTTTGAGGTTTCAGACTCATCTCAACCCTGTCATTTCGGTTAGTCTGTCCTTATATATAGCTGGGACGAACTAGACCATTGACAGTTGTTACAACCACAGAGACCAAACGTATCCAACAGAATTCAAGAAAATAGGATTTTAAAATTACACTTTAAGCTTGATTTCCATTAAGCTAAACCTCAATTGTTCTAGATTCTAAGCTAATTTGTCTATGTACCTATTTACAGCTTCTTATCCCATTTTGATCTCTAATTTATCTGCTACAGTAAATCGGGGCGGTTGAGGGATGGGGGTTGGGGAGAAGTGTACTAAAAGGAAGGACTTCTAGGGTGCAGTTACCTCTGCATATCTGGGTTTGACCTTTTAGTCCTATAGATCTGGAATCATGATTGTCATGTGTTGGCAGAAAGGACTATAGTAGTGGTGATAAGAAGGCCCTGAACAAATTGCCTTAGTCTGCCCAAACTGTTTTAAACTTAGTTTTTTTGTATCAGAAAACCAATCTAATAACAATAATAAATATATATATGAAATCACTCTTTCTAGTCGGGAAACTCTCCTTGGTTGGGAAACCAAATTAAGTTCAGAAGACCACTGGATGAATACGCAAAATCAAAGCCATGAAGGGTCAGTGTGGTGTAAAAGAAAGTGCTCAATTTGGTCAGAGCTGTGTCCCAAATTAATAACATCAACATCTAAATATAGAGATCTCAGAATACAGGTTAGTTCAGGAAGAAAGCCTCTAGATTCTAGAAATTCTAATTTTCCATCAAGGAAGATATTCCCATCTCTCTTAAAATGCCAATTTAAAAATAATGAAGGTACCTTTTTTATATTTTAGATGTGATATAAACTAATTTTTAAAAATTTTCAGTACTATCAACTAGTGAGCCAAATATAGCTTTGTGTATATATACATTTGTGCATTCTAAGAGGCACCAGTAGGTGTCCACACTTGTAAGATCTATGGTGCTGCATTCAAGTCTTCATTCTTCTCAGAGAAAATTTGTCATGGACTGTATTTAGTAAATCAGTTAGCCCTCCAAAAGCTAAAATTGTCTTCCCCTTGGACACGTTTATTCATCGAGTTCCCAGACCACGTGGCAGATCTGTCTGAATAAATTTTGTACACTTCATAAATGTGCCCTTTGTTAGGCACCCCCACTTCCATTTTTCACAGAGTCCAATTTTTAACAGCAGACTATAATGCAAAACAGTGCCAAAGTAGCATTCTATTTTGTCCTCTGAAGCTGTGATACTTTGGCTCTCTGGCAATGGAAATAATAAGTAGCATACTCTTAAAAGTCAAAGGATAATCCCCAAAAAGGAAAAAAAAATGGAAAATCCATGTCTGCTTCTGTGATGAAGATACTGCTCTCTGGAAATAAGTGTCTCATACATACAAGGTGAATCATCCATCAGTTAGGAGGCCTCGTTGAATAAATCAGTTCATTTAAACACTGTTACTGTGAAGTCCTTTCATGGTTCATCTCATATAAGGCTTAATTAAGGTGTTTTTTAAAAGACTTATGCACTGTAATTATAATTAAATTGACATAAAGGTCCCTTATAATGAATGGAATTTCCCATCCTGTCAAAACAAAGGTATTTTTCTTCAGTACATTCTGATTAATTCTGTAGAGTTTTGATACTTTGATAAATAAATACTCCACTGAAATCCTACTTTGATACCTTAGAGCATGCAGGAGAAGTGACTTGATCCATGCATCACAACCATCATATCTCTCCTCCCCATTGTGGCTAAACTCTTTGAGAAGGCTGTCTACCACTGACAGATGCCTCCATTTCCTTTCCTCTCCCTGTCTTCTAAACTCTCTATAGTCCGGCTTCTTGGCCTTATCATCTAATTGAAACTGCTCCATCCAAAGTTACTGATGAGCTCTTACTTTCCAAATCTAACGGCTTTTTCTAAGTCTCTATCCTTCATGATCTTTTTGTAGCCTTTCACACAGCCAATCACTCTCTTTTCCTTCATATTCTCTTCTTTCTAGGTTTTCCATGCATTATCCTGGTTTTCCATATACCTACCTGACCTCTTCCGTCCTTTGTTGGATCTTCATCCAGGTCCCACTTGCTAATGGTAGATGTCCCTCAAGGATCTTTACTGGGCTCTCTTCTTTTCTCCATTCCCTCATTTCAATTGGTGATCTCATCGACTCTCATGGGTTCAATTATCATCTTTATGCCAATGATATTTAAATCTAACTCTCTTCTAACCTCCAGACTCATATCTCCAACAAACGGGGTATCCTATAGACATCTTAAAATCCATATGTCCACAATAGAACCCATTATCTTCACTTTAAAACCTTCTTTCTTCCTCTTTCCTATTACTGTGTTGGGTATCACCATCCTCCCAGTCACTCAGGCTCACAAACTTGGCATCCTTCTGAAATTCTCACGATCCCTCACCCCATTTATCCAATCTGTTAACAAATCTTGTCAGTTTTATCTTTGTCATATCTCTTGCATAAATGCTCTTCTCTCCTCTAACATTGCCACTACTTCAGTGGAGGCATTTATTCTGGACTATTGTGATACTCTGCTGGTTGGTCTTCTTGCCTTGTTTTTCTCCATTTCAACTCATCTTTTCACCTGTCAAAGTGATCTTTTTAAAAGAAAGGTCTGGCCATGTCATTCTCTCTATTCAAAAAATTCCAGTGTTTCCAGATCACCCCCAGGATCAAATACAAAACCCTCTTTTGGTCATTCACAGTCCTTTGTAACCTGACCCCCCCCCCCCACTTCCATCTTTCCAGTCTTCTTATAGCTTACGCTCTTCACATACTCTGAGATCCAGTAACACTGGCCTCCTTGCTGTTGTTCCCACAAGACATTCCATCTCCAGACTCCAGCATTTTCATTGACTGTCTCTTGAGCCTGAAATTATCTCCCTCCTCTTTTCTGCCTCCTGACTTCCCTGGCTTCCTTCAAGTCTCAGCTGAAGTCCTACTTTCTTCAAGAAATCTTTCCCAGTCCTCCTTAATTTTAGTGCCTTCTCTCTGTTGATCATCTCTAATTTATCCTGTATATATTGTTTGTTTTTTTTTGTTTTTGGCAGGGCAGCTGGGGTTAAGTGACTTGCCCAAGGTCACACAGCTAGTACATGTGTCAAGTGTCTGAGGCCGGATTTGAACTCAGGTCCTCCTGACTCTAGGGCCGGTGCTCTACTCACTGCGCCACATAGCTGGCCCCTATCCTGTATATATTGTACATATTTGTTTGTATGTTGTCTCTCCAAATAGACTGTAAGCTCCTTGAGAGCAGGAACTGTCTTTTGCCTTTCTTTGTATCCTCAACACTTAGCACGTTACCTGGCTTGTTATTGTTGTCGTCATCATTGTTGAGTCGCTTTCAGTCATGGCTGACTCTTTGTAATCCCATTTGCAGTTTTCTTGGCAAAGATACTGGAGCAGGTTTGCCATTTCTTTTTCCAGCTTGTTTTATAGATTAGGAAACTGAAGCAAACAGGATTAAGTGACTTGCCCAGGGTCACACAGCTAGTAAGTGTCTGAGGCCAGATTTGAACTTATGAAGATGAACCTTCTTGACCTGGCTCATGGTAAACACTGAATGAATACTTGTTGACTCACTGACTTATTGACTAACCATACGTTCTCAAAGGTTATGCCAGCCGAGTAGAACTTGTCAGGTCCTACAAAACTGGAAAGACTTTGAGTACGGTTCTAGTGACAGACTTACACGTTTGTCGTCTGAGTAAAGTTCACAGGAGCTCATCCCTAGAAGGATAACCATTAAGTGAGGTACCTCAGTCCTTACATCTCAGTAAGATGATCTTAGTGCCTTCATGGCAGGGGTTGTGATATTTACCACTAAAGTCAATGTATACGCTGATGAAGTCACAAAGCTCTTAAATTAAGGATATTATTTGTGCATGTATCTCTAACTACATCATAAGTTGAAGGGTAGGAACCATGGTTTATACATTTTTTTATCAGCCACTAGCACAAGCAAATATTCGTCAAGTTGGTTCAGAATATGTTAAATTACATGAAACAAAACCGGAACAGAAAAGTGTTTATTCATTTATGTTAGCGTGTATATTTACCAAGCTGACCACATATTCAAATTATCTCCTTCTTGGATTATGTTGGAGAAATAATGATACCTTTTTACCTTCCAGGTTCCCCTTTTTTGCATGATAACCATAAGTGCTTTTGTTTGCACTTGTCATTTCATCCTTCACATCCCCAGTATTTAACACAGTCCCCAGCACATAGTAGGGCCTTAATAAATACTTAGTGACTGACAATAGGCAAAGCACTGGAATAGATGTCAAAAGACCTGGCTTCCAATTCTGGCTCTGCCAACAGCAAGCTGCAGGATCTTGGGCAAGTTGTTGCCCTTTTCTGGACCTAAATTCTGAATCGTTTCTATGCATTCCTCCAGCTCTGGCTTTATATAATTCTAAACATATGTTAATTGTAACCTAGGGTGCCAATGGGGCTTCAGGGAAAAAAGGCACATTAACGCACTGTTGGTGGAGCTGTGAATTGGTACATTCATCCTGGAAAGCAATTTGAAATTATGCCCAAGTAGTTACTAAGTTTTACATACCCTTTGACCCAGCAATACCATTACTAGCCTTGTATTCCAAAGAGATCAAATAAAGAGGAAAAGGATGTATATATTAAGAGTAAGTGTGTGTGTGTGTGTGTGTGTGTGTGTGTGTGTGTATGTAGCAGCTCTTCTTCTGGTGTCAAAGAACTATAAATGGCAGCTAGGTAGTATAGAGTTCTGGGCTCGGAGTCAGGAGAACTCATTTCTGTGAGTTCAAGTCTGGCCTCAGATTTTTATTGACTGTGTGACCCTAGGTAAGTCCCTTAACCATGTTTGCCCCAGTTTCTCAAAAAATGGTCTGGAGAAGGAAATGGCAAACCACTCCAGTATCTTAGCCAAGAAAACCCCAAATGGCATCACGAAGAGTCATTCACAACTGAAACAATCCAACATAAACTAAGTGGGTACCCATCAATTGGGGAATGGCTGAACAAATTATGGTTTATGCAACAAAACATTGTAAAAATTAACAACTTTGAAAGACTTTAGAATTCTGGTCAAATTCAAAAACCAACCCCAATTCCAGATTACAAATGATAAAGAATGCTGCCCACCTTCTGACCAAGAGGAAATATTCATCTATTATTTCCTCTTGGTTAGGAGATGGGTAGTATTATGAAACACACATTTTTGGACATGACCAGTGTAGGAGTTTCTTTTGCTTGACTATGCCAATTTTTCACCAGCATTTTATTTATTTGTTTGTTTTGGGGCAGGGGAGGCAGAGTGGCAAGGTGGGAAAAAGATAAAATTATTATTTGATAAAATAAAAAAGATAAAAGATAAAATTATTATTATTATTAATTGAAAAAATAAAATTTAATTTAAAAAATAAACAGACATCTTCATTTATATATTTTATGGATGGTTAACTTCAGCCAGCAAGGATAACCCCTCAACTTAGCTATCTTTTGAGAGTAGGGATTGCTTCATCCTTTGTATTTATATCTCTAGTGTCTAGCATAGTGCCTAGAACATAGTAAACACTTAATAAATACTTGTTGATCGATCATTTCCCTCTCACTGAATTCATCTCTTAGATTATAGCTGTCTGCCTTCTGATTAAAGTTTCATTCCTTTCCATCCTTCAAGCTTACATTTATGTGTATAAATTATACATACTATGCTCTTGCTTTTGCTCTGTAGTTATTTCATGCATGTATAACTTGACTTCCTAACTAGAATTTAGATTGAAGGCCAAGGGCCTTGTCTTCTTTCTTTTTTGTCTCCAAGCAGTAGACACTGGCTCTCAAACAACTGCTGAATAATGAGAGTGAATATTCCTGTCAACAGCTCCCTCCAGTCCTCCCAACCTTCTCCCCACATGCTCCCATTCTCAGCTACCAATCACCATATACACTTAATACCTGAAGAAATCTTGATTTCATCAACGTGGGCACTCCTTTCACAGAGGCCAGCATAAACCCTTGATTCCCTAATAGACAGTTTTGTGAGTCCTTTTGCCAAAAAGTATTTCCTTACCCTGTGACCAGCCTTCTGGCAAAGAGCCCATCCACACTAAGGCTGGTGTTGGGATGACAGATACACAGTTTATAGCCAGAACTACACTCCAAGCCTTGTCAACTTGGTAACTATTGCCAGATCCCTGGTTGTCTTGGCACAGCAGAGAAAATGAGATCCTTGCTCTCTACCCTCACAACTCTTTTCAAACATAAGTATTCCATCTGGATTGGTGGCTTTTTTCAGGCTTCTCTCTCTACTTTCAGCAGATTTAGACCATCAAGAGGAAGCTGGCTCATCCATTGTCCTTCCACTACAGATGCTTCTAAATGGCCTGCTTAGCAGACGCATGAGATTTTCTGCAGAAGTTATTTGCAATCATACGTTCACCATCTATATACCTCATGCTAGCCTCAGGAAAGTGAAATAAGCTTTCTTTGAAAAGAAACACATTCTTGGAGGAAATCTATATCTGATATTAGACAAATATCAGCACTTCCTAACTTGGAGTCCACATAGTTCCACAGAATAAATTTCAGGGGTCCATGAAATTGAATGGAGAAAAAAAGTACATCTTTACTTTCACTAACCTTTGGTTTACTTTATAATCCTATATATTTTATGAATTAAAAAATGTAATTCAGAGAGGGGTTTCCAGACTGTGACAGGCGTCCATGACACAAAAACACAAAAAGAGGTTAAAGGATCCTGACCTCCGGGACTGAACTATCACTAATTTGATACTGTATGGAGTGTACCAAATGGCTTCATGCCATTTTAAGCTATTAAAGCTTATCACTGCATTTAGATTTTTAGAAAATCGTATTCAAGTTATCACCATTTCCTTTTTGTATATTTCAGTGTGGATAAGAACCCATGGTTACCACTATGCTATGCTGTGATGAAGTGTCCAAGCACAAGCTTTTAGTGAAAACCTTAGTACCATAAACTAGTGTAATAGGTAGGCATTTTTGCATTGCTTCTTTGTGGGGTGGGAGAGATAGATCACTGAGAAAGCAGAAACTGAACCTTAGAAGTGCACTCTGAGCTGTGAGATTTTGCTTTACCTCTAACAGTAACAGCAGTAGGTGATATAGCACCTCACATACATTATCTCATTTGATCCTTGCAAGAACCTGGTGAACCTATTATAGTCATTTTGCAGGTGAGGAAACAAGCTTAGAGCAGTTAAGTGAATGCCCATGATTATTCAACTAGTGGTATTTGGACTCAGGCATCTCCTGACTCTGAAGTCTCTAGCTCTTCCTACTACACTACTGTGCCATCCACTGAGGCAATGAAGTGTTGCCCCTAGGCGTGTGTATTGGTAACAGATCTGGGATTGACTCTTCTCCGGTTCCTCTGCCCCCACCCATCCACTAAGTAATTGGGGGAGAGGGCATTATAATCAGTACTTACAAAGCCAACAAATTACCTAATGATGCATGTTTCGTCATTTTCCAGTGAAATGATCCCCAGTTTAGTATGAAAGTTTGCACTGAATCCCCACAGTCATTGCTTAAGTCTCCAAGGACCAGAGCCTTTCTAGGTACCATACATTTTTATCCAGTAGCCAAAATATTTCTAAGAAGAAACACTATACTTAGTACATGGAACAGCTACTTTCCTAATCAAATCCTTTAAGAGACAGTCTTGAAATTTCTCCTAGTATTCATCCAAGTGAGCATCATGTATGACATGATAAAAACAGATTGGCTTGTAATTGTGTTTCCAAGATAACAAAGATGATTCTTGCCATCTTATTACTAGGACCAGCCTCTAGCAGAATTCTTTAAACTAAAGGAAATTTGTCTCCAGCACCTTTTTTACATTCCCACTCCCCAAATCAGTGACCCAGCACCTTCATTTTTCTTTACTATCCATCCCTCTTGTAAATTATTCTCAGAACCTTAATTCATGACAATGTGTAAATGACTCATAAAAGTCTAAAATACTACTCCTCTCTGGTATTTGAATCTCTACAGGGATCAAAGCCCTAAGCTAAAGGACGAAGCTCCAATAGTGTTATTCAAGTAGCAGTCATCTGACAGGTGAGACTATTTAGATGATACTTCTGAAATTGTAAGAATAGGCAACTACTTGAAATGAAATGGGATAATGCCACCTGGAATTCCCCAGGTTAGTAAATCCTGCACTGTGGTCTGTGTTCCATGACATTCCTCTTTGTGTCCTGTAGATTAGTCTCTTGTATCATACAGCAGAAGAAAGAATATGATGCTTGAGGTCAGAAAGAGGTCTGACTTCAAATCTTGTCTCTGATATTTTGTGCTCATGCAACCAAGGGCAAATCGTTTCATCTATAAAATAGGGTAAAAATATACGAAGTACATATTTGACAGGCATTGTGTGAGGATCAAGTGAGAGAATATGTGAAGTACTTTACAAACTCTAAAGTGCTGTGTAGAACATCAGCTCTAATTACTATTATTAGTGTTTTATATATGTAGGTAAAGTATATATGTGTGTGTGTGTATAAATATGTATTTTTATGCCTTTATGACTCAGTTTATATCTGGGTGATCACTGACAATAGTATGTTCTATGATAATAATCTGGATGCATTATAGCTTATTAGTTAAGTTCTCCAGGATATTTTGAGCTCTGTGTTTGTAGTATGAGGATTTGTCATCTGCCAATCAATGAAAGATAGCAAGCTTCTACTGTATAGTTCTAACTATCAGGTTGTGTCTTATTAGTCATTTAATAGATGTCAAAATTCTATGGATTTTTTCAGTTATTATCATTACTATATTCTCTTTATCAATTATTATTTATTGCTGTTGTTTTGGTAGTCTTCATGTTATAAAGATGAAAATGTATATAATTCTATACTGCTATAAGATGCAGCATAGTATAGTGAGAAGAACCCTGGTTATGGAGTCAGAGGCCTTGAGTTCTAATCTCGACACTGCTACTTACCTATATGACCTTGTTCAAGTCTTTTAACCTCTCTCAACCTCAGTTCTGTCATCTGTAAAATAAGGGCATTAGATGACCTCTAATGTCCTTTCTGTCTCTAAATCTATGATCTTGAGACTTGATAACTCTACTGATACTCTAGTAGAATGACAGATCATTAGGTAGAGATGACAGGGTTCTCAAAGGCTATGCCGCCAGACCAGGAGAGCTTCTACCAAACTATAAAGTCTATAATGAACAATAACAGCTAAGAATAGCCAGCTTTTATGTGGTGCTTTATGGTTTGCAAAGTGCTTTTCAAGTATCATCTCATTGTTATTCTCACAGCATCCCTGGGAAGACTGTGCTAGTATAATCTCCATTTTACAGATGGTGAAACTGAGGAAGGATGAGGTTAAGTGACACTCACTCAGGGTCACCCATCCAATAGGTATCTGAGGCTCGAATGTGAGGTCTTCCCAACTCCAGGTCCAGCTATCTATCTGTTCCACCACCTCCTACCTTTGAGAATGAGATGAGCAAAGCATCGTCTGCCACCTGAAAAGCAATCTAGCCAAATTTGGGAAATGTTCATCAGCAGAAGTATGATGACAGAGTAATTAATTTTTTGAGCAACAGCAGCTGAGTAAGATAGAGAGGTTGCAATCTCTATTGGTGAAAAGAGTGGCCATTGATAAGATCTTGTGCCTTTTAAGTATTGAATTATGAATTGACAATTGATTTATATCCTTTCTTTTTACCATATCAAAAGCAAGTTTCATCCCTTCCCTTAATATGGGCATGGATTGTATTCATTATATGTTTCTTTCAGGAACCAAGTAACATGTAATGTATATGGAAAAAAAAAAACACTACAAATCAAAAGCTCTGCTTTCTAGTCTTGGCTTTGACTTTAACTAACTGCATGACCTTGGGGAAGTCAGAAGCCTCTGTTCATTCATCTGTGAAATGAGGGGAATTGGATTAGATGATCTCTAAGGTCCTTTCTGGCTTTAACATTCTAGGAATGCCAATGATTAAGAAGAACTGGGTGAGAATCGGTGTTCTTGGTATCTTTTGCTCTCATGATAAAGTGATTTGAAGATCCCTAAACTTAAAAAAAAAATGCTGCTTCTGAATCAGGATGGCCTACTCCGACACCCCCACTCAGTCTGGCAACTCAAAGCCTATCATTCCTCCTCCAGACATGTTCTGGAAGTTAAGGGCCCCCTCTGCCTTCCACATAACATATGCTGTGGTTTTACTGTGTAGAGTCAAATTCCCAGGGTGCAGAAAGTAACTTATTTTGTTCCCCCTTGCATGTAGCAACCCTTGTGAGAATTGAATATTCTCATACATTTAGTCTTTTTTTGCCTCATGGATTTCTCTGGGGAAGCACTTAAAGATAAGTCACAGGGTGAATTCAAATGTTAAACTGTCATATATACCAAATCTCATGGGACAAGGAATTAAGGCCAGCATTTCCCTAGTTGCCTTAAAACTCTCTCTTAGGAGAACCCTAGTGAGATGTGGCGGTTGGGGTCAGATGGGGGGAGGAAGAGGAATGCAGAAGAAATCAACTCATCACTTGGGCAACATTTTTGATAGTTTCAAAAAAGAAAGTCTAGCATCTTACAAAATATTTTTTGGCTTACAAAAATGTTACCATTGGTTCCCAACCTACCAGTGTCATAACAGTGGTGCATATTATGGAAATAAGTGTTACTGACTGTTGGATATTTCTCCTATGTTTACTGGAATCCCCACAGTCTTTTCTTTTTTAAGGCTGACCTACTCTCTTTCAGGGTCTAGGTCTTTTAGACTTGTTACAATTTGCATGGCTATTTTAGGATGTAATCCAAGTTTCATTTGTTCTTTCTTTCCTGAGTAGGAAGATGAAATCCTTTTCTATGAATATGCAGTTGATTGTATAATAATTCTGTTAAATTTTATATTAGAATTATAATTTCCAACACTACATAATTCAAAACTTTGTTGCAAAACTCAATATAGCACTTGATAATGTATATTTCATGCTTAGAAATATTATCTGTTGAGAGACTTAATCCTTTCTAGTGGCTGGCTTATATTTAAAGATAGCCTACATTATTTAAAAATCATAAACTCTTCAAGGAAATATACAAACACAAATAATCAATAGGGGAGACTACAGCTCAGCACCCCTACCCTCAGTTCAAAGAGATCCATCATCTTTAGGGACCACATATTAGCTCTAAAATGTAATTATTTCTTTTATGACTTCTTCCTCTCTCCTTTTCTCTCTGTCCTCCTCTTTCTCCCCTTTCTTCTCTCTCTTCTCTTTCTCTATCCCTTTTCTCTTCCCCTTTTTTCTCTCTTCCTTTCCTCTTCTCTTTCCTTGTCTCTCCTCTTCATCTTCAACCTTCTCCCTCTCTTCTTTTTGTTTCTCTCCCCTCTTCACCCCTCACCTATTTCCCTTTCCTTTCTCCTCCTTCATTCTCTTCTCCCTCATACCTTAATCTTAACCTCTCCTACAGAGAGAAGGTCCTGCAAGGTCCCCTTTACACTGGCATTGAACAATTACATATTCTCGTTCATATATAAAATTTGTTGCTGAATTTAGGAGACCTTTGTCCAGCCCTGGGTCTACCATCAACTGGCTGTTTGACTTTGGGCAAGTCAGTTAACTTATCAGTTTTGGTTTCAGGTTCTCAGTTTCATGTTCTGTTATTAAACAAGATAATTTCTTTCTGTTGTTTCTAGTCCTAACATTCTTTTATCCTTCGTAGTCCAATTTTCACTTTGCCCACCACCCCCTCTAAGCAATTTTAGTATCAACAGACTCACCACACACACACACACACATACACATCCTCAAAGGTCATCTTCAGTTCACCTAAATGCCAAACAAATTTCTAAGATCAAAATCACAAAAATTTAGAGCCGGAATGGATTGAGGGAGGCATTTTGTCCAATGTATTTGTTTTACAGATAAAGAAGCTGCAATTTGTTGAGTTTAAGTGACTTTCTGAAGAAAAGTAATAAACTTAAGATTTGAACTAAACTCTTCTACCTCCCTGTCCAGTGCAGTTATACCCAGACAGCTTCCTGCCCCATACCAGGCCACTGAGTGTACCTTTTTGAGGATAAGACATAGACCATTGAGTAAATGTCTGTATATCCATGGATAGATTTTAATTTCTATTCCCTACTTTCTAATCTGGGAGCATTTCATCTTAAGTTAGGGCCTTGAGTTCCAACTTCACTCACTCTTTTAAAAGAGTCTGATCATAGGATCGATCATAAATTTAGAGATACAAAGAACCATAGAAATCATCTAATCTACTCTGTTAATATTATAGATGAGGAAATGGGACTTGGGAGGTCAAGTGAAATCCCCAAAGTCAAAGAGGTAGTAAACAACCAATCCAGGAATCAAAACCAGTTATCTTTTCACTGCTTGATGTTGTCTTTCTGATAATAGGTTATCATCTGAATAAGAGGATCCATTTTTTCCTTTTTGCAGCCAAGAGTGATGTTTTCCCACAAAGGCATCTACTAACTTAATTACAACTTGGGGGGAAAATTACAATGGGATAGAAGAAGAGCCTAAAATAAGTTTATAATCAAACTGGAGATTGAAATAAAAAGTTCTGATGACAGGCATGTGTTACAAAGAAAGAGAACCTTTTATAAATATTTAGTATAGTTTTAAAATGATTCCATTAAGAAGGAAAGTTTTTGCCCGAATAAAAATCTTTTGAATCCCCAACTGGAGAGAAGCATACCGAGTACGGCTAGTTTTCAATCATGTAGCTGCTTTTCAAAGTGTATCCATATGCTGCTCCTTGTGGTGCCTAATAAATCCTAATATATTTTTCATGGTTTCCAATAAAAATGTATACATGCAAAAAGAGGATGTTTTTGAAAACTCTCTCTAAACCCATCTTTATCCAAAGAATTTAGTCCCTAAATCAGTTGCCCAATACTTTCATTTTTTCTTCAAGTGTAACCATTCCTATGAGTGAAAGAAATTTGAGAAAAGAATTACTGCATCATAAAATTATTTTCACTTCCAGCCCAAATTGCATTTGAAATTAAATTAATGGAAGCACAGAATGAATCACCTCACTGGTCCTAATTTTTTGTTTTAAGAAATTTCCCTGCTGGTGATGTTTAAGATCTGAATAATTTACCCCTAAAGTATGACACTCCTTCTCTACCCCCACTCTCCAGGACCCAGAGTTATCTCACAACAGCAAAGATATTCAGATGAAAATTTCCTTCTTGTTATCGTTCATAGATTATATTAAAGGAAAAGTAAAATGTTGATAAATTCATACACACTAGTTTTTAAAAAGACTAAAATGCACCCAAATCCAATTAATTTTGAGTGCTACAATCTAGAAAAAAGAGTTCTATAAATAATGGCAAGCAACTTTCTCTTTAAATTGTTCACCTAGTTCTTTTTTTTCTACCCACCCCCATTCAATAGAATAATTATTTTCACCTACTTAAGATTCAAATTTATTGAACTTAAGTTAAATGGTTTAAATTACTTAGAAACATATCACTTAAAAAGTGAAAATACATGTTAAAATGGACACTTAACAAACAATACATGTATAATGCTTCCCCTATTCATTTAGGTTCAATGAAAATCATCAGGAGTAGTTAACACAGCCATCTAGTGGACAGTTTTTATAGTCTAGTGTTCTCATTTGTTGCAAGATTTCAGATTATGAGATAAAATTTTAACATGAAACACTAGCTCCGTCTATAGAAATCATATGTAAATAAAATTTAGGGGCATTTCCCTTAGGGATTATCTTTTACAAGTACTGTACAAGCATTTCTAGGCACAAATTTCTTACCTACCCTATTTTCCAAAGGGTATGCATTAGCAAGTTTCTCTGATAAAAGTCTCATTTCTAAAATATATAGGGAACTAAATTAAATTTATAAGAAAAAGAAAGAACCTTTCCCCAATTGATAAATGGCTGAAGGATATGAACAGGCAATTTTCAGAAGAATAATTCACAGAAGAATATATTCACTATATATTAGAGAAGTGTAAATTAAAACAGCTTTGAGATACCACCTCACACCCATCATATTAGATAAGATGACAAAAATGGAAAGTGACAAATGTTGCAGAGGATGTGGAAAGATAACATACACTGGAACACTGTTGGTGGACTTGTGAACTATTCTAACCATTCTGAAAAGGAATTTGGAATTATGTCCGAAAAGCTATAAAGCTATATGTATCCTTTGACCACTACATCTAGACCCCAGAGAGATCAAGGAAAGAGGAAAAGGACACATGTACAAAAAATGTTTATACCAGCTCTTTTCTGGTAGCAAAGAATTGGAAACTGAGAGAGTGCCCATCAAGTAGACAGTGGCTGAACAAATTATGGTGTACAGATGCAATGGGATACTGTGTGTTGTGCTGCAAGAAATGATGAAGGGGATAATTTCCAAAAAAAAAAGTCTGGGAAGACTTCTGTGGTGTGATGCAAAACAAAGTGAGCAGAACCAGGAGAATAATTTATACAGTAACAGCAATATTGTAAAGATAGTCAATTTTGAAAGACTTAGTAATTGTGATCAACACAATGACCATCCATAATTCCAAGGATTCATGATGAAACATGCTATCCACCTCCAGATAGACATGATGGACTCAGAGTGCAGACTGCAGCATATTTTTTACTACTTCTTTTTTCTTGCTTTATGTGGAGGGAAAAGGGGGACATGGCTAATGCAAAAAAATTATTTTGCATGACTATACATATTTGTAATGTATGTTTCTCACCATAATGATTGGAGGGGAGGGTGAGAATTAGAACTGAAAATAAAATAAAATTTAATTAAAAATTAAAAAAAATAGTAATACCTAACCAAAAATGAATAAAGTGCATGAATTCTAGAAACAAATAATTTGGAGGAGACTATACCTTGTCAGAGGATTATATGATCATAGATTTAAAACTAGAAGAGACCTTAGATATCATTAAGTCAAAGTCTCTCATTTTATAGATGAGGAAACTAAAGGTCCTTAATTCCAAATTGTTCCCCAGCTGTTGGTTTAAATATCAAATATTTTCTTTTTCTTGAAGCACAAATCAATGCCTAGAAATGATTTAGGAAAATGTTTTATGCCCTAAATAGTAAAACAAATGTTAGTATCATAGAAATATTGATTAATACTATGATATTTGAATGATCCATGATGGTTTCATTAGTGTGATGAAGTCTCTATTCACAGATATAGATCAATACCCTGATTTATTACTGCCACCTTCCCCCACCCCCAGTCTTCCTAGTAATATAGATTTTTTGAGCTAGGAGGGTCCTTAGAGACCAACCCGTTCATTTTACAAATGAGGAACTGAGGCCTAAAGAGGATAAATGATTGTCCAAGGTCCTACATCTCTATTTCTGATTTGAAGCCAAGCTTTCCTGATTCTAGGTCTAACACTTTGTCTACTATACCACACTGTCCCTGGGTGTAATCTTATAGTCTTCATGGGTTCCCCAGTGACAAAGAAATATAAATCATTGAGCTATCAAAAGACAACACATTACTGGATCACTGCTCACACCTTATAAAATTGGAATATATAAAGTCAAATCCATCAGATTTGCATCTTTTTTTTTAAATATAGGAGAGCCAACTATACAATATATGTGTATGTCTTGAAACTTTTTCTTGATTTTTCTTTGAGGGAGTTTTGTTTACTGATTCATTCTTTCAATGACTGTTTATAGAACAGGTGTTGTGGACTCTGTACAAAAGGAGCTAAGCCTCTGGAAATGTGACTTATAGTGTCCAGAATTTCAATCTGGAAGGATCTCAGAGGTCGCC
The DNA here is from genome assembly GCF_011100635.1 of Trichosurus vulpecula. Classification (NCBI taxonomy): domain Eukaryota; kingdom Metazoa; phylum Chordata; class Mammalia; order Diprotodontia; family Phalangeridae; genus Trichosurus; species Trichosurus vulpecula. The sequence continues at coordinate 103,450,996 of NC_050579.1, forward strand.
TAGCCCAAATTCCTCATTTTACATATGAAGAAACTGAGGGCAGGAAAGATGAGATGAATTGGCCTGGGGAGAAAAGGGGAAGGGAATAAACCTTTATTAAGTATCTACTATATGTCAGGCACTGTGCTAAGCACTGTACAGATGTTATCTCAGTTATCACACGGGGGAGCCAATGTTTGAACCCAGTCCTCTGACTCCAAATCTAGCACTCTTTCCTTTCTACTGCATTGTGTCTTGGAAGCTTGCAATCTTTTTTGTCTAATACCATAAGCATATAATAAAGAAGATTACAGGAAAAGCTACAGAAATCTAAAAGTACCAATATCATCTTATCTTTGTATGATTGATAGGCCTATAACTAGGAATATTTTAATCAAAGGCAAACATAGTTTTGGAGCAGTGAGGGAGGTAGGATAAAGTTCAAACCATGAGTGTCATCTCACCAGGACTGAGGGCCTTGGGGGAACTTCTTGTAAAAAGAAAGTCCCTCCCTGCAAATAGTCCTTTCCATGTTGGCATCCTAGTTGCTCAGTGCTAGGTGGAGCTCTAAAATCAATGCTCCATGGATGAATAATTAGCATGGCATAAATTCAAGAAAGGGTGATCTTCTTAGCAGAGGAAGATGCAAGAATTAGGCCATGTATCCACCTTCTCAAAGGAGTGGCATTTCAACAAAATGGAGCTTATGCAATATAGGGGTATAACAAAACAAAATAATGCTGAGTAATAATTGAATTAGAGGATAGTGAATCTGTATGTTCTCATATTTCACCAAAATTACAGATCGTGGGCAATAGTAAGGAATAAGATAAAGAGTAAAGAGGCCTGATATTTTCCTAACCCTACTACTGACTTACTTTTCAGGCCCGTTTTTACTCACAGAGTAAAGAATATTTAAGTATTACAGCCTTCATTTTCTCCCCTTTCTCAGGAACGTATGTTTCCTGATTAAGGGAGAGACAAAAGCTGCCTCGGTCTTAAGATCATAGGTCCATAGATTTAGGGATTGCAGAGGCTATCTTGTCAAATCTTGTCTTTTCCAGATGTGGAACAGACTCGGAGAGGATAAGTAGTTTGCCCAAGGTCACACAGTGACAGAGCTGGCATATGAACCTAGATCCTCTGATTCCAAAGTCATTGTTTCTCTTTATGTGCCAAGAATTCAGCTGTTCATTTCTGCATCTGGGCATGTTCTTGGCCAGAGGGAAAAAATCACTTCCCATACCTCGAGGGCATTGGCGGCCTCCAACCACAACACTTTTCTCCTTGGCTTTCCCAGACAATCTGAAAGCTGCCCTTCTCCAGGAAGCAGCTGAGTGCCAAGGAGAGTGTCCATTCCCACCCAGATTCCATCAGAGTTTCTTTCTCAGAAACAAGACCCCTGGGACAGATTTTGATTAGCATGATTATTGGTATGTCAAATCCTCTGGACTCATCAGATATGGGTACTATATATAAAATCTCCTCGGGGTGGGTGCTGTTCGTATGTGAGGAGAGGTATGGGAGGATTCTCGAATAACTTAGAGATCATTTCATGCTGTATTTGAAAATGAATTTTAAGTGCAGTAATTTCTTTTTTGAAATAATTCATTTTAGCCAGGTTTCATAGCACACTGAATTAACCACATCTCTCTGTCTATCCATACACACATAATATTACAGCTCTGAATGAAAGACTTCCCATAAAATTTGCCATCGTAACTTTCTTAATGTATCCTTAATAGAATGAATTAACTAAATTTAACTGTGATTAAGATTGGATGATATGTGATGCTATTTTATTTTTTGTTCAGTCATTTTTCAATCATTATGTCTGATCTTTTGTGACCCAATTTGGAGTTTTCTTGGCAAAGATACTGAAATGCTTTGCCATTTCCTTCTCCAGCTCATTTTATAGATAAGGACATTGAGGCAAATAGGTTAAGTGACTTGCCCAGAGTCCCACAGCTAGTAAGTGTCTGAGGCTAGATTTGGACTCCTGAAAATGAGTTTTTCTGACGTAAAGCCTGGCGCTCTATCCACTGCGCCATCCAGCTACCCAATACTATTTTATACAAGGACAAATTTAGCTTACTTTACTACATATGTGTATTTGAAAATAATAAGGAAAGGCTGGAAAAGGAGTTTGGGACCAAGTCTTTGGCCCTAAGCAACGCAATTACCAAACTCAATTTTATTTAATTTAGAAGATCAACTATGATTCCAGAATAGCAGTGATGAAGAATGCTGCCCATTTCTTAACAAAGAGAAGATAGACTAAGTATGCAGAATGAAATACTTTTTTTTGGACATGGCTAAAGTAGAATTTTGTCTTGCTTGAGTCTGTGTATTTCTTACAAGTTTTATTTTTGGGTGTGTAAGAGGTTAGAGGGAAAGAAAATGAATGCCTATCAATGAAGAAAAAAAGGCAATAGGAGGTTGTTAAGAAGAAAAGAATGTTGGCATTAAAATTTTCTTTACAAAAATGATTTTGGCAGTAATTAGGATTAAGTGGAGAAGCAAGAGATTGGAGGCAGGGAGACCATTAGGAGATTATAGGATTGGTACAGATGAGAGGTAATGAGAATCTGACATTTAAGCTGTGGCAATTAAAAAGGAAAAGATAAAAAGGAACTATAAGATATATAATGTAAGTTGAGGAGTAAGTTTAGAAGAATAGGTAGAAGATAATGGGTTTAGTTTAGGCTATGTCGGGCTTGAGAAGCCAGATGGACATCCAGGTGGTGATTTTCAAAAAATCAGTTGTGAAATGTGTTTCTGGAGTTTGGAAAAGAAATGTGCTAGAGAAGTATAGCAAGTTTAAGAATTGTCTCATTCAGGGATGTAAAATTATAAGGTTGCAAAGAAGGGAATGTTGAGTGAAGAGGACTGATGACAAAGCCTTGGAAATTGTCATCATTTAGAAGGTGGAGAAGGAACAGCTAGAGAATTGTTAGAAGAACTAGGAGAGAGCTGTATTTCAAGGGCCAAAGGAATGGAGAGTACCAAAAAGAAAATGGCGATCAAGAATACTAAATGTTGCAGTCATTCAATACAGACTTCAGAGCAATGAAAAAGAGGATGATGCACAAGGCAACTATTTTATGGAAAACATTTGTCTGTAGGGTCATAAATTTAGATGTAGAAAAGACTTTAGAGGCCATCAAATCCAACCTACTAATTTTATAGATTTGGAAACTGAGGTTGGAAAAGATTAAGTGATTTGCCCATGGTCACACACCTGGTAAGTGTCCGAGGTACAATCTGAATTCAAGCATCCTGACTCCCAGCCTAGCACTCTATCCATGGTATTGCCACCTGCCTCTGGGATATGTTGAAATAGTGATGATATATTGAAGACACCAGAGTTTCCTTTGGCGTGTGTGTCTCTGTGTCTGTGTGTGTCCATACGTCTATGTGTCAGTGTGAGTGTGTGTGCTTCCTGAATCATATGGCTAGAAGTGACCTGTAAAGATCGTGACCAGCTAAGCATTTTTTTACAAATATTTCCTCAACTTTGCCTATTGGAATCCTTAGCTCCTTTTAATAATAATAATTATAATTATTATTATAACCAGTACTTTATAGTACTTTAACGTGTGCAAAGAGCAAGGGTGTGTGTGTGTGTGTGTGTGTGTGTGTGTGTGTGTGTGTGTGTTTTCCCATTGGATGGATGAAGAAACTGAGTCTGAGAAAGGTAAAGTGATTTGCCCAGGGTCACATAGCTGGTAAGCTTCTAAGGCTGGATTTGAACTCAAGATCTTCCTGATTATGAGTCCAGTATTCTTACCCACTTTACTACCTACCTACCTCTCATTGTGAGCTTCTCAAGGCTTAGCTCAGGTACCAATTCCTACACAAGGCCTATCCTACTTCTCTCCACTTTCTTCCTTATCCTCACCCCTCCAGATTAATTTGTACTTTGTATATTTTTGTGTTTCTTGATCTTACTACATAAGCCCTTCATAACCTAGCTCCCTCCTACCTTTTCAATCTTCTTCCATCTTACTCTCTTCCGTGTCGTTTTCAGTCCAGTAACGGTGGCTTCCTGGCTGTTTCACAAACAAGATACTCCATCTCCACTCCAGGCATTTTCTCTGACTGTTCCCCATGCCTGGAATACTCTCCCTCCCCAACTCTTAACTACTGACTTCTCTTTAAAGCTCCACTAGAATCCTATCTTCTACAGGAAGTCTTTCCTAACCTCTGAATTCTAATACTTTCCTTCTATTGATTATTTCCTATTTATCCTCTATGTAGTTTGTTTGTACATATTTGTTTGCTTGTCTCCCTGACTAGATTAAAAGCTCCATGAGGGCAAGGATTGTCTTTTGCCTGTTTTTGTAGCCTCAGTGATTAGCACAGGGCTTGGCACACAGTAGGAGTTTAATAAATGTTTATTGACTGAATGACTGATATTGTTTCTCCTCGATGAAGAATAAGTTCCTTGAGGGTGGAGTTTTATCTCTTTTGGGTCTTTTCCCCCTCTTACTTAGCACAGTGTGCTGCCCACAGCAGAAATGGCATACATAATGCTTTGTAAATATGTGACTATATAACATTCATAAATAGTTATAAAATTGAATATGAATAGTCCACAATCTTTGCTTTACCTGCACTGCATACAAAATGGCTATGTATTATCTAACTCAAGTAAATATGAAAGAATGACAGTTTCATTTCATATACTACCAATCTACTAGGCAGTTTGAAGAAGAAATTAATTTTTAAAAAACATAAAACATATGAATTAATTTTACAAACTGAGATGACTAAAATAATACTGGATAACATCTACCTAATTGAGCATAGTGGATCTTTCTCCAAGCCATAAAGTCAGATGTGTATTAAATTTAAGCATCCTATTGCTACCATAACTGAGTTCTGTGCTAATATATGTGGGTTTGTGATTGGACTCTATCCCAGGGTAACCATGGCTACTGAAAAGTTTGCTTTTTCCTTGCAACATTTTCTTCAGTGGAAACCAGTTCTTCCAAGATTGAATTGCTTCCAAATGAAGAGCAGGAAAATACCAAATATGCCAAGCCAGAATTTCCAGGAGCAGACTTCTGGTACTCTACCCACCCAACCCCTTCTTTCTAAAATCTCTTGTACATATGCACATACATACATACATGCATGCATGCATGCATGCATGGAAGAATGAGTAAGTTTTCACTTGTTCCCTGGGTTAAATTGAGTTATAATCCAAAGTAAGATACTTAGTCTCTGATCAGGAACCATGGAGTACCTACTGGAATAGACACTGAAATAATATCTACATGTATATCAGATATTTTTAGGACTTCTAAAAGCACCTTTATTTTAAAATATGACAGAGAAAGGGTAAAATTAAATGAATGACAAACTTTTCATTAGTCAAAACATATAGCCCCCTCCTGTAAGCTGCCATAATATTGGCATAATTGATATAATGCTGACCATGGAGTCAGGAAGAGCTGAATTCAAGCCCTGAATTACATATTAACTAATGTAAACCTGATTAAATCTTTATCTCAGTTTCTTCATGTATGAAATGGGAATGATGAAGAAGAAGAAGAAGATGATGATGATAGCTTCTGCCACATAGGATTTATTATAAGGATCAAAATGAGATAATATATATAAAGTACTTTGCAAACTTGAAAGCACCAAATAAATGTTAATTATTGTTATTGATTGATCTTTGACCCTTTATTTTCTAATATACTTATTTATTTGAGAGGCAGCATGGAAAAGGGGAGAGATAGCCTTGGAGTCAGTTTCGCCTCTTCCATTTACTAGCTGCGTGGCCATGAACAGGATACTTTAGCTATCAGTAACCTCAGACACTTGTCTAAGAGGAATTACTGGTTTGCATTAGTACTGTTACTATATCAGGAGTGAAATCACAGATACCAACCAAAAAGGCTTGTCTATAAGTTTTGTCATAAAAATAACAGTTTTATTTACTTCTTCTAAAATACAAGTTCCTAACTAAGGAGGGAGGCCATAGGGAACAGTGGAAAGAATAATAGATTTAAAATCAAAGGACCTGAATTTAAATTCCCAGTCCAGCTCCTTTGGAAAGTCACTTTTACCTTCTGATTTTGTTTTCTCATCTGTTCAATGAGAGGACTACACTAGATGGTGTCCAAGGTCCTTTCTAGCTCAACATTTATGATTCTCTGTACGACTATGTTTTACTGATCTTTGAGTCCCTAACAATACCTTTTAGCAAAGTATATTGAACAAAGTTGGCAGTCAGTAAATGTTTGGTGAATTTTAAATCTAACATCATTTTTCATTTTATTTATTTTTTATCCCTCATCTCCTACAAATATTGTAATAACCTTTCATAAAGGGCTGCGTATAACCACAGTCCACTTAGAATCCAGACCTTGTCTGACATTTTTCTAAGGGAATTACTAAAAGACAATTCACTGAAATACCACCTTGAGATTAATAAATTTTAGGTTTTTTTTTTCTACAGATCAAGGATTCATGTAATGTTAGACCCTGTGCTGTGATAGGCATATGCAGTGTAATCCATGAGAAGAATAAATAGTTAACAAGCATTTACTGAGTGTCTACTGTGTATGGTTTTAGCACAAATGTGTGTCCATATTCTACCATCTGCAAAGCTGGGAATATGAGCACAACCCAATATTTCATAATCATCATACCAATATGGTGGCATTTGGCATGTTTGTAAATATTACAAAAACAGACACATTTGCCAGAATTCATGTTCCGAAATCTATGTGAATCATTTCCAGTGACTTCTAAATTCTTTGTATCTATTGAGAGGACACAAAGAAGTCCCAACCATAATCTTTTTTTAAAATAACCGTTATTTATCCTTGCATAAGATCCTATACCTTCTGACTAATTCCTATTAGAGTAACCCAGACTCTTTAGCCTCAGCATCAAGGCCAATCACTATCAACCTTCATACAAAGTCTTCCCCTTACTTTGTCAAACATATTTTTAGTACTTCCCAACAAAGACTCTCTCTGCTAAAAACAAGGAAATGTGTTTGAGTGAGATCACTTGATTGCTGCTGTCACCTCATCTTTAGCATTACAATTTTCCAAACTGGCGTTCCTTCCTACCTCCTTTCTGCCCGTCATAGATAGCCATGTATGTTGTTTTTTTTTAATCAAGGAAATGGAGGCCTCAGTTTGCTTATGTTTCTTTCAAAATGCCATACAAAATTCAACTCTTTGTTGCCTTCTTTGCTTTTATTCCACCAGAATCTAATCACTGTGTACCCAGCACTTAAGTATATCATCTTTACTACATTCATTTGCTCATTGCTAGAGGTACTAGATCATAATAGCACCTATCTCCCAGAGTTGTAAGGCTCAAATGAGATGGTATTTGTAAAGTGCTTATCAGAGTTCCTTATGTACAATAGGTACCACATAAATGCTAGTTATTGTTAATCATGATTATTTCTTGTTCTGATTTATGTGCGTATCATTTGCCAAAATATGCCCATGTGCTTATGAAAATATGCATAGCTCATTTATGAAAATTTGTATTTACATAAAAATAAATTAGGGTGTAATTATTCACTTTACAAAAAGATTTATAATAGCGTTCCATTAAGTTGCAAAGTCCTCTAATACAGCCAAGGTACGATGAGTAAAGTAGTTATCTATGAGTCAGAATTTCCCAGTTGTAGTCTCAGAAATACTGTGATGTAGATTATATCTTTTTTGCAATAAAATGTTATAATTCTATAATAGTTCAGTTAAAATGATTCAGTGGTTTTTTTTTAAAGTGGTTATAAAATTTTTCATGAGACCATTACATAGAATGGTCTATATACTAAGTGTCGGTATGTGTAGAGTGGTATACTATGGAGATAAGAAAGAAATAGAAGAGGTAGGTCTTTGTCTTCAAAGAGTATATTATATAGTTGAAAAAAACAGAGCTTGTTTCATTAGATTATATCATATCTTATGACAGAAATATGTTATAGGCTCTAAAAGGAAATGAGACTTGCATTTTTTTAAGAATTAATTTCAAATTCCCTTAGAACTCCAATTGGCACATATTGAGCTAACATCTTTAAGGCTATTCATACTATTTCTTGGCCAAAGAGTGAACTATAAGCATTCAGTAAATACTTACTGAGCTTTTATTCTGTGTCCAGCATTGTGCTACGTGTTAGGAAATTTGAGAAATGGAGGAAATTATTTCAGTTGTAAAAGAATTTACCATATATTTGAGATGTCATTTATCTATATAAATGTATGTTAATCTTGGGGTACAGAAGAGATAGGGAATTCCTCTGAGACACATTAATATTTTGTACCTTTTGAGTCATCATAGTTAATGAATTAACTTTCAGAGGTTGTTATATGAATAATGCTGTGTTGTTACCTACCTACCTCCCTTGATTGTTATTGATCCTAATCACATTACCCATTCTGCGAAAGAGGATGGAACATTGCTAAAAATAGATAACTAGTCCTTACTGAAGTATTCCAGTAAACAACTGAATATAGCTTTTGCCTGGGAGACTTTTAGGGACTCTTCAGGGAGTTTTAAATTGGTCAGCCCATTTTCTGGGATTCCTATATAAGAATTTCTTTCTATCATGGGGGGAGTGGGGGTAGGTTAACCCCAAGAGAGAAGCACGCTGTGCTCCTGAAAATCTATGGGGGCATTTACCACATGGGAACATTTACCATGAGATCATTCACTGCCCCTGTTTCATTCCAAACTAAAATATTTGAGGAATTCGTGGAATTTTTAAAAGCACTAGATGCTGCATGGCACAGTGGTTAGAACTGACTTCAGAGTCAGGAAGACCAGCGTTCAAGTACCACTTCTGACATATGCTGACTGAGTGATGCTGAGCTAGGCATCTAAGACCTAAGACCTAAGACATGATAAAACAGCTAATGATATCTGCATTGGAGAGAGGAGGGGAGGGAGGAAAGGGAGGGAAACTTAAGCACATTTCTTACTATTGTTCAGAACTTTAAATTTCCCACTCAGAGACAACAGACTACCGAGCATTACTGCATATATTACTGAATTGTGCCATATATCTCAATATTGCCAGTTTGGGCATATCTTTGATACCATGTTTTAGAAGGACTTTAAAAGGAGAGTTTTATAAAGAAGTTCTTCAAAAACATCTCTTGACCAAACCAAATTTAACATATGTAATGGTCAAAGACAAAGCTCTATCCAGTGATACACCAATACTATATGTCATTGAAATTAAGGGAATAGTCTCTAATATCAGTATTCTCTATAGTGGTGTGCACATTACTTGGGACAAAGTAAAACAAATCTTGCAAATATAAAATTTTTAAAAACATTTAACATATAATATGTCTTTTATTTATTGCTTTTGACATTTGACATTGAGTTCAAAAGATTTTGATATTTATTCTTTAGTTCTTCATCATGAAATCACACATCACATAGGATATTGAGTACCTTTAATGAACAATCTTCTTTTTTAGTTCTACATGTGGTTATTGTCCTAGCTTTTCAATGAAGATTAAAGCAAATGAGTTCCTAGGCCATTGAAGCACATTTATCCCCATCTATTCAATAAACATCTTAGCTCTTTGAGGTGTAAAAGCCATGTTGCTGTGTTCCATCTCAATTTGGGAATTTTGTAATTTTGGAACTCTGGTTCTCAACATATCAATATATTTCTCAGGCAGCTAGATGATAGAGTGAATGGAGTGTTAGATTTGGAGTCAGGAACACATGACTTCAAATCCTGTCTTGGACACTTCCTAGTTGTGTAACCTGGGGCAAGTGACTTAACCTCTCTCTGTTTGAGTTTCCTCATCTGTAAACTAGGGATAATCACAGTGTATATACCTCACAGGGTTGTTGTGAGGATCAAAGGAAATAGCATATGTAAAGCACTTTGCAAACCTAAAAACATTATATAAATTCTAGTGGTTACTGCGTTCTTATTTTATTATTCTCATGTTATTATCATCAGAGTTTTTATTCCTTCGATGGGGACAAGGTATCCAGATCTAATAATTTTTTAAAATCTCCTAATAATTATTTCTTTTGGTGGATGTTTTACAGTATGATGAACATACCTAGCTCTTATAGGTTTACCTAGTATTTTTATAATAATTTTAGTGTAGCCTTAAATGAAAATGTCGGTTTCCTTAGTAACAATTACCTTTTTCCAATCTTCTGTACAAAAATCTTTATATATTCTAGACATTGGCAAGTGTTTTTTCTTCATTTTCCTTCCACTCATCTTCTCACTGTTCTTCCAACTTCAAAAAGCCTGTGCTATACAGAAGGGGAATCAGAAACAATCCCTCCAGCTGCCATATTCCTCTGAAGTTTTTTGCTAGTTTCCTGAGGATGAATTAGGCTGTTTTCCAACAACAGGTTGTCAGTTTTTGATTTTTTTTAAACTAATTTCCTTTGAACTTCAATTCAACTGATCCTGGTCTATTGTGGGCTTGAAACTCCTGATGTCTCTACACCAACAGTCACTACATCTCTAACAGTCATTGAGGTGTGTTCTTTAAAAGGTATAACTTTTTGTTTCCTTGAAATAATATCCATTTTTATGAACCACAGAATTTAAAATACAAAAAAAGAGAGAGCAAGGTAACACACATATGGCATGGAATTTAGCACTGAGCTGACAAAGAATTAATTAAAGATGAGGGAATTTTGTTTCATCTGAACAAAGTCAGATGTTTGGAGTAAGCTCAATAGAATCACATATGCACGACCATTGATTTCACAAAATAAAACCATATAAAATTATTGATTATTCTGAGTAATTCTCAAACTACTGTAATATCAACATCCATATATAGGCAGAGAACTCTTGCCAGCATGATCAGCAAAAAAAAAAAAAAACAAAAAAACAGGAAATACATGTGCCACAATATCTGCAGATCATTTTATATAAAATAACCCCTGCTTAGACTGTGGTACTTTTTATAAAAATCCTGCTTATTGATTCAAGGTAATAAAAAGCATGTTCTCAAAAAGGGGGCACTTTGAAAGAATGCATGAATCAAAATCTATTAGAAAGAAACTAATCCAATGAACTTTTATTATAATCAACTGTGAAAGGTATAGTTTGAGATTAGTAGATGAAAATCAAAAAACTTGTAGACTACTCAAGAGCATGATACCTTTCCATCATCAAGAATACTATTTTTAAAGGATAGTATATTAGAAGGCACTGGATATAGTGAGCACCAAATGTCATATTTTTTAAAAATGAAATTGATTATATACACATATATTTATTTATGTAACAGGTAAGAAATAACTAGACACAGCTATTATAAAATCAGATGTCTATGCACACTATTTTAAGACAAAGGTCAAAATAAACACCAAAACATAAGAAAAAGTGTATATATACATACACACACAAGCTATAGCAATTTTGACTAACCATGAGTATCTGTCCTGGGACTCCTCTTTTCACTCTACATTATCTCCCATGGGCTCAATTATTTTCACAATATGATTCTCAGATTCATCTATCCAGCCCTAACCTCCCTCCCAACCTCTAGTCTTAAATCAGCAACTGCCTATCAACAACTTTCATCCTTTAGACATCTTAAATTCAGCATGTCCCGAACAGAAATATTATCTTTCCCTTAAAATCTTACCCTTTTCCTGACCTCCCTATTACTCTCAATGACACAACCGTTGTCCCAGTCTCCAGGCTCGCAACCTCATTGTCATCATTGATGTCTCACTCCCCCTCAATCCATATAATTATGGGTTGGCTGAGCAAATACAATAAAAATGACAATTCTGCCAAAATTAATTTACTTATTCAGTGCCATAACAATCAAATTACCAAAAACTTATTTTATAGAAAAAATAAGGGTAACCATTTGGCATAGTAGATAGATTGCTGAGACTGGAGTCAGAAAGACCTGAGTTCAAATCTGGCCTCAGACACTTAATAGCTATGTGACCCTAGGCAAGTCATTTAATCCTATTTGCCTTAGTTTCCTCATCTGTCAAATGAACTCATGAAGGAATGGCAAACTATTCTAGTATCCTTGTCAACAAAACCCCAAATGGGGTCATGAAGAGTTGGACATGACTGAAAGGATTGAACAACAATAAGAAGAAATAATAACAAAATTCATCTGGAAGAACAAAAGGTCAAGAATATTGAGGGCATTGATGAAAAAAATGTCAAGAAAAATGGCCTAGTAGTACCAGATCTCAAACTGTTTTACAAAGCAGTAATTATCAAAACAATCTGGTACTGGCTGAGAAATAGATTGGTGGATCAGTGGAATAGATTAGGTACACAATACACAACAGTAAATGACCATAATAGTTTAGTGTTTGATAAACTCAAAGTGACAAGTTTTTAGGACAAGAGCTCACTATTTGACAAAAAAAAATTCTGGGAAAACTGGGAAGCAGTTTAGCAGAAATTCTATAGACCAACATCTCACACTGTGAACCAAGATATGATCAAAAAGGGCATGTGATTTATACATAAGGGGTAATACCATAAGCAAATTGGGGGAGCATGGAAAATTTATCTGTCAAATCTATGTTTGCAGGAAGAATTTATGACCAACTAAGAGATAGAATCAAGGGAAGTAAAACAAATAATTTCATTTACATTAAATTAAAAAGATTTTATACAAACTCACTGTAACCAAGATTAGAAGAAAAGCAGGAAATTGGGCGGGGTAGGGATGGGGAGGGCAGTTTCTTTGATAAGGACCTCATTTCTCAACTATATTGAGAACTGAATCAAATTGATAAAAATATGATAAAAGCTCAAAGAATATAATAGGCAGTCTTTAGAAGAAGAAATTAAAACTATAGTCATATAAAAATGCACTAAATCACTACTGATTAAAGAAATACATACTAAAACAACTCTTAGATATCATCTCTCACCTATCAGATTGGCTAATATGATAGAAAAGGAAAATGATAAATGTTGGGAAATGTAGAAAAATTGGGACACTAATACACCATTGGTGGAGTTATAAACTGATCCAACTACTCTGGAAAATAATTTGGAACTATAAGGGCAATAAAACTATACATACCCTTTGACCCAGCAATGTTCCTACTAGATTTGCGTCCCAAAGACATCAAAGAAAAAAAAAGAACCTATACATACAGCAATATTTATAGCAACTTATTTTGTGTTGTCAAAGAATTGGAAATTGAGAAGATATGCCCATCAGTTATGGAATAATGACTGAACAAATTGTGGTATATGATTGTGATGGAATTCTATTTTGCTATAAGAAATAATGAGCAAAATGGTTTCAGAACAAAAACCTGGGAAGACTTATATGAACTGATGCAAAGTGAAGTCAGCAGAACCAGGAGAACATTGTATATGGTAACAGCAATATTATACAATAATCAACTCTGAATGACTCAGCTATTCTGATCAATAAAATGATGCAAGACAGTTCCAAAGGACTTTTGATGAACAAGGCTATCTATCTTCAGAGAAAGAACTGATGGAATCTAAATGCAGACTGAAGCATTTTTTTTCCACTTTCTCTATTTTTTTCTTGTTTTTTTTTTGCAACATGTTTAATATGGAAAAGTCTTTCGCATGATTTCACATGTGTAATTGATATCACATTTGTTGCCTTCTCAATGGGTGAGGGAGGGTGAAAGGAGATAATTCAGAACTCAATTTTTTTAATTAATGCTAAAACATAAATAAATAATAAATGGGAGGTGAGGGGGCTCTACAAATTACAAAGTTCTATACAAATGTGAGTTGTTGTTATTAGTAGTTTATTTTAATAATTTCCTGATCCTGGGGACAACTCAGGATGAACTGGTAAAAATATTTCAGGGCATCATGTCCCTGTGATGCCTAAGATATCTCAGTTTTTTTAAAATGGAATTAAATCTTTTAATATCATTGTTTTAGGAAAACTAGATAATAGCTGCAGATTTTCATTATATCCAAGGAAAGAGACATGTAATCCATAGTGTGCCCACCCCCAAGATTTCCTGGGACTACTGAATTTATATCTTTTGTTTCCCTAAAAAAGTCATTTTATTGCCTACTAGAAATAGGAGTTCCATGGCAGTGGAATTGTCAGTATGAAGACATTTTACATAATAATTAAATGGTTATTAACTTCTTAATTTGTGCCAGTACATTAGAATGACCAAAAATCACTGCTTCTTGGGATAGACACCACCTGAAAATTTCAGAGCTGTACTTGGCCACAGAATGCCAGATGACACTAAGGCAGAGTTCTTAGCCTGAATATCCATAGGGACACTCAAGGATCTGTGGGTAGATGTAAGGAAGGCTATGAATTTGGATTAGAAAAAAATGTATTTTTTTTCACTAATCTCTAATTGGAATTTAGTATTTCCTTCAAAAATTATTCATGACTAATCCAACCATTCTGAAGAGCAATTTAGAACTATGCCCAAAGAGCTATAAAACTGTGCATACCCTTTGACCCAGCAATACCACTTCTAGGTCTGTATCTCAAAGAGATCATACAAATGGGGAAAGGACCCACATCTACAAAAAAAAATATTTATAGCAGCTCTTTTTTGTGGTGGCCAAGAATTGGAAATTGAGGGGATGCCCATCAATTGGGGAATGGCTGAACAAGTTGTGTTATATGAATGTAATAGAATACTATTGTTCCATAAGAAATGATGAGCAGGCAGACTTCAGAAAAATCTGGAAAGATTTATATGAACTGATGCTGAGTAAAGTGAGCAGAACCAGGAGAACATTGTACACCCTAACAACCACATTGTGTGATGACTGACTTTGATAGACTTAGCTCTTTTCAGCAATGCAAGGATCTAAAACTACTCCAAAAGACTCATGATGGAAAATGCTATCCACATCCAGAGAAAGAAATATGGAATCTGAATGCAGATCAAAGCATGCTATTTGCTCTCTTTTTTTGTTTTATTTTTTTTTCTTTCTCATGGTTCATCTCATTTGTTCTCCCATTCAACATGACTAATGTGAAAGTATGTTTAATAAGCATGTATATGTAGAGCTTATATTGGATTGCATGCCATCTTGGGGAGGGAAGTGGGGAGAAAATTAAAAACATAAGGAAGTGAATGTTGAAAACTAAAGATAAATTAACTTATACATAAAAAAGACTCATGATGGAAAATGCTATCTACATCCAGAAAAAGAACTATGGAGTCTGAATGCAGATCGAAGCATACTATTTGCTCTTTTTTGTTTGTTTGTTTGTTTTTTTCTTTCTTGTGGTTCCTCCCATTGGTTCTAATTCTCCTTTATGAATGTATATGTAGAGCCTATATCAGATTGCATACCATCTTGAGGTGAGGGGAGGTGAAGGAGAAAATTTGGAACTCAAAATCTTATGAAAGTGAATCTTGAAAACTAAAACTAAAATTATTCATGGTGCATGGGCTTCAGCAGCTTACCAAAGGGGATCATGACATAAAAGATGTACTTAGGCATCAGTTGTTTATACTCAACAAGTCCAGAAGAGAGGGACACACAAATTGACAAAAGAACCTCTCATTACTGTGGGAGTCAGGAATTTCCACAACTATCACTAGGACAATGCCTTTATAATTCATACTAAGCCCCTTCCCAGCCTCTATAATAATTCTTGACTAGCTGTGTTACCATAGACTAGTCACTTAACTTCTCTAAGCCTCAGTTTCCTCACTTGTAAAAATGAGTTTAACAATACCTGTAGCACTTACCTCAAAGGGTTATCGTGAGGTTCAGATGAAGTAGCAGATATAAAGAAAGTACTGTGCAACTTTTAAAAGGCTATATAAATATTAGTTGTTGGGTTTCTTTGTTTCTGTTTTGTTTGTTGCTTTTTGTTTTTATGCTACCACATAAGTAGCACTGGAGTGTTTTCCTAGTGCCTCTGAATGAATACACACTTGTTCACAAGCCAGCAGAAGCAATATTGAGTGCTGATGCCTTGAGCTATCTACCACTGGGTGGCATGGATTATGTTCTGTAACCCTGCAATGGAAGGTTTCATCATAAGCTGTTCCAAACAAATTCATCCGGCAGATTATTTTATATTTTTTTATTTTGAGCTTGATGAAAAGAAACACACACACACACACACACACACACACCATTTCCATAAGTAAAGTAGAACAGAAAAAGAGTATTATGTGTGAAACTGTGAATCTTTATTACATATAGGTTGCCAATTTTTAAGTGTTTAATAGGTTCAAGATGTTACTTTCAGAGTGGTCCCATCTGGTAGATTAACTGCAGAGGATCCCAAATAAGATCCTCATCTAGAATTTGTTTCTAAAGTCTGAGAAGGCAGGGTAACTGATTTGTGGGGCAGAGATGCAGCAGCTATTACCTCCAATAGCCAAAATAAGATCATCAACATCTCTACCAGTCTGAGGTAGCCAATGGCCTATTTGTAAAAGCAGAGATAGTCCTAGCTTCTAAATCAGTGTTTCTTTTTTATTTATTAGTTTATTTTTCCCTAGTTACATGTAGAAACAATTTTTAACATTTGTTTTTAAAACTATGAGTTCCAAATTCTCTCCCTCCTTCCCCAACCCCATTGAGAAGGTAAACAATTCAATATAGATTATACATGTATAATCATGCAAAACATATCCATTATAGTCACGTTGTGAAAGAAAACACAGACAAGGAAAAAAAAACTCAAGAAAAATAAAGAAAAAAAAGTATACTTCAATCTGTATTAAGACACCATCAGTTCTTTCTCTGGGGATGGTTAGCATTTTTCCTCTTAAGTCCTTCAGAGTTGTCTTGGATCATTGTATTGCTGAGAATAGCTAAGTCATTCACAGCTCGTCATCTTACAATATTGCTGTTATTTTGTACATGGTACATTTCACTTTGCATTAGCTCATGCAAGTCTGAGAGCATCCTGTTCATCAATTCTTATAGTACAATAATATTCCATCAAAATCACATACCACAACTTGTTCAGCCATTCCCCAAGTGAAGGGCATCCCCTCAGTTTCTAATTCTTTACCTTCAGAAAAGAGCTGCTATAAATATTTTTGTGTATGTATAGGTCCTTTTCCTTTTTGTTTTTTATCTCTTTTGGGAAACAGACCTAATAGTGGTATTGATAGGTCAAAGTATATGCATGTCATTCCCCAAATGAGAAATAGTCAAAGGATATGAACAGGCAGTTTTCAGAGGAAGAAATTGAAGATATCTATAGGCATATGAAAAAATGCTTGAAATCACTACTGATTAGAGAAATGCAAATCAAAACAACTCTTAGATACCACATGTCTCCTGTCAGACTGGCTAAGATGACAAAACAGAAAAGTGATAAATGCTGGAGAGGATGTGGGAAAATTGGAACTTTGTTACATTGCTGGTGGAGTTGTGAACTGATCCAGCCATTCTGGAAAGCAATTTGGAACTATGCCCAAAAGGCTATAAAAACATTCATACCCTTTGACCTAGCAATGCCACTTCTAGGGTTGTATCCCAAAGAGATCACACAAGTGGGAAGAGGACCCATATGTACAAAAAATATTTATAGCTGCTCTTTTTGTAGTAGCAAAGAATTGGAAATCAAGGAGATGCCCATCAATAGGGAATGGCTGAACAAGTTGTGGTATATGAAGGTAATGGAATACTACCATGCTATAAGAAATTGGGATGATACGGACTTCATAATAATGTGCTTAAAAACCTACATGATATAATGCTGAACGAGGGGAGCTGAACCAGGAGAACACTATACACAACCACAGATATATGGATTCTGTGATGACTAACCTTGATAGACTTCACTCTTCTTGGCAATACACAGTGCAAAGACAACTCCAAAGGACTCATGATGGAGAGAGCTATCTACATCCAGAGGAAAATCTATGGAGACTGAATGCAGATTGAGGCACACTCAAGGTGTGAGCATAAGCTCACCTTTTTTTTCCCTTTTTTTTTCTCTTTTGTTTTTGTCTTTGGTTTTCTTTTGGTTTTTTTTTTTTTTTTTGGTTTTGTTTCTTCTTTCTCATGATTCATTCCATTAGTCATAATTCTTCTTTACAACTTGACTATTGTGTAAATAGGTTCAATATGAAGTTATATGTAGAAGATATATCAGATTCCATGCCATCTTGGGGAGGGAGGCGGGGGGGGGAAGAAAATCTGGAACTCAAAGTTATGTGAAACTGAGTGTTGTAAACTAAAAATAAAAAATCTTAATTTTAAAAAAAAGTATATGCATGTAAACCAGTGTTTCTTAAACTGGCTGTTTATTTTTCAGAGTTAACTATGTTGACAGCGCAGGGACGAGCAAGAGAGCCAGTTGAGATCTTTTCATGGCAAGGCAATGCAGCCCTGGTATATTGAATGCTTTTGGGGGGTTATCTATATATTTGTATTTCTGCTTCAAGTGTGTCCTTGGAGTGTCTCCTGGAGTAAAATGTAAGGTATTGCAGGCATTAAAGGATAGCATCTTCTGAACCCTTCCCTACCATCTTAGGCATGCCTACTTCCAAAGTTATTGGACCCTGGTAGAACTGAGTATGGAAGGAAGAACCTACAAAGAAACTTCTTGAGGAATTCAAGCTATTCACATCCCAATAACATGAATTACTTTACATTAATGTCAATATGAATTAATTGGAAATTTAAGGTTCTAATCCAGAAAATGATTATCATATCACCTTATACATGATATGGTTCAGGAAGCATCAGATTTTTTTTTGTATAATAAATATCATTGGCTAAAGGATGTATCAGGTGGTCTGGAACTGATACTCTTAAATTGTAAAAGAGTGTGGCACATCCCAAAATATTTGGCCATAACCAACCAAAAGATTTTCCATAGAAAGACTAAAAAGTCTCTGGTCAAACCATATTGATTTTATCCCCACCCCCAACACATACACTATGTCTGGAAATAAATGTCTTAGGCTACATCTCGAATTTCTCACTTCTATCAAGAGGTTGGTAGTATACTTTATCCTGTAGAATCAAAGGAGGTCATGGCATTGATCAGAGTTCTCAAGCTTTCAAAGTTGTTTTTCTTTATAATGTTGTGGGATAAATTCTTCTCCTCGTTCTCTTCACTCTGCATCAGTTTATACAGGTCTTGCTATTTGCCTTATAACCATTCACTTCATCATTTGTGGCACAACACTATTGCATTATATTTGTATGCCATAATTTCTCTTGCCATTCCTCAAGAGATGGATTTGCCTTTAGTTTCTACTTGCTATAATTAATTTTGTACATTAGACCTTCCCTCTTTTGCTTATCTCCTTATGATATAAGCCTACTAGAGGTGTGACTGGGTCACTGTGTACAGTTTAGTGAATTTGGAGGAACAATTTCAAGTTATTTTCCAGAATAGGTGGACTAAGTCATAGCTCCACTAATGGTATATGTGTGTCAGTTTTCCTGCAGTTCCTCCAACATTTGTTATTGTGCCTTTTTTTGGCCACTTTGCCAGTCTGATGGCTGTGAAGTGGAAGCTCTGAATCACTTTAATTTTCATTTCTCTAATTATGAAAGATTTGGAGTACTTTTTTCATATATTTATTGACAGCTTAGATTTCTCCCTCTGAAAACTGGCTGCTTATATCATTTGACCATTTACTTGTCAAAGAATAAGTCAAACTGATTTTGAAAGACCATTTCAATAAAAAACTTGTTTACTGAGGCAAATTGTTTCTCAAAATGTCTCAAAGTATTCTAAGTTCCCTCTACATTCTATGCTTTTTGTAACAATCACAGCCCTATATCAGTTGTCATGCTTTCTCCTTTGAGGCAATAAGTTCATGTTTACCTCTGTTAAATTCAAGGAATTTTTTGACAATAACATTGCCAGGCCAAATTGGCAGAGAAAACGCAGGGGTTTGCCTGAGCTCTCCCAGTTTCCCCTCCAAATAACTATAAATGACACTTCAAAGTGAATTCTGGAGGGGCAGAACTCTAAAGAGGATGGGGTGAAACAATTTTCCAGACCAAGATGACAGTAGCATTGCCTGAGTTCTCATCATCACACCTCATTAAAATCAAGAAATCAATCAAGCTGAAAGGAGATTGATGGGAAAGCTGTCCAACAAGAGATTTCTCATCTCTTCGTATGTTATTTCATATTCTGCATCAGGAGTCTGTCCTACTGTCTTAACAGATGGCTTTCGTAGAAACGTAACTTGGATGCTATTTTTCATTCATTTTTGCCCTAAGAATGGGTCTTTGCCAAGGACTTTGGAGCTGAGTGAAGGTGGACTCCTGGGACTGTAATTGAGGCCCCGAGGCTTGTCATACAAAGTCCTGTATCCAGTTGAGACAGTAAGGTATGATGTGATGAGCTATGGAGGAATAATTCCCAGAATGATTTGGCATCAAAACCTTTAGAAATATATTCTTTGAACCTGGCCTCTGGCATCAGTTATTTAGCTGCCCTTCCTGAGAACTCTCCAGCCACAAAATGAAGGAAGCAATAATTCTTCTTGCAGCTTCAAATGCTGAAGTAAAGTCACCTCATATTTCTATACAAATTAGCCTGGACAAAATGGTATCCTCTTGCCCCTTAAAAATATATGTGAGGTAAGGTGTTAGGTGCATGTGAGAGAAAGCATTGTGATTCAACATAGTACTGTTATTCTTTTTCAATTTGTTGGTATTTCGTGCCTTTGGAATTTCCTTAGTTGGTGCTGTGGTGATTTATAGACTGGTTCCTTACTAGCACAGTTTTGTCATGCTGCGGTCCTGTTCATCCATTGCCTGTTACTTATAAACAACACATAACAACAACTATCATTTCTGTGGTGCTCTAAAACTTACAGTGTTTTACATTCAGTATGCCATGAGAACTTCACAACCACCTGGTCGGGTCACTTCTCTAGGTATTGTACCCATTTTACAAGTGAGGATATTGAAGCTCCAATAAGTTCAGTGATGTGCCCATTGTCACATAGCTCAGTGTCAGAGGTGGGATTTGCACCCAGGACTTACTGATTTGAAGTCTAATCTCCGTCTTCTATCCATGGCCTTCTATTATAGAAAAATAAATATATTATACTCATAGAGCACTTCAAGATTCCCAAAGCACATTTTCTACAAATCTCTGAGGCAGGTAGCATCAGTAGAATTATCCAGATTTTACAGATGAGGATACCCAGACACAGACAAGTCACATATCCAATGGGTATCAGAGATGGTATTAAAACTCCCAGTTCACTTTCCACCATATCACAGTGCTATGGAACAATTTAAGTATAGTTTATGTTCTCAGTTATTCACAGATCAATTGACAAGTGTTGAATTGGTATAAATATGAGTGGGAACTGTAATGTAACTTAGTATGATTTCCCGTGAAAAGCTTTCTTGAAAAGAAAAAAAAATCAATCTTCCTAGGCACATAATATCATTTGTAAACTATGGCACAGGTCTCTTTATTTTCTGTTAGATTCTCTTTTTAATTTTGTTCCCAGTCATAGGTTAATCATTATATGTACAGACAACAACCCTAATAGACTGGAATGAAATACACACACACACACACACAAACACACACACACACACACACACACACACACTCTTCCATTTTAGAATTGGTGGAAAAAGTGTTCTTTTTCTGAGCATTTTAATATCTTTAGCTATTTCACCTTCAAAGAAAATTGTTGTGATTATATATAAGAAAATACCACACTAGAATTATGCTGCCAGTGGATCAGTGGAATAGGTTAGGTACACAAGACACAGTAGTCAATGATAATAGTAATCTCTTTGAAAACCCAAAGACTCCAGCTTCTGGGATAAGAACTTACTGTTTGACAAAAACTGCTAGGAAAACTGAAAAATAGTATGGCAGAAACTAGCCATAGACCAACATCTTACACTGTATACCAAAATAAAGTCAATATGGGTACACGATTTAGATATAAAGGCTGATATAAGCAAACTGGGAGAGCAAGGAATAGTGTATCAGATTTATGAAGAATGGAAGAATTTATGACCAAACAAGAGATAGAGAATATTATGAAACGCAAAATGGACAATTTTGATTACATTAAATTGAAAATGTTTTGCTTAAACAAAGCCAATGCAACCAAAATAAGAAAGGAAGCAGAAAACTGGGAAAGAATTTTTACAACCAATGTCTCTGATAAAGGCCTCATTTCTAAAATATATAGAAAACTGAGTAAAATATATAAAAATGCAAGCCATTCTCCAACTGATAAATGTTCAAAGGATATGAACAGCTAGTTTTCAGATGAAGAAATTAAAGCTATCTATATTCATATCAAAAAAATGCTCTAAATCACTATTGATTAGAGAAAAGGAAATCAAAACAACTCTGAGGTATCACATCACACTTATCAGATCAGCTAAAATGGCAAAACAGGAAAATGATAAATGCTGGAGAAGATGTGTGAAAATTGCAATACTAGTGCATTGTTGATGGAGTTGTGAACTGATCCAGCCATTCTGGAGAGCAATTTGGGACTGTGCCCAAAGGGCTATAAAGATGTGCACATCTTTTGAACCAGTAATACCACTTCTAGGGCTAAATCCCAAAGAGATCATACAAGTGGGAAATGGACCCGTATGTGCAAAAATACTTATAGCAGTTCTTTTTGTGGTGGCAAAGAATTGGAAATCAAAGGGATGCCCATCAATTGGGGAATGGCTAAACAAATTGTAGCATATGAATGTAAGGGAACACTATTGTGCTATAAGAAATGAGGAAGAGACGGACTTCATTATAACCTGAAAAGACATATATGAACTGATGCTGAGTGAGGGGAGCAGAACCAGGAGATCATTATACACAGCTACAGACACACAATATCTGTAAGGACTAACTTTGATAGGCTTGACTCCTCTCATCAATACAAAGTTCAAAGACAGTTCCAAAAGACTCATGATGGAAAAAGCTATGCACATGAAAGAATTATGGAGTCTGAATGCAGATTGAGTCAAACTATTTGCTCTCTTTTTTTTAACCTTCTTTTTTGGTTTCATTTCTCCTTTTTCATGATTCATTCCATAGTTATAATTCTTCTTTACAACTGGACTATTATATAAATAAGTTCAATGTGAAGGAATATGTAGAACCTACATTGGATTACATGCCGTCTTGGCGGGGAGGAGAGGGAGGGAGAGAAAATTTGAAACCCAAAAACTTGTGGAACTGAATGTTGTAAACTAAAAATAATAAATAATTTTTTTAAAAAAGAGAAAGAAATAGGGAAATTCCGAAGAGGAATGAGGCTGGGGGAAAAGATGATGAATTATGTTGAATTTAAGAAGCCTTTTTCCTATGTTCATAATGTCTCACAGGCAACAGATAGTGTAGTCCTGGATATACAGATCTGTAGGTTACCTTCATATAGATAATAATTAAATTCATGTGAGTTTATGGGGTCACTAAAAAAAGAGTGTACAAGGAGAAGAGACGGCACAAGACAAGGCTTTAGACTACACCCATATCTAGGGAGTGTAATATGGATGATGATCCAGCAAAGAAGATTGAGAAAGATTGATCATATAGGTAGAATGACCAAGATTTGGCAAGTAAGAAATCATTGATAACTTTGGAGAGTTGAGTAATGAAGTCAGAAGCTAAATTAGAAAAAGCTGATAAGTGAGAGGAAAAGAAGTAGAGCAAATGAGAGTAAACAAATTTTTTTTAGAGTTTACCTGTGAAAGAGAAGAGAGATAGAGGAAAATAGTTTAAGGACACCTCTCTGGAAATTTCAAGATGATTGACAGTGGCTGAGCAACTAATTCCAACAGTTCTCTCAGTAACTAGGGAAGTTATTTCATTTGGACATGGTGAATTGAATTTACTTAAGAAAGTCTCACCCTACTTATTTTGGCTTTCAATCCCCATTAGCCATTTTCAGCAGTTAGGGGGCTATTACAATAGACTAGGCAATGGTTTAAACTACAATGGTAGCAGTATGAGTGGAAGAGGTGGAAGAGGAGAGCATGGAAGAGGTAGATTCAAGAGGTACCATAGGAGCAGTATTAATAATACTTGGCAATTAATATGTGAGAGTGAGGAAGAAAAAAAGAGTCTAACATGCTAATATTCTGACCTGTTGATTAGAAGAGATGGAAATTTGGGGAAGGGCCAGGCAGGGAACAAAATGATGAGTTTAGTTTGAAACATGTATATGAGGTACTATCAGGATAGCCACTTGAAATTGTCCAGAAGGCAACTGGAGATCTGAGGCCAGATCTTATCAAAGAAGACCTGGGAGTCATGTTAAATCATGGAAATATGTGATATCACCCATAGAGAGCCTGTAGAAAGAGGAAAGGGCCACCTACCCTTAGGGGATAGAAAAATACAAAATTAACAAGAGAAGACCAAGAGGGAATGCCTAAATAGGTAGGAAAATGAGAAAAGAACAGGGCCACAAGAACCAAGGGAGGAGATGGTATCCAGAAAATTAAAGTCCACAGAATCCAAAGCTCTAACAAGATGAAGCCTGAGCAAAACCTATCATATTTGCTAAGAGTTTACTAGGGACCCTAACAGTAGTTGCAGTTGAGTGGTGGAGATGGAAGTTAGACTTCAAGGGATTGGGGACTGAATGAATACCATAGTAAAGGAAACAAAAGTAGATTATTTTTCTCAACATTTAGAAATGAAGAGATACTGTAAGACAGTAAGTTTCAGAGGATAACAACACTAAAGGAAGGCTTTTTGTTTGTTTAGGGGAAGATCTGAGCATGTTTGTAGACAGAAGGGAAAGATGTAATAAAGAGAGAAATGAGAGGGAAAGAGAGACTGAGAGAGAGAAAGGGAGACAGCAAAAGAGGAAGAGAGGGAGAGAAGCAGCATGGAGTAGTGGATAGAGAGCTGGCCCTGGGGTCAAGATCTTGGTTCAAATACTACCTCAAACATTTACTCACTGTGTAGCCCTATGCAAGTCACTTAAGCTCTGTTTGCCTAACTTTCTTCATCTGTAAAAGGAGGGTTGATAGTAGCACCTACCTCCCAGGGTTGTATAAGAATCAAATGAGAGATAATAATTGTAAATGCTTTGCAAACCTCAAAGTGGTGCTATATAAATGCGAGCTATTATTGTTGTTGTTTCTGTTGCTGCCAATGTTATCATTTCCATTAAAATTCCGAGGAAAATATTATTATCCTGCTAATGCTAGAAGTAGGACTTGAGCCAGGGGTTTGGGGCAGGGGGAGTGTCTTTGGTGATGACATAGGAGGAGAATAGAAATTGCAGACAAGGGTAATGAAGCATGCTTCAATCTGCATTAAGAGATCACCAGTTCTCTCTCTGGAGGTGGATAGCATTTTTCACCATGAGTCCTCTGGCATTGTCTTGGATCACTGTCTTGATCAGAATAGCTAAATCTTTCATTGTTGATCATCCTTAAAATATTGCTGTTACTGTATACAATGTTCTCTTAGTTCTGCTCACTTTACTTTGCATCAGTTCACATAAGTCTTCCCAGGTTTTTCTGAAGTCTGCATGCTCATCATTTCCTATAGCATAATAGTATTACATCACAATTATATACCACAACTTGTTCAGCCATTCCCCAATTGATGGGCATCCCCTCCATTTCCAGTTCTTTGCTACTACAAAAAGAACTGCTATAAATATTTTTGTACAAATGGGTCCTTTCCCCTTTTATTTGATATCTTTGGCATACAAACTTAGCAGTGGCATTGCTAGGTAGAAGGGTATGCACAGTTTTATTGCTCTTTGGCCATAGTTCCAAATTGCTCTCCAGAATGGTTGGACTAGTCCACAAGTCCACCAGCAGTGCATTAGTATCCTAATTTTTCCACATCCCCTCTAGCATTTGTGATTTTTCTTTTCTGTCATGTTAGCCAATCTGATAGGTGTTAGGTGGTATCTCAGTTATTTTAATTTTTATTTCTCTAAAACATAGTGATTTAGAACATTTTTAATGTGACTATTGATAGCTTTGATTTCTTCTGAAAAATCCCTGCCTGTTCGTATCCTTCAACCATTTATCAACTGGGGAATAGCTTTTATTTTTATAAATTTGGCTCAGTTTCTAGGAATACAATTATTTTTCTTAAAAGACAATCCCTGGACACAATGTAATGGGGGTGGGGGAGACAACACACAAAAAGAGGCAGAAGAGTGGAGGGTTGAGGGAGGGACAGTGAGGGGACACTAGAAGTTGCCCGGTTCAAGGGCATCTTATTCTATGGAGTTGAAAAAAAAACAGGCAGGGCAGCAGATGCAGAGTGGAGCAAGCCCCCAAACTCCAGTTTCTTCCCTCTAAAAAGGAAGTCATTGGGAGGAGTTAAGGACTCCACTTTCTAGCCCTCCAGTCAAGAGAGAGGGGGTTGAGGGAGGTGATATCAGTCAAGGCTTGAGTTAGCAGCCTCGTGATGAAATTAGAAGTGAGCTTAACCTTGGATGAACATATTGTTCAGTGGAGTTGAAAAAACCAAGCAGTGCAGCAGATGTATAGTGGAGAATTGAATGCTAACAATGGACATGAAAAAAGAAGGGGTATTTCAAAGATATATTGCAGTGGAAGAATCGCCAAAACTTGATGATCAACATGTTATGGAAGAGAGAGTACAGGCAAGGATGAATCTGAGGTTTTAAACATGGGATAAGGAGAGCAGATAAGGAGATGGTTTGGGGAGGAGGGATGATAGGTAAATAATACTATATTAGATTCACATAGATTAAAAAAATGAAAAACTTTATGCATACAGAAAGAACCTGAAATGGAATAATTATACTACTTAAAATGAAAAATGAATTTCCATTTAGGCAAAAACAAAGTATCAAGTAATCAAGTATTGGTGCATTAAAGATAGATATAAAATATGGAAATACGTAATTGTTCCAGGAATTTTAAGAAAATCAGATTCTGGAAGGAGGATGTCAGAGGATATAAGTATATTCAAACAAGATTTTTAAAATTTTGGTTTGTGTTTTTATCAAATATTATTAATGATTGTAAAAAGGCATGATATCTAATTTATATATATTATATATATGCACATATATAATTTTTAAATGTTAGGTCTTGTTCTGCTTTGAGCATTTTAGCATATCCCCATAGTTAGCCATTTAGCTATATGTTTTTTCTATGGAATATTGTATTGATAAACTCATTCATTTATTTAAAATAATTGACTTTCTCTAGACAAAATAAAGTGTTGTGCTACATTACAGCCTCACTGTTAGGAATGAAGATAGAGGTGACAATGCGGGAAGGCCAACACATACAACAAAAATGGAGAGTATCCAGGCAGTAGAAGAATGGTAAGTTTGGGTGCTGTATTGATAATTATATCTTGTGTTTATATGGCATCTGTATTCAGTGACTGCTAGGTTTTTCACTTTTTGCGTTTTTCAGAATCTAATATATCCACCAAGCACCTTCATTTCTTGGGTTACAGCCAAATATATTCAACCAGGTTTTGCCCCTGCAGTGTGCTTTTTTTCATCAGATATTTGTCAAGACACCATTGTGTTATTAAAAATGGTGCCAGAAAGTTGCCCAATTCCATAGCCTGTAAAGCTCTATCTCTCTGATTCATGCAAAAGCAAGATTGTTACCTGCATCATCCATAAAATTACCTTAATTTGATACTTCTCATTTCTGAGGTTATCTTTATGGTTCTTATTTGTAATGGAGACTAAAACATGAGGAAAATCAGTTTTTCCATGTTTTAATTTCCATTACAAATAAGAACCATAAAGATAACCTCAGAAAGAGCAAAACTGACTTAGGGCTAGTTGTAGTTGGTATTTATATGTAAGCACCAAACCACCCCCCCCACCCCAACACACACACACGCACGCACATCACCCACAAACACATATAGAGCTATGTTAAATATCAATGTCTATATACAAATATAGATGGCAGCAAGGTGGCACAGTGGATAGAATACCAGGCCTGGAATCAGGAAGACTCCTCTTCCTGAGTTCAAATCTGGCCTCAGACACTTATTAGCTGTGTCACCCTGGGCAAGTCACTTAAACTCTGTATGCCTCAGTTTCCTCATCTCTAAAATGAGCTGGAGAAGGGAATGGCAAACCACTCCAGTATCTTTGCCTAGAGCACCCCAAAAGGGGGTCATAAAGTCAGACATAACTGAAAATACATAAACACACACACGTACACAACACACACATATATTCATGGATGTGTAATACGCACATACGTATTTTATGGTTTGCCAAGTAGCTTAGATATATTATGCCACTTAATCTTCATTATAACACAGTGAGATCAACAGTGCTGACATTAATCCTGTTTTACAGATGAGGAACCTGAGACCTACCGGAGTCTTCCCAAAGTCACACAGATAGTGTATAGTAGAGCTGGTACTCAGACCTAGGGCTTCTCACTTGAAATCCGGGACTGTTTTCACAATATTTCAGCTATCATTTGTCTGTCCTCTCTAGATCATACTTTAGCAAAAATGTTAGGTCTAAAATGAATCAAAAGCTCTAATTGGAGATTCACAAAAGGAAAGGAAAACTATAATATAAGTAAATTCTCTGTATGATGATAAATGGTATAATCTTCACTACTTTTTATGGAGAGGTTTTAATAATAGTATTTGATAATAATTTTCTTGCTCACTTAAATTTTTAAAGTGAGTAAAACAGAAAGTTTGGGCATGAGAGAATAGTAATGTTATTTAAAACACCTAATAGAAAGAATATAATAGAAGTTGTTTTTCTTATGAATCGTTCTACAATCAATATAATTTAAAACAGCAAGATATTACATAAATTATTTAAATTGAGAGTAAATTCAGTTAGGTTTCACCCTGTAGAATCTTCAGAGGAAAAGACAGTAGAGAGAAGATAACATGTAAAGGAATGATACCAGAACCAGTGATTTTTACAGATCCTGGCTGCTCAGACAAGTCTGTTCTGATAAAGTTGATGAATTCCTACATTCACCCCTTTTGTTGTCTCAGCCTGCCAATGTATTCAAGATTTTCATAAAGCCCATATGCATATTCAAATTATAATAACTTGGATTGTAGCTCCTTTAGAAATAATCTATGAAGAATATTTGAAAACAAATCAATTAAAGTTAAGAACAGCATCATCACACAATTATACTGTGTATTTTTATTTCAGAGCCTGTGATCAATACCATTGATAAGAAGATAAACTCTATCTTGGGGCAAAGAGAATTGAAATCCGTATGAGCTATGAGAAGAAAACTCAGTTGGCCCTTAATGTAGTTGACTGATGATTTCTACCATCCCTACAATCTGAGTTACTAGCTTTTAAAAGTTTTCAAATTGAACAAGGATTTTCTGAAGACTCTGTATAGGTTGTACCTCGTTGTTTGTTAAATACTGAGCTTCCTTACACACAGGTTGTTCCCCTGTGAGTGTTTGACTAAGTCAGAAGCAGAATCACAACCACCTCATAAATAAATCAGTGGTGAGGGAGTAGTGTACACTTCTGTATCAGCATTTACTAAGTAGCAGCACAAACTTTGTATGCTGATATTCCCATCTGAGATTTTCTTTTGGAATTGAATCATTAAAGGGGAAGAAAAGGAGTAGCGTGCTCCAAATTTACCATTACTGATCAGCTGTGTAGGTTAGCTTCAGGCCAGTCAATAACAGTATAACAGTCCTCCAAAACTTTATTGGTTGATGTGGTACTGACAGCATAGCCAGCCAGTAACACTTGGGGGAAAAACACAAGATGAACATTTTCCTCTCTTCTGAATTTTTCTGTGACCCATCACGTTCTGAAGTGCCCTAGTACAAAATTCCTACATAGAATCCTAGTCAGAACCTAGCTGATCTATTCCTGATATTTATTTGTGAGATCACGGCAGGAATAAGTGGGTAAGAAGTCAGGTGTGATCTGTTAAGTATTTTTACTCAGTTTTATGCTTGAGCCCCTTTTGCATTCCACATTTCTTAATTCTTGATACTTGTTGAAACACTAAATACTGTAAAGATAGCTATAAAATAAAGAGGTAACCCACCATGAAATAAGTAATCTGTGTTCATTTGAATACTTGTTATGTGTTTGCTAATATAAGGGGCATTCCCTTGGCACAGCTTTACCCAAAGACTTGTAGAATAAATTTCAGAGCTAGAAGGAATTTTATAGGTGTGGAAACTGGTCTGAGAAATAAAATGATTTGGCCAAGGTTCACAGAGCTCATCCCAGGCTGACCTGAATAGCCTTGTATTGCCTTACAGCAGGGCTTAGACATTAAGGTTTCTTTCAACTAGCCTCCTCACCATTAAAACCTACCTACTAATTGTCCTGTTGGAAAAGACCTGATAAGTTACTTTATACTAAGATATAAATGACTGACACTGGATCAATATATTGAATCTCCATGGAGTAATGACATTTTCATAGGGAACAATCTTCTAAGTTAATGTTGAACTTGAAGACTTGAATTTCTTACATTGGCATTTCTACCATCAGTTATAGCGCATGTGGGGGGGATGGGTGAAGGATGGTGTTTTATTGGAGTCCTTCATGTGATGCTCATAGGTATGCATTGTACATTTCATTAGGGTACACATCTATTTTATTTACTTTAAGGTGACTATTTCCTGAATATTCATTCCTACTAAAGAAACTAAAATTTAACTAAAGTTAAGAATAATACACATCAAAACAAGAATCCATACTTTAAAACTAAAAGAACATTATCAAGAAATTAAAATGCAAAGCTACTTTAAAAAATTAATATGTACCTGGGCACACATGGAACACCCATATATGCATGTCTGTGATGATACTATTAATAATTAATGGTAGCATTAAATCATACTACATAGGCTGCCTACTCTACTGAGGCATCAAGCCATCCTAGGACTCTAGTGACTGAATGTGCTAGTTCTGAAGTCATTTCAGGGATTTTAGGCAGCACTAACTTCACAAAACCTTTTTTCCTTTTCCTGTTGTAATGGCCTTGTTCTTTTTCTATAGCCAGAACCCCACCCCAGATGAAATTATGTCCTGGTCTCAAAATTTTGACAAGATGATGAAAACGCCAGCTGGGAGAAATCTCTTCAGGGAATTTCTTCGAACAGAATACAGTGAAGAGAACCTACTTTTCTGGCTTGCATGTGAAGACCTAAAAAAGGAGCAGAACAAGAAAGTTGTTGAGGAAAAAGCCAGGCTTATATATGAAGATTATATTTCTATACTGTCGCCCAAAGAGGTAAAAATCTGGGGAAACACACAGTAATGCTTCTTGTCACCAACGAGATCTAACCTGGGACTGATTCTCATTAGGTGCAGGTTGAAGAGCACATCCAGATAGGTTGGAGAGCTTCACTTGGTTGTGGGTTAGGTAGCTTTGGCTCTAAAAATCAGTCATTCACTTATTCCTTCATCTTTTATTGTATTAAATAGACATTTATTAAGTATTAACTGCATGCAGATCATTGCCCTAGACAATGGAGGAAGGCGATAAAAGAGATGAGATAAAATGGTCTCTTTCCTCTTTATATCAGACAGGCAAGTTTCAATGATGAAGGGACGATAAACCTAGGATGGCCAAATTCAGGTGGGAGCTAACTGGCAAATCTGGATTCAGCTAGTGGGCATCAGTGGGAATGCCTAGGATGAATTGTGGGAAATTAACTGAAAGGAAATAAAGGAGTGCAGAAAAAAAGAGGTTAAAAGGCATTCAAAAACCTTAGTTTGCTTTATAATTATGTTTGGATAGTTCTGTTCAGAACATGTAGATATCGGTATCTCTCTAGTTTAGCACAAAATCCTCATTCCTTACACTGAATCTCATTGACTATTGATGGCAATAAGTTTTGACCTAATTTTTATTTAGCAATCAGTCACTCATTAACACATAATCCATAAATACTTTAAAAAACATTTCTGAGGAACCTCCACACATCCCAGGTGTGGGACATTGCTGAAACTCCTTTATTGGTACTGCTCCTAAAATGTTAATTGTAACCCCACTTGCAAACACTCCTCACCTGAGTCACAGGTCCTCCTCAGATAGCTTCCTCTCCCTTCTACCCACCATAAATACTTGTTGATTGAGTCTCTGGCTCATAGATATATTTTATAGCTAGTCATTATGGTATACCGAGAGGCCAGTGAAGTCCCCTCATCTCAGAATTAGGGCAAGGTTGGGGTATGGTGATTCAGGATAGCTCTTTAGTCCTTAAAATTGATGTCTTTCTGAAGTAGCATAGCTTGGCTAAGCGATCTTATTCCACTTGGTATTGGAGGCCCACAGAGTGAGTCATATGCACTAGGCCACAGGGCTCCTCCAGCTGCAGAAGCTAGAGTGTCCTCTCAGGCACAGACACTACAGCACTTTCTCCCGAGTCTAGATTAGGGTCAGAGAAGAGAACAGAAGACCAACCAGAGAAAAACGCAGATAAGTCAGACAACTTTGAAAACTACAGCTTGAATCTATACATGAAAAGGAAAGCAACATGTTCGTAACAGACATCTGCAGGTTTCTATGCAATCTGCTTTTTCTGTTCAACTTTGTATGGAAATACTTAATGTGTTTGGAATTTAAGTTCAGAATAAACAATTTTTTAAAGAGTCAAAAAAATACATTTCTGTTAATGTTGAATAACTTGAATATTGGGAAAAAAAACAACTGTGATGTCAACAGTAGTGTTGGTACCCCTCTCTAAAGATGAAGTTCAAAACCCCTCTATGCCTTGGTAAATAGGTTTATGAGTGGCTGTGGCCAAAAAATTCATCATATAATATTTAGACTTATAGTGATGAGCCGCCCCAAACTTAGCAGACTAATCCTCTCAACAAGAGTCAATTGCTGGGCTAGCATCCAAAGCCTTTGCTGCTTGGTAAAGCTTGACAGAGCTGGTGCTTTGTTGACAGAGCTTTTGAGAACCCAAGGTCATTCCCACAACACAATGAGGAATGGCACTTTAAGGTAAGGATTATGATTTTGTGTTTTAAATTTACAATTTTTGACATTATTGAAAAGGAATATTATATAAGAGATAGTAATACAGAAGGAAAAAGCACTGGACTAAGGATCCAGAGCCCTGGGTGCTAGTTTTGGCTTTGCCAACTACATGACCATGAATAGGTTTCTGAACCTTTCAAGGCCTCAAACTCCTTACCTAAAAAATAAGGGTGTTAGACTGAAGAATCTTCAACATTCCATCCATCTCTGATTCAATAACTAAGACTTCAAGCACTCAGAATTTTAAAAAATAAGACACAGCTGAGTAGTTCATTGAAGAATGATAACCAGGAAGCTTCAGTATGTTATGATCTTGGTCATGACAACCAAAATTGCATTTTGTTTTTTTCTTGACTTTCAGTTTAAATTTTTTATATTTCATTTTAATAATTATGTAGAAAATATCCACAATTTAAATTGTATATGCCTATGTGGCTCTTTTCTCATAGGTACAGTATTTAAGCTGACATGACACAGGGTTTCCTTTCATTCTTGTTATAAAATTGACTGAATTGGCACCCAGGAGAAATTATATTAATTTTTCTTGTTATAAAATATATTAAGGAGAAAAGAAGATAAAAAAATTTAAGTAAAAAATTGCTAATATGTTAAATAATAAAATAGAATTACTTCCAAGAGTAAATTAACGCTTTCTAAGATTGCCTAAGGGGAAGAGCAGAATAAAATAATAAAAAAAGAATTTACAACTAAATGATATTCGTTAGCAGATAGAACAGATCCTAGCATCAACTTATATCTATTAAGCACTGGATATTCAGGTCCAATAAAGTGAAATGTAGCAATGAAAGACCTGCAAAATGTTTTTTTTAAAAAAAAAAAAAGGAAGGAGGGAGGGAAGGAAGGAAGGAAGGAAGGAAGGAAGGAAGGAAGGAAGGAAGGAAGGAAGGAAGGAAGGAAGGAAGAATTAAGCTATTAACAGCTATAAACAGTAACCAAGATCTTGAAAGAACTAATTTTTAACGTATTCTCTAAACAGAAGCCTTACCTAGAGAAGAAAGAATTTGATGTACCTGGTTATGCACACAGGTCTATTCCATGGTGGTTTTAGTTGATTTTTAGTGATTTCTCACTATCTGTCTGAAATCTTGGGTAAGTCACTTCAGCTTTCCAGACTTCAGGTTTTTTTTTTTTTCATTTATAAAATGAGACAATCTAGATCTCTTAAGATTCCTTCCACTAGTAACCTTCTCTATTTCTATTAACTTCTTATCCCTACAGGGCAATGATTACCTCTGATTGTAACTTGTATACCTAATTGCCGTGAAACAATTAAAATATTAAAAATGTAAAGATTAAGAATAATTTCAAGGCAATTTCAAAATGTAAAAATTATATGATTTCATCATCTCCACCAATTATTAAATTATTTATTAGCTTCCTTGCCTCTAGTCTTCGCCCTCTAAAATTCATCCTCTATATAGCTGCCAAATTGATATTCCTAAAGTGCTGGTCTGACCATATTGCTGTCTTCATCAAGAAGCTTCAGTGGGCCCCTATTGTTTCTAAGAAAAAATACAAACTCTTGATTGGCCATTTAAGTCTTATACAATCTGACTCCAACCTATCTTTTCAGGTTTATTATATAACTTCTTGATCTCAGACATTCCATATTTCACTTGTTCCCTCTACATTACATCCCACGTTCCCTCTCTGTGACTTTGTTCAGGCTGCCTCCTGCCTCTACCCCTGAAATACATGCCCCCTCCACTTCTTGGAATCCCTAGCTCACTTCAAGGCACAGATTACTCCACTTGGTAGTGATACCGCTACCCATCACTTTGTATATATTTTAAGTTACTTATCTGTAGCCATATCATATCCCCAAAGTTAAATATAGGATCATTGAGGGAAGGAACTCTTCTTTTTTTATATATTTGTATCCCCAATTCCTAATCCAGTGTGTAACAAAAAAAGTAGATGTTTAATAAATGCTAATCAATCTGTGAGCTCATTTGATCATATCTGTCTTCTATTGGGCAACTTGGATAGCTTATGGACTGGTAAGTCATTGGTAGATAGGACTAATTGAATGATCAGTTTTCCCATTTTGATATTTTTGTCATCAATTTCACAACATTAAAAGCTTCAGAGCAGCTGGACCCAGCAAAACATCATATTTCCAGGTTTTACAGAGAAGTAAATTGAAGTTCAGAGACATTAAGAAACCCTCAGAGTTACGTAGCTTTAGTAATTGGCAGAGTCAGGAGACTCGACCTCCAGTTCCTCTGACTCTAAATCTAGTTTTCTCCAGTGAGCCTGTGATTCAATCTAATAACAGAGTTCCTGCTGAAGACAAGGATGCCATAATCTGAATCAATCTCCTGTTACTATGGTAGACTTCTCAGGCTTTATATTTGTATCTTGCCTTTGCCAAATACCCCTGATGAATATAGAAATATTTCTCAAACAAGCAGTAAACTATTAAGGTATACATTTATTAAAAAGTATATTTTAACCACTAGTTATTAAATTTGTAATTTTTTTCTAACTTATCATTGTGCAAAAACATTGTTAATCATTAATTTCCTTATGGTTCTTGAGCAAAGAACAATGTGGACATAAGTTACTTTGGTTTTTTGGAATCTAGTTATCCTTTTCCTCTGCCTTAAAAAAGCTTATGTGACCTCAGATAATGGTTTAAAACTGTTACATTTCTATAAGCTAGCAGTTTTAAACTTTTTTACATTTTTTGATTCGTAAGAATTTTTCTTCATAATTAATGAGACTTCGTCTTCTGTGATATTAGGATAACTCTTAAGTTTGAAATCAAGAACTCTAGCTGTCTTGAGCTATTTCTGTGTCTTTATCCTTGTTCACCTAAACATTGAAATGTATTTAGAAAATCTTCATCTTGCCATAACCCTACAAATGAAAATAAGCTGAATCAGATAAAGATAAAAAATTTAAATATCTATTGAGCAGAAACCCAAAGGATATCTTAAAGAAAAGGGAAAAAAATTAATCAAGAGATATTGACTGTATGGGATAATTTATTTAACAAAAGGGAATGATGTAGCCTTGTAACTGAAACTGAAGCGTATTTTAAGAGACTCATTTCCAGATTTTTCTTTATTTGGGGAATTTTTAAGAAAGACAAGAATGTAGGATGGCAGAGAGCTGTTGGCTACATACTCTAATTTCCTCTTAATGACTGAATCTCAGAATTTTATTCTAAATCAGTAAGCCCTAGACCAAAGGTCCTTTATTTATTTGCACATTAATTTATTTATTTGCATCATGGACCTCTTTGGCAGTCTGGTAAACTCTTTGGACCCTTTCTCAGAATAAATTTTTAACTGAAAAAAATACATAGAATTACAAAGAAAACTAATTATATTGAAATACAATTATCAAAATATTTTTTGAAACAAATTCACAAACCCCAGATTAAGAACCCCTGCCCTAGAAAATTTCAGCCAGACTGTATAAATCAGTATTGTATGATCTTTAAACATGGGGAACTGGGACCATATGACTATGACCTGAACCAGAGCTGAGACCTACTCTAGAAGCTTGTTAAGCCCTTTAGGAGGCAATTGAGGGAAAAAGGATGAAAGAGCCAACAGGGATTCCCCAAGATACTTTGACCAAAGAGAGTGAATTCTCTGGGCATGGCATAAATTTAAACCCACATATAGAAATCTGAATATACAGGATAAGACCTGAACACAGTGAATAAATCAAACAACTTTTCAAATTACTAATGCTAGTCCTTGTTTTGCAATGGAATAACAATAAAAATTCCAAATAATTTCTTATTCCATAGAAACTTTTTGGCTGGCTAGTACCAGACAGGCTAATTGATTACAAATATCTATCCTATCATCACTGGAATTGATCTCTCCCTATGCCAAAATTCTTAAAATCTACTTCCTGGTAGTTGTTAGCTACTGAACTCCAGAATGTTCTCCCTTCCTTCCTAAATTAGTTCAGCACCTGGCTCATAGTGTTTCTTCCACAACACCTGCTCTCATACTAGGGAAATTCAACATTCACATTTATATCCTTTCAAATAACTGAACTTCCCACTTCCTCAATTTACTCATTTTCCAACAAACTACTTTTCTACCCCACATAGTAACTACACAGAGAGACAAACATATACTTGATCTCACCATCACTAAGTGTTTTACTTCCAAGTTCATGAATTCTGAAATTCATTTATGGGATCATAATATTTTATCATCCCAACTTTTCTTCTGTCTTATGACCCCTAACCCTGTTCGTCATCCTCACCATGACCTCCATTTCCTCCACCCCTTAGTTCTTTCTTACCTTTCTCACCACACCTTTCCTCAATCTCTTGATAAACCAGTTTAGCTGTACAATATACTTTTCTCTCAAGTCCTTTGCCCCCTTATCCTATTGCTGATCAAACTAAGCAAAGCTTGAACCTTAGATTACTTCCACCATCAGCTGCCTTCAGTGATCTTCATATGTTGCTGAATGAAGCTGGAGAAAAACACAAAATCATCTAATTGGGTCCACTAGAAATTTATGTTATGTAATCTCAGCTGGGCCCTCATTCATCAAGCTAATCGTTTTATACCTTCCTAACCAATTCACTATACCACTGACCATAGTGGCTTTTCATCCCTCTTCAGACTTCTTATGGTAATCCCTCCCCTTACCCTCTCAGCTGAAAATTTTGCCTCACTGAATTTTGCTTTCATTGAAAAAAATGAGGATATTCTTTAAAAGCACTTTCTTTTCTTCTCATCTTATACCACTCAGATGCTTTCTGCCACAATCTCTTCCTTCAGTACTGTTTCACATGAAGACCTTCTTTTTTCTTGCCAAGGCTAACACCTTCATGGATTAGTCTGGGTCCCATGCAACATGATTCCATTCCATCCCATCTTCTCTAGCAAATTGCCCCTCCTATCATTTATACTTTCTCATTAATTTTTTATCTTTCCTTGTCCGTTAACTGGTTCCCTGCTGCCTAAAAACATGTCCATATCTCCCTCATCCTTAACCCTCACTTGTTCCATTCATTCTCAGTAGGAATCCTGCCATCCTATATTTCTCCATCTCTACTCCCATTTGTGGCAAAAGTCCTTGAAAAAGCCATCCACAATTGATGCCTCCACTTTCTCTCCCCCTACTCTCTTCTAAACTCTCTGTAGTCTGGCTTCCAACTTCATCATTCAACTGATTCTGCTTTCACCAAAAATCACCAGTGATTTTTTAACCACCAAATCCAATGCCTTTTTCTTGATCCTCACCCTTCTTTACTTCTCTATGGCTTTTGACATTATCAGTCATCCTCTTCTCCTTTACACATTCTTTTCTCTAAGTTTCCATGACACTGCTCTCTTCTGGTTCTCCTCCTACTTGTCTGACCACTCCTCAGTTTCCTTTGTTGGATCTTCATCAACTTCATGTCCACTAACTGTGAGTGTCCCCAAGCTGGGATCTCTTGGTTGATTGGTTGTTGTCCTTTGTTCTTGAGGAGGACCAAAATGACATCACTATGTTGGAGTCAAGGTACACAGTGTATCCGACTATGGTTGATCAGACAAATATGAGCTCAGAAGGCTCTACCACAGGTCAGGCACAAATAGTCCACTTGAACATCAGCTCTCCTAAGAGAAGAGTGGATGTCCCTAACTTGGACTCTCTCTCACTTGACAATTTCATCATTTCCAATGGATTCAAGTATCTCTATACTGAAGATTTTCAAATCTACTTATCTAGCCAAAACTTCTCTGCTGACCTCTAGTCTCACATCTGCAACTGCCTATTGGACACATCATGAAGTGGATGTCTTATAGACATCTTAAACTCAAATCCAAAATGGAATTCATCTTTTCCCCTGTATCCTCCTGACTTCTGAACTTCCCTGTCACCATAAAGGGAGGGCAACATCATCTTTCCAGTCACCCAACTCACAAAGTAGGTGTCACCCTCAACTCCCCACTCTCCCACGCACACCCTCCCAGTTTTTTGCCATTCCCATTTATTCTACCTTTTCAACATCTCTCTTACATAACGTCTTTTCTCCTCTGACACTGCTACCAGCTTGGTGCAGGTCCTCATCACCTCATACCTGGACTATTGAAATAGACCACTGTTGGTCTCCTTGCCACAAGTCTCCCCTCACTCCAGTACATTCTTCACTCAAAGCGATCTTCCTAAAGTATGAGTATGAGTCATGCCATTCTCCCTACCAAACAAATTCTAGTGGCTCCCTATTACTTCCAAGATTGAATATAAAATCCTTTGGTTAACTTTAAAGCCCTTCATAACCTGGAAGACCATTGTTCAGGTCCTTGCTGTGATACTTACTAATGTCTTGACCCTGCACAAATGCTTTAACCTTTGTGAGCCTTTGGGTCTTCCTCTGAAAAATGGTGATCAAAACATTTTACATATTTAATTCATATATTATACAAAAGCATCTTGTAAAGATAAAAGAGTTACTTTGTGAGTTTCTTGAGGAAAATGAATGTCCTTTCCCTTTCTTTGTACCCCGATGCTTAGACAGTGCCTAGAACATAGTAAGCATTTAACAAATATTTATTGATTGACTAAGTTATTATTATTTGGGGTTGATTCTAATCATAAATAACAGGATGAAGGTATTTCACATCCCTGCCCAGGTAGAGCTCAGGTCCTTCTTCCAAGTCTTCTACTGTGACATGTGTGCAGTTTTTGAGCTGCCACCTAATTATCCCTTGCTCCCACTACATAAAGAAAATTTTTGAATGGTACCGGATCTGAAGGGCCTTCTTATATATTCCTAAGACCTTTCTGTTGCTACTAAAAAAAACTAAAATAAAATAAAATTCTATTGTCCTGTTGGGAGTTGGGTATATATAAATTTGTATTTGACTTCATGCCCCATCTAGGACTGAGTTTGGAGAGTACATGTACCACCCATATCCACACTTAGCCTGCTGGTGGGGTCTGACTGCCTCAAGTCTTTCCCAATTTCAATTCATCCTCCATTCAGCTGTCAAAGTGATTTCCCTAAAGCACAGGTCTGACCAGGTCTCCTCCCCACTCAGTAAACTCCAGTGGTTCAATAAACTCCAGTGGTTCCTTATTGCCTTCAAGATCACATACAAAATTTCTGTTTAGTATTCAAAGCTCTTCATAACCTATCCCGCCTATCTTTCCAGTCTTACACTCACCATGTACTCTTTGATCCAGTAACACTGGCCTCCTGCTTATTCCTCTAACAAGACACTCCATCTGTCTGCTCCAGGCATTTTCTCTGGCTGTCCCCCAGAGCTGGAATGTTTTCCCTCCTCAACTCCTCCTACTAACTTTCCTGGCTTCCATAAAGCTCCAGGTAAAATCCCATCTTTTTAAAGGAAGCTTTTCTCAACCTTTCTTAATTCTAGTGCCTTCCCTCTGTTGTTTATTTCCTATTTATCCTATATATAGCTTATTTGAATATAGTTCTTTGCTTGTTGTTTCCTCTATTAGACTGTAAAGTCTTTGAGGGCAGGGACTGTTTCTTGTCTTTTGTTTTTCTTTTTGTATCCACAGTGCTTAGAATAGTGCTTGGCACATAGTGTTCACTGGATAAATGTTAATCGATTGATTTGTAAAGGTTTGAGTCAAGGACCTCAGCAAAGGTATAAGCATCTTATATAAAAGAATGTCTCTTTTTCAGGTTCTCTGTTTCACCATTTAGAGATTCCCCCAGCAGAAAGCCTAATGTTGTTCTGTTTTGTTGTGTCCAACTTTTTCTGACCCCATTTAGGGTTTTCTTGTCAAAGATAGTGGAATGGTTTGCCATTTCCTTCTCTAGCTCATTTTACAGATGAGGAAACTGAGGCAAAAAGGGTTAAGTCACCTCATTTGAACTTGGGAATATGAATCTTCCTGACTCCAGGCCCAGCACTATCAGCCCAGAAAGCCTAAACAGAATGCAAGTAGATGGAGATGGATTTGTTTTAGAATCAGGAAATCTTTTTACTGTCAACGTATGAATGCTTTAAACTTCCTGAGGGAATGTACATGTTTCAACATGGAAATGAATCTGGGATAACAATGGTATAGATCACAACCTATCCATGCCTTCTTAGCCTGTGTGACTCTTTTCCTTATACCCCCATCAAACCTTCATAGGGGGCCAACTGATTTGCTCAGGTCCTTGCTCCAAATCTGCTATGACATATGTGCAGTTTTTGAGCCGTCCACTTGCTATCCCTTGCTCTTACTCCATAAGCAGCCTCTTCTTCTGGTCATGAGAGAAGTCCAAATTATATACAACTTACATTTTTTTTATCTTTCTCCCAAAATAGACCCCTGTTTCTGTTGAGGGCACCACTATCCTTCTAGTCACCCAATGGTATCATTGGCTCTTCATTCTACCTCAGCCCATATAGCCAACCTTTTGACAAATCTTTTCAATTTTATGTAGCAACTACACAAGTTCAGATCTTTATCACCTCCCACACGGGCAATTCCAATAGCCTCTTATTTGAACTTCCTGCTTCAACTCTTTCTCCTTCTTCCCATTTTTGACACATCTGCCAATATGATCTTCTTAAAATGTAGCTCTAACCATGGAATTCCCCTACTTAATAAAGTCCATTGGTTCCCTATTGCGTCTAGGATCAAATATAAATCCTCTTTTAAAGCCTCTCAACAACATGGTCCTCACCTACCTTTCCAACTTTACTATACACTCCTCTCTTTTCTGAATTCTGCAGTCAGTTGAACTGACTTTTTGCTGTTCTTCGCATGACAGTCCATCTCCCCCATTCCCAAGTCTTTGCACTGGTTGTCCCTCATAACTTAAGTGCACTTTCCATCTCACCTCTACTTCCTGTGATCTTTTGTCTTCTTCAAAACTCTGCTCAGGCAACATTTTCTACATGAAGACTTTCCTGGTATCTCTGCCTGCTAGTGCCCTCCCTCACCAAAAATTTACCTTTTATATATAGACTATATACTTCACATACATTTATTTACATACATATTTCCCCCAAATGAATATGAGATCTTTGAAGGCAGAGAGAGTTTCATTTTTGTAATTTTATCTCTAATACATAGCATAGTATCTGGCATTTAATGTGTGTTGAATAGCAGCTAGGTGGCATAGTGAATAGAGTACCAGCTCTGGAGTAAGGAGGAACTGAGTTCAAATCCAGTCTCAGATATTTACTGCCTCTGTGACCTGAGCAAATCACTTAACTCCAACTGTATCCAAAAAAGAAAATTAAAATAAATGTGTGTTGACTGACTGATACACTGAAATATCTGATGAGTTAATTTTTCTAATTTTTATTTAACTTGTTAAACTTAGTTTTTCAAGGAAAAGAGTAAACATTTCAACATTAATGGTATTAACAAAGATTTACTAAGTGCATACTATTTGTAAGACTTTGTAATAGATATCCAGGATACAAAGATACGACACAGAGGCAGGTAGGTAACTTAGCAGTTAGGGTTCTGGACTTGTTAGGAACATCTGAATTCAAATCCTGCCTCAGATCTTTACAGATTGTGTGACCCAGGCAAGTCACTTATCCTCTCAGTCAACTTACCTTATAGGGTTATTATGAGGATCAAATGAGCAAATGCATGTAAAGCACTTTGTAAAACTTAAAGCACTATATAAATGCTAGCTGTCACTATCCTGTTCTCAAAAGGACAGAGAGGCTATGTATATGAACTGTTGTACACAGGATAGTGAGATATTTGTAAAGGAGAGGGCCAGGCAAAGTGCAGAAGCCCACTTAACCTGCCAGAGAGGTTGTCAGTTAAGGCTGCAGAGAAAATGAAGTTCCACTTAAATTGGAATTTGAAGAAAGGGAGGGATGTCAACAGGTAGAGAACTAATAAGGGGCAGGTGATGGTGATGGAGCAATACTTTTAGAAGTTGATTATCAAAGATTTGAGGCATTGATTTAATCTTAAATGTTTATCTAAATAGCATATCTGTACTAATTTTATTTCATTTCCCCCCTCCAAACAAAAACATCATTTGACATGTCAGTTTCTATTCCTTGCAGGTCAGTCTTGATTCTCGAGTGAGAGAGGTGATCAATAGAAATCTCTTGGACCCTAATCCTCACATGTATGAAGACGCCCAACTTCAGATATATACTTTAATGCACAGAGACTCTTTTCCAAGGTTTTTGAACTCTCAGATTTATAAGTCTCTTGTTGAAAGTACTGCTGGCTCTACTTCTGAATCTTAGTTATCATTTTTTTCAGAGGGGGGGCAGGGATGGGAGGGAATCATTTTGGAGGGCTGGGGTGGGAAATTCAAGTAGTTACATAACATCAGAAGCTGAGTTCCTGGAGAACTACAGTTTAGCACTACTCAGGCTACTGTGAAAAAAAAAATACAACATATTCTGGTCTTTGTCTCCATTTTTACCAAGGTCATTCATGGTTAAGTTTTTTTGGGGAAAAACCGACAATGGAGTTGCCAAATGACATGTATTTTACACACCACTCACTTTAATTGCAAGCAAGATGTATTTGTAGTCCTATGAACAGTCTCCTTGTGTATCCTCACATTGCATGTGCAAGGTAAAGCTGCTTCATTTGCCACTTAGTTGTTGTAATATTTAATCCAATAACATAACTTATCTCTGTATTTAAGGACATTTTGTGCAATATGGTCTTACATAGAAATAATTGCGGCAAATCAGCTGGGGGTTTGCACTTTTTTAGTATAAACTACTACATAAAAAGCCAATTTTTAAAGTGTAACAATGGGATTCAATATGCTATACTGCATTCAATACACTGATTTTGAAGCCAATATTTCTGTAAAAAAAAGAGCTATTTATCACTGTTTATTTAAAAAACAAAAACAAAACATCATGGGGACTTCCTCTGGTTGTTCACTGCCGAAACTGTGGCATTTTCGTTACAGAAGAGTTTGCAATGTCAAAAAACAAAAAGCACAAATCATTTGAAGGGATCATGTTTCAATGACAAAATCTATGCGCTGATTTTGTTTTTAATTGTTATAAGGAAACAGAACCTGTGTACATTTCAGATGTCGGATACTGTAATTGATTTATTAAAGACTGGCTATCCAGTTCTAACACTGTTGTGTAATGTTATATACTTTAGCAAGGGAAAAAAATAGGTTGATACTTTAGTTTTGGAATATGAAAGATTTAATAAAAGATTGCCTACATGTAGCATTTTAAAACATTTTGATGAATAGCATCTGTCCTGTGGCATATTTTTCTTGAAGACAAATCCCATGAAAAGCTGTTTTTAATCAAGGGTTTTGAAGAAAACATATAGCTGCTTCAGACATAGTGAATTTTGAAATAGTTCCTCAAGAACAAGAAGTTTCCAAAAATAAGTAGTGTTAAATACCAAATATTAAATTTTCAATCAGAAATTCAAAAGACAGTGCAGCACTCAAAGCTTTTTGCTGCTCAGATTCTTCTGAAGGTATAGAGAAAGGAAGGAAGGAAGGAAGAAAAAGAAAGGAAGGAAG
This sequence comes from Trichosurus vulpecula, assembly GCF_011100635.1. Lineage (NCBI taxonomy): Eukaryota > Metazoa > Chordata > Mammalia > Diprotodontia > Phalangeridae > Trichosurus > Trichosurus vulpecula. The sequence goes on from NC_050579.1 coordinate 103,495,326, forward strand.
GAAAGGAAGGAAGGAAGGAAGGAAGGAAGGAAGGAAGGAAGGAAGGAAGGAAGGAAGGAAGGAAGGAAGGAAGGAAGGAAGGAAGGAAGGAAGGAAGGAAGGAAGGAAAGAGAAAAAGAGAAAGAAAGAAAAGCAGGAAAGGAAAAAGAAAGATCTTGCCTGATGTGGGTATGCACTTTTGACATTCAAGAAAACAATATCCTGTAACGTACAAAACATCATCACCTTCATAGTTATATCAAAGTGTTATGTTGTAAATGTTAATATCCCCTGGAGGCTATTTTTTTAATTGCAAACTTGGTGAAAATAACTATGTGACTTGGAATGAAAGTTGAAAAATAGTTATAGCCACTTGAGAACACTGGCCTTATACTAGGGATGATATTAAAATTTTAGGTTTTCTTTTTCATTTTCTTTTACTACCTCTCATTTATTTTTAATTTATTAAGCATATTTCAGAAGAGCAGTTTTGAAGTTTTATTTTACAACTTATTTTACTTGAAGCCTGACGTAAGTTTTTGTGTCCATGAACCTAAAACATTTTAAAACTGTTTTTAAGTGAATTTGATTTTGTAATTAATATAGAATTCAGGAGCTATTTAAAGGGCTATTCTCTACTCCCTATGCAAATATTTTAACTGTTGTAGTGTTTGACAAAATGGGATAAAAAAAATCCAGAATAAAAAACAAAATATTCTGTTTACACTGGCGTTGCTGACTATCCTATCATATTCAGCACTTTTAAATACATTGTTATTTATGAAAATGTAGTTAAAATGCAAGACATAAAATATTTATAACAAACATTTCTTTTAATAAATGCCTGTTTTGTCTGAAAATGTTACTGTGTTATGACATACTTTATTCATGTTGGTTAGTTATTTACCATATGAATAAAAGTTTTTAGTACTATACTAATAGACTCATAGCTATGAATATGTTTACAACAATAGATAATTCATATTTTTTCCTGAAGTATGAAGAAAATACTAGAAAGAATCACCACTTCTACTGTGAAGTTCTGTTGTTCCTGAAATGATTTAAACTTTTTTTTTCCTGAATTAGTATTACTTTGGTTGTACTACTACTGTGTATACATACACACATATGGTGTATTTTCATACTTGTTACAATGTGGAGGCACAATAACATTGGTGCATAGAACTAAAAAACATGTAAAATACTATTACAAATATTGCATGTATGAATCTTTTAAAACGTAGACTTTATATTCTTGATGTTACTATTTGATGGTGACCTGATAGTCAGAAGCTATCTTTATAAGATACTTTGGACCATTAGATGAATTGTCTGTTTGACAATACTTTTACCATTTTACCAAATCTAAACATAAGGGCCCTTATAAAACCAATATTGATGTCTAATATTGGAATTCATAAAGTATATATTTTGAAATAGGTGCATCTTTTTGGAAATTGTTTAGCTAGCTGTCTTATGGAGGAAACTGGAATAAGTTTACACGTTAATTTTTTTTTTACAACTGTGTGAACATTTCCATAATAAACTCCTATTTTCAGGGGTTTAAGATTTAACCACAGAACCCTGAAGTTTCTTCCTAGAAGTGGTGTCTGTATATTTTGTGCTCTATCTAGTTTAAAGAAAAAAAGTTGCTTTATATTATGTTTGCTATATAAATAAAACAGAAAACAAAATCAAGAAACTAAAAGAAAAGCCCAACAACTTAAGTGGTGTCTATACTACCATTTCAATAGCACAACATCTGTTTTAGTATTTAAATTCTCTCAATGTATACAGCGTTTGTTTTTGTTTTTGTTTTTGTGTTTTTGGAAAAATGAGACCCCTTGGAAGGTGCAAAAATATATTTTAGGCCACCAAGGTGGGTTGGTTTTTTTTTTTTTTTGCATGCTGCTATAGTACACTAAATACAGTGGTCCGAAAGTGGTTACTGCACTTAGAGTGTCCAAAATGAGCTGTGTCTACATTGGAGAGTGAAGGAGAGATCATCCTCTGGATAGTTCAGACAAAATGCCCTGATATTGAGAAAAGGGACTTTGATTGTCAGAATTTTCCAGAATGCCTATCTGCTTACAGGTAACAGTAACAGGATTATTACTTATCTCTCCACTTTATTTATCCTAAGTAGACAGATTTACTGGCTTTTTATACTTTGAGAGGGTCTGAATAAATAGACTTTTTTAAAAAAAAATTTACAAAAGTATAGAGTAGTCGTTTTGTCAGAATTATACGAGTTGAGTGAATCCGGTGCAAACTCCAGCCATGGTACATGCAGATTAAAGCATTATGGGCACATTTGTATGTACTTGTAATAAGAGCTAAGAACAATTTTGATCTCAAAATTAGTGTGGACAAGAGCCAAGACCACAGTGTGGTCTTTTTTTTTCTTTTGGCTGCCTTTTAAAAATTGTAAATAATGAAGATAATCAATTTTGAAAATTGTTTAGCTTGCATGGTGGGTAGGAGGACTGTTTATTAGTATCCTTAAATACTGCCTAAGTATTTACTTGTGGAATGAAATGTATTTATGTGTATTTGCCTGATAATTCAGTATTTCTGAAGGATAATAGGAGCAGGTAAATAATGTGCATTTATTGAAGACAAAAATTAAACTCATATTCATCCTGGGACTGAACTTTAACTGATACCTGGTTCTGAGGTTTGAGCTATACTTTCTAAAATGACTGCTTCCTATAAAGGAAAGTAGCATAATGACTGTAACAATTTGCAAAATATCAGAGGGTCATAGATTTGGAACCAGAGAGACTTTAGAGCTTATCCATTCCAACCCTATCATTTTACAGATGAGGCAACTGAGGACTAAGGATGTTAAGTGACTTGCCTAGGATTGCACAGATATTAAGTAGCAGAGATTGAATTTGAACCAACCAGGCTCTCTGATTCCAAATCTAGTATTGTCTTTTTTTTCTACTGTATTACAAAATATAAAATGGTTTAGGCCACTGTGAAGGCTGGAAAATAGGAAAGTTTTTCCCCCCAAGTGCAAAGTTAAAGAGACTCCTTTTGCAAATGCCTCCTAACGTTTTCAAGGAACTTTAGCACCCCTTCAAGAAACAATTGAATTATTTTCCCCAGTGTGTTCCATACCAGATATAGTTTGGGAGTAAGAAAATTTTCAAAAGGTGTAACTAGTGCATATTAATTGCCCAGTTAGAATTTTTCAAGAACATAATTTTTATTTCCCTTTGTGGTGGTATTTTGTGTTGTTTTGTTTCTTGAGAACAGTCTATCAGGCCACCACTTCATTCCCAACCAAATGAAAAATGTTTGTTCCAGTGAACAAGTTATAAAAAATGTTTGACATTTCTTGTCTTAATTGCTGCAACAATGAATATTGGTTAAATACGACAGCGTGACATATTACAACAAATATAAATCATAAAGCTTTTTAGAACTTTGGCTGTGACAATATTAGTGGGGGAATAAAGGAGGTTAAAAAGTAGTGTATGTTAGAGATATCCCTTGGTCTGTCCTAAGAGAATGGATTTACTCTATCCAGGCTTCAAAAGAAAAGAAAGATCTAGAACTCTTAACAACAAATAAAGCTCTTAAAGAGACAATGAGTAAAAGTATAGGGCATTCAAACTAGCCACAAAAAGTAATCAGATTGTAGGAATAGTTCTTGGGTGCATTCACCATGCTCCTCTCCTCACCACTTATTCCTACACATTACACTTTGTGCTCCAAATATCTGTATTTTAACTGTTAACCTAAAACTGACTTCTGACAGGGCATTTCTACTTTAAAACAAATAAACCACATTCACGCTACAAATATTTATTGATTACCTAATAAATGTAAGCACCAGGAGATAAAAAGATGAATAAGACAACCATGTTCTTGCCCTTAGGGAGTCTAATAGAGGATACTAGACTTTTGCAAATCAATATATGATACAAGGAAGAAGGTGAAAGTATAAAAAAGAAAGCTAAAAAGATACACTGGACTTTCATATTTCAAAAAGGGGCACAGTTTGCCATCTTTTCAAAAGAAATGTGCATTTAAAAAAAATAACACCTGTACTTAAAATGTGTGGCAAAAAAAAAGGTGCTTCTTTCAAAATATATCAATAAGGCTTTCCCATGACTACTCTTGTTTAAATCTGTGTGTTTTCAGTCTACAACAAGGCAAAAAACTCATAATTCATGGAAATATTTTTTTATTTCATGGACCAGCCTATTAGACACTTAGAAGGAGGCGTAAAGGTAATAGAAATGTTTGCTATGGAAATAGAAAATGGCACAAAGTAAACAGCATACTTTTCTTTTAAAAAGCAAAAGGAGAAACTAGTTTAAAATCCTTTCCCTAAAGCCCAGTGCCTGGAGTATAGAAAGCACTTAATAAATACTTGTTGATTGATATAAAAATCATAATCTAAATAGGAAAAGGGTAAGCATCCAGAATTTTAACTAGAAAATTACTGAGTTAAAACTAAAAGTATTTTTAAGTTGGAACTTTAAGGAGTTTGACAGTTGTACATATTATTAGAAGATTATCCAAAAGGCAATAATGGAAGAATAGTTAAGATATTTAGTACTAATTTGTGATAAATGTTGGAAAACATCTAAATTCTTTATCACAATATTCACAAGTTGATGTTTAACAAATGAATATAATATGCTAAATGGAATATACCGAAATTCAGTGAGATCTTACAAAGTGAAGAATATAACTGATACCTAAAATAAAGTTTCACCAAGAATGTTCAGATAATTGATATGAAAGTGTTTTTGTTGTTGCTCTAATTGTCTGAATAATTACCTTTACTTTACACTTTATTTAGGTACTAATTACCTGGACTTAACCCTCATCTTTTAGAATTCCCCTGGACTTTAGTTCATTTCTATGGAATTAAAGTTGATGATACTACCCTTTTTGTTGGATGGTGTTCTATTTTGCCCTTCACTGAATAATGAAATTCATGTATGTTTTAATTTTCAACTGTGGCTTTTACTCACTTGTCACAATTTTAAAATTACTTATGTGTAATTCTAGGCTATCTGATCAATTTTAACAAATGTTAATGAAAACTCCAAAGCATATGGTCTTGTAAAATTAATATTTAACATTTGTATAATTTTTAAAAATTCCCATTCTCATCATCTGTCTATATTTTGATGGATTTCACTGGCAGTTATCAGTGGACCATTAAGAAGTTTTGAATGCATGAATACAATTTAATAGGCAGCACTCTAGGCTCTTTTTCAAGGCCAGATGAACCGTAGGGACTCTATACTGACCAGATTTTTTTTTAATGTAACAGAATTTGAGCATGAAATTAATGTGAAAAATTCTAAATCTTGTTCAAAAACTATTTTCCTTTGAGTTTTCAAAGTGAAAAGAAAGCCTACTAATGTTTTCCTTTTTGACTATATTGTGGAAACATAGATGATATTGTAAAATGCATATGCATTACATTGATTTTATTAAAAGATTTTGAAATGATAAGGAATTTGATAATGTATCCTTGGAGAATTTACTGTTTTCCCATTGGTGTTGCAATTTAGTAGTAAAAAGTACACTTGATGAATTGTTACTTAATTACTATATGCATCTGAGGGGGGAAAAAAGGAATGGCTGATTGGATTCTTTTCAATGGTTGTATTATAAGGTTATTGCTTACTACAATTTTGCACCTTTTATAATATAATAAAGTATATTCTTTAAATGACTTTTGTTTTGAGAGTTCAGCTGAGAGTCTTACGTGTAGTTAAAATCATAATCACCAATACAGATATTATGGTCAAAGACACCCCAAAGATTAGAGGATGGACATCTAAACTATCTATAATAGACTCTTGGGGTATAAGACAGGTTACTAAGGAGAAGACGATTTCCAGTTTTACTGAGCCCCTTTTCCCCCAAAAAAGAGGAAGTGAGTTTAATATACAACCTTAAAATGCAAAGACCTAATGAGATTTAAAAAAAAACTCTACTCATACAATATAAAAACTTTTAAGTAACTAGATGAATAATTCAAGCATCAAAAACTATTTTAAATTTATTTTTAGTTTTCACATTCAGTCCCACAAACTTTTGAGTCTTAAATTTTCTCCACATCCCTTCCCTTCCCCCTCCACAAGTTGGCAAGCAATCTGATATAGGCTCTACATATATATTCATATTAAACATATTTTCACATTAGTCATGTTGTAAAGAAGAATTAGAACTAATGGGATGAACAAGAAAGAAGAAACAACAAAAAAAGAGCAAATAGTATGCTTTTATCTGCATTCAGACTCCCTAGTTCTTTGTGGAGAGCACTTTCCATCACGAGCCTTTAGGTGTTGTTTTAGAACCTTGCATTGTTGAGAAGAGCTAAGTCTATCAAAGTTAGTCATCACACAAAGTGGCTCTCTCTGTGTACAATGTTCTCCTGGTTCTGCTCTCCTCACTCAGCTTCAGTTTATGTATGTCTTTCCAGGTTTTTCTGAAGCCCATCTGCTCTTCATTTCTTATAGCACAATAGTATTCCATTACATTCATATACCACAACTTGTTCAGCCATTCCCCAATTGATGGGCATCCCCTCAATTTCCAGTTCTTGGCCACCACAAAAAAAAAGCTGTTATACTTTTGTACACGTGGATTCTTTTCCCATTTGTATGATCTCTTTGGGGTACAGCCCTAGAAGTGATATTGCTGGGTCAAAGGGAATGAACATTTTTATAGCCCTTCGGGCATAGTTCCAAATTGCTCTCCAAAATGGTTGGATCGATCAGTTCACAACACCACCAAAAGGCATTAGTGTTCCAATTTTCACACATCTCCTGTTTTCCTGTTTTGTCATTTTAGCCAATATGATAGGTGTGATGTGGTACCTCAGAGTTGTTTTGATTTGCATTTCTCTAATCAATAATGATTTAGAGCATTTTTTCATATGACTATAGATAGATTTAATTTCTTCATCTGAAAACTGCCTGATCAAATCCTTTAACCATTTTTCAATTTGGGAATGACCTGTAGTCTCATAAATTTGACTCAGTTCTCTATATATTTTAGAAATGAGGCCTTTATCAGAGACACTGGTTGTAAAAATTCTTTCCCAGTTTTCTGCTTCCCTCCTAATCTTGGTTGCATTGGCTTTGTACAAAAACTTTCAATTTAATGTAATCAAAATTAACTATTTAGTATTTCACAATGAAAAACTATGTTTTATTAATCAACTGGATATCAGACTGGAATTATCTGGCCTGGATTTTCCATTGCATTTTGTAGACTGAAATGGGGGAAGGAAAGTGTGAGTCAAGAACAAAGGTTGTGATATCTCTCAGGAATTATTTGAAATGAACTAGACATTCTCCAGAATGGTTTTGATTCTGAGTTAAGGTTCCTTTGACTCTTATATCTCTTACATATGATTTTTTATTTTTATCATTATTTACAGATATTGTTTTGAAGTTTCAAATATGCAGCATTCTGAGCACAGGCCACTTAGTTCTCATGAGTGGTGTTCAACTGACTGATGAGTTGGGTAGTGGCAAGAGTCTCAAGAACATTTTGTCTTACTTCCCCCGTGATCCGCGAGCTTACTTGGAACGTTTCTGAAATCCTCAAGAGTGTGTGCATTGGTATATGCATGCATGTATGTGTTCAGGAACAGAAAAATAGAGAAAGGACAGCTAAGAAAGCAATTTTATTAAAACGGTAGACATCTGGCGGTATCTGTTGCCACAACCGAACTGTTAACAGCATCAACGCTGCAAAAAAAGAAAAAAAAAAAAGGGAAATCTGTTACAGGGGGAAGGTGCAACCTGAGGGTAGGAATGGGGGTGTAACTAAGGGTTGCCAGAGAACTCTTAAGGAACTCAAGTTGGATTGGAAGAATAATTTTGAAGGAACTAGATGTCATAATAGCACTTTCATAGTTGTTTTATAAGATGAAGAATAAGAATACCTTCCCCACCAGTTTTCCACATAAATTGCATGGAAATGGCACACACACGGAAAGGGCAAAGAAGGAATGAAACAAGAAAAAAAAATATCATTGTTAGGGAAGGAAGAAAGATGGAGATTGTAATGAGGACTCCGCAGCAGGGATTACTGTAGAGATAATAGTTACTAAGGACATGCCCGCCCCGCATATCTAAGGGGAATAAACTAGTGACTTCCCCCGCACGAAAACAAGCCCGTAAGAGGTTCTGGGACTGGTTCAAACACAAAGCTTGGGAAAGAAGCCGTTTTACTTCTCTACCGCCTCCCTTTGTTTCAACGCCCTCCTCTGGAAATGTAGGGCTAGTCTCTTCCTGGAGCCAGCCCAAGAGATGTTTAAATGATGCTGCCCGCCGCCCAGGGTTGGTCCACCGCCTGGACAAAAGAGCACACACTTCGGAGGCGGTCCCTCAGTTTTCCTTGCCCAGCTGTTATATGAGACCAGACAACTTTCCACGTGTTGCTTGAACACGCCTTCTGTCAAAATCAGCTGCAACTTTTGACCACGCCCCCGTCTGCCAGAGAGAGCCAATCGAATCACCCCAGCTTCTTGACAGCTTCCTTCCCGGCTCCAGGCGGGGAGGGATGAAAAGAGCCCTTTAAACCACGTGGATCTGCGGTGCCCGGGTCAGACCTCCGCGAGTTCGTTCAGCTGGCGCTAGCGCTGGCGCTCCGCCTCTTCTCGCGGTATTTGACGAATGCCCCGGGATTTCTGTCTCGAAGATTCTGTTTCCGGTCTGGCTATTAGCGCAGTTATGTGGACGTCGCTGCTGTTCCGAACCGCTCGGTACTTGTGGCCCCGTGGAGCCCTAGTTAGGCTTCCTCGCCGGCCCGTGAGCTCTAGCAGCCCCCAGCTGGAGGAGCTCTTCGCCGACGGTGGGGCCATGAGGAGTTTCCTCGAACGCCTGGCGGGACCTGGGGTTCAGGCCCTGTCCCTAGTCCAGGGTCCGGAGTTGGCGATGGCGGCCCAGAAACTGAGGGAGAAGGAGCAGGAGCTGCGGGAGACGGAGCGGCTGCTAGAGGGTGAGGGCGCGGGAAGACGGGAGCGGTGCTGCGGCTAGGGCCGGTCCGGGCCCCGGAAGTGTTTCTAGGGGGATCATCTCTTTAAACTGCTCGTCCTGGTAAAGTCGGAAGGATGGAGATGCCTCATGGCTCGTTGTTGGCTCGAATTGAAGGTTAACTCCTTCGTCTGTATCCGAGAGTCCTCTCCTCCCTTTCATCTAGACATCATTTGCAAATCTTTCATTTTATTTAAAAATACATTTATTAATGCCTGTTGCTATTACATCATAGTCATTTTAGCCCTATTCGCATTGAACCGCCTCTTGGGGCAAGGAAGACGTAACTAAGCAAAAATAATAGGATGACAACGACTGGCTTCATATATAGCATTTCAGCGTAGTAGCCCCCTTCCCCCTTTTTCCTTCTCTCGTTTCCTTAGCCTTTCCACCGATCTCTGCTGACCCTGCTCCATACGCCAGCCATTCCCACTTTTTTCCATTCTAGATTTCGCTCACGTCCTTTCCCTTAGATTTCCATCACCACCTCCGCCTATCCAAATACTACGAACCTATAAGGCGTTGACTGAAGTGCTTCCTCTTCTGTGGCTTGCTTAGGGCCTGGAGCCGAACACATTTTCTTTTTCCTCCGAACTTTAGCACTTTTACCGAGCTCATAGCATGTATAACTGATAACATGATAGTATATTCTAAACCTTGAAGGCAGTGTTTTGCTATGCATGTCTTACTTTTTGCTTTACCCATGACTGCTTTTCATTTTACAAAATGAGGGTCACCAGACTCTTATCATGCTTCCAACTGACCACAACCAGTTCCCTGTCCCTAGAAAAAACAAACTTGTTAACAGATGTACAGTAAATGAAATCAGTGCAATTACTGGTACCATGATGAAAAATTTTGACTTTCCTCATGAAGTACTTTAAGGAGTATAGCTTGATACTTTTTTTATTTTTCTTGGTGTTTTTTTTTGTTTGTTAGGCTGGCTAATATGGGAAATGTTTTGCATGACTTAACATGTATAGTCATTATAATTACATATCTTCCCCGTGGGTGGGGGAGGAGAGGAAATTTGGAATTCAAAATCTAAAAAAAAATGTTAAAATTTACATGTAATTGGAAAGTATTTAACGAAAGAAGTAAAAATACATTTTTTAAAGGAAGTATGCCTTGATACACTTTTAAGTAGTCAGATAAAGCGGATCTCCGATTATCTGAAAATTTTAGTTTCATTCTAATTCTTCAATTACCTAGTGAATTCAGTAATGAAAATGAAGCCACAATCACTTTGAAGGGTGTTTTTAGATAATAAAAACAGCTAGGCATGATTTTTGAGGGGATTATCTATAGAGGCTGCTAATATTTAATTGGTGTTCTCTAATATAAATATCTACAAGCATATTGGAAAGTTAATTTAGAATTTGCTGGAAAAGAAATATTAATAAAAGGGTACATTTTTTCTACACAAAATTTTAACTATTTTCTTAAAACTTATTACTTAAAATTAACTGCATAAATTCAAATCTTTGCTTTCCTAGATGAGAATGAAGACCTAAGGAAACTTGCAGAAAATGAAATAATCTCTTGTCAGAAAGAATTAACTAAATTGAAGCAAAAGGTATTGTACCTTTGAAAAGTAAGTGATGTATTAGGAAAAACTATTTTGGGGCTTTTTTCACTGCCTGTCCTGGAAGGGAAGTTTCATAACTATATGAGTCACATGGATTAAATATTATAGTGATCCTGGCTTATAACTTTCCTGAAGTTTCAGTGATATTTAGAAGAGTTTGTGATTACATCAATGTAAGGAACTACCTAGTGGAAATTATATCCTATCCCTATCTTTTCCTGTGGACTCTTGCCCATTTCCTGTGAATCCTACAGAGGGGTTGCAACCATTTTGGGGGATTTCCTTTAGATTTCTTGACATTGCATAGATACTAGTAAAGCAGATGTACAAGCTTTAAAATCAAGCTAACAAATGTTTAAGCACATGCTATATTCTAGGCACTGTGCTAAATATTGGGTATACAAAGAAAGACAAAAACCACACTGCCTACTCTCAAGGAGCTCAAATCTTAAAAGAGGAGACAACCACACAAATAAGATTTTTTGTGTGCGTGTGTGTGTGTATATATATATATACACACACATATGAGAGAAGGATATATAGAAGATAATCTCAGAGGGAAGGCACTAATATGAAAGAGGACCAGGGGAGGTTTTGGTGGTTTTTTTTTTTTGTTTTGTTTTTTTTCAGCAGCTGGGACTTGAAGAAAACTTTCTCACTGTGTAACCTGTCCACCTTCTTTTCACTTTTATAACTAATGATATTACATTGGTTCTCCCTTATAATTTTTGTGTGTGTGTGTGTGTGTGTATACATATATATGTAGACACACACTGCAACTTGTTCTCATCTACCATGTGCTTCTCTTGCATTTTGGTTGACTCACAAATTTAATTCTATAGAGACGGTATTATCTGACTCTCAGCTATATAGCATCACCAGAAAAATACCGGTATTACAAAGATGGGCCTTTATCTCAGGGAGAAGTTTGGGTATTAATAAAACCACTGTATGATTTCCCAGTGGTAATTCAACTGCCTTTCTCCTCCTTTTCAATCTTGGGTCCAGTTTACTGTCTAAGTACAGTGATTATCCATGGTATGTGTACTAAGTAAGGCACTGGCTCTGGGCTGTCCAATTGTATATTATAGCCTGGACAATAGGCATTTTTAAAAATAAATTTTTATTCGCAGAAAGAGGGAAAAGAAGGAAAAGAAACTCTGCAAAACTAGCACATTCTGAAAATATAAGCACTGTTCCATACCCAGGGAACTCCTAACCCTGAATAGGAGCTCAGAACCCTGAACCTTAGAGCCCTGGGAATTACAGACTACTGTTGCTGGAACATAGAACTAATTGTGACATCGAAAATCAAGTGCTTTCTGCTATGCCATATTGCTTCTCAGTGGAATAATTTGCAGTTGTTTGTAAACATCGTTAAGAGTGTGTGTGTGTGTGTGTGTTCAGTTACAATAAAAATTTTAGGACCGGGGCTATGCTTTTTTTGTCTTTTGTATGCTACCTCTATGGTACATAGTGTAATGCTCTCTCCACATAGAATGCTTCATAAATGCTTGTCGACTGAATGGAAAAGCAGTTTGAACACCTATAAAGAAACACATAAATACTTATTCTTATAGATATTACAGTTGCAACATCAACACATTAGTAATAGATAATTTTAATTGCTAAGAGTCATGTTGTATTGTTAGTCATATTGAGATATGTATCTGGAACAGCACTGGTAAATTTTAATAACTCAAATTGTCCATGTCTGCCAATAGCCCCATTGATCAATTTTTAAAATACTTGTCTTAAATATGAGGGTTGGCATTTGTTTTTACAGATAATCTTACTCTTGATTCCCTCAGAAGAAACAGATGAGAATGACTTAATCTTGGAATTAACTGCTGGAGTTGGGGGTCAGGAAGCTATGTTGTTTACTGCAGAGATGTTCGATATGTACCAGCGATATGCCTCATATAAAAAATGGCATTTTGAAATACTGGAATACTTTCCTAGTGAAATAGGTCAGTAATACTGTATCATTCACTTGGAATTTAGTAGGTTGATTTCATTGTCCTAGTAAAGAGCATGACTTGGAACTATTTTGGGGTTCAAATCCTGTCTCTGAAACTAGCTGTGAGAGTGGCAAGTCTCTCCTGGCCTCAGTTTGTTCACCTTTAAAATAAGAATGATACTTATACTACCTACTTCACAGAGTTCTTGTGAGGAGAGAACTTTTTTTGAAGTGCTATAAAAATGTAAATTGTTATTCTTAAGAATAGATTTTGGAGAGAAGGAACAAAAATGTACATACATGTTTTTAGCTGTTTACAAATTATAGAAAAATTACCAATGTGCAACACTGATAAAACACAAGTCCACTTCCTCCCTGCCTCAAAAAAGGAGGGGGGGGCAGGGAGCATGTTATTTATGTTTTTATGTCCCCCTATACCTAATATGGCGCATTGTACAAAATAACTTCTAATCATTATGTCTGATGAAACATATTCTTATACTTAGAACATGTTGAGATAATATTACTGATGAGCTGAGGAAATAGATTATAAACTAATAGTTATTTACAAAATTTGAATGCTCACTTTCTTTTTGTTTCTGTGTAAATTATATTTCAAGACAGTGGAAGTTATAGTAGTCTTTGTAAATGGCAGTAATGAATACAAATTGTGCTTCTCTGTTTTGGTAAGGTGGCCTAAGACATGCATCTGCCAGCATTGGGGGACCAGAAGCTTATAGGCACATGAAGTTTGAAGGAGGTGTACATCGAGTGCAACGAGTGCCAAAGACAGAAAAGCAAGGCCGGATGCACACCAGCACAATGACTGTAGCAGTATTGCCCCAGCCTACTGAAGTAAGCAGCAGTATTTCCAGTTATTCTTGAAACCATTCTATGCTTTCTTTTTTTATTATAAATTTAATTGGTTTTGAGAACCCATGATTTCACTTTGGGTTGTAAGGAAGGGGAAATGATAATTTCCCTGTGCACCTCTTATCCTTATGTAATTTGTGAATTATACACATATTTTTCCTGAGGTCCTTGTTGTAGCACCACCTTTATTGGTGAGAGGACTTTATATCCTTTTAGAATTTTGAAAACTAAACTACCTTCCATGGGGTGAATTCTGCTCTATTGCAAGTACAATATGACCGATTCTAGCATATTAACTATATAAATAGAATACTGCTTTGACAAGTTAAAATATTCATGATATGTCTAAAACCCATTAAAATAAAAACCCAATTCTGAAGGCCTAGGACAAATACATGCTATTTTTTTTACTATTCACATTTTATATATTCACATAAATTCTTCAGGTTACACTATATTTCCTGAAAATAACAAATTAGTTGAGGAATGTTTCTAAGAGGGGATATAGTGTAGGTTCCTAAACAGTGATCATAGACTTATAGCTGAAAGGGACCTGAGAGGCCATTTAGATGAGTGGTGTCAAACTCAAATAGAAATGGGGGCCACTAAACCATACACAATGACCTCTGTAGGCTGCATATATTGACTTAGAAAATAATATATTAACGTTATTGTTTTTATCTTATTTTTATTTTTTTTTTTGGTTAAATATTTACCAATTACATTTTAATTTGGTAAAGGCTGCTCTTCTGGTATAGTCCAGCCCTGTCATTTTACAGGTTAGAAAACAGATCCCAGACCAGCCTCAAGAATTTACCCATTTCAGTCCTTATTTATCTTGGATATTGAATTCTGAGATAGTCCATAAAAGTGATTTTAGCCAATAAGTTCAATTTAATCTCCTATCTTGAAGTAGAACTTTGCTAATTTCCAAGAAATCCCTATTTTGAGGATTAAAAAATATTGAACAAAATTCTGAATGGCATTCTTTGTTACCTCTTTTTGATCCAAATAAGTGTCTGTCCTTTGATGCCTATAAGAGACTGTTAGATGCATTACAGGTTGATATGATTCTCAGCTTTATGCAAATAATCATAGACAAACATATGTATGTATTTGTGTATGAAATGATTTTTAATCCTATTTCTTTTTCTCATGTAGATTAACCTGGTAATCAATCCTAGAGATTTACGCATTGAAACTAAGCGAGCTAGTGGAGCCGGGGGTCAGCACGTAAATACTACTGACAGTGCTGTCCGAATAGTTCATCTTCCAACAGGTATTTCTTGATTTTCTAAGATAGAAGTTGAAGGGACCTATATAAGCTCAACTGAGTGTCATAATGTGGTAATTTTTCCTATAATAAAATAGATATCTAGTTATTGGTATAAAAAATTATTGAAGAGCCTTTGAATATTTAAGGACATATTAATTTATAGATAGACCTACTGTATATCCCTTGGCTTTGAAACTCGTCCTCATGGCAGACTCAAGGCTAGTACTGTAAGTTTAAGGGACGGCTCATCTGCAAGTGCCTTGTCCCTGTTATTAATAAGACCTTAAAAGTGGCTTTCCATGATCTCTTTTAAGGGGGTTTGAGGGCCCTGTTCTAATTTCTGAAGCTTTTGCCTGATGTCTGGAGCCAATTGAGAAATAAAATGCATGGTTAAAACTGTGGTTCCTGTAGGAGATTCAGGATTCAAGTCAGTATACTTTCTTAGAGCCTCTCCCAGCCTATTCCTAAAGAGGGCAGGGTTCTCATCTGGCCTTGTGTGATTTCTTTTAATTTGTCATAGCTCACTTGTTTCTTTAGGTCACTTTTCATGCCTTCTAGGAGGCAGGTGATCATACAGTCCCTTCTCTCCTGATCCACATCATCAAGATAATCCCAGGAGGGACCAGCAGGAGGGATGGCAACTGCCCCAGGTGGATAATGGGGGACAGCTGCAGACCTGGCTGAGTATTTCTGTGCATAGTCCCAAATCATCCTCTTTTTCTTGATGGAAGATGAGGTAGAAATAATAAGATTATTGTTGCCCCAGATTAGGTCAAAGTGAAAGAAAAAGGGAGTGAAATTCTTTTATAAATTTGGTGGGGTACCCTGAGTAGCTACCCAATTTCCCTTTAATTTGGGCTAGGTCAGACATTGAAAAAGAAACATGAACTCATGTGTTACCCCCTCTGGGACCAGCTTTTGCTTGAAAGTCCAACTGACATAAGTCAAGCAATCAAGAAGTACTTATTAAGGACTAGGTGCTAATGATACAAGAGAAAAAAATATTCCTTGCCTCAAGGACCTTATATTCTATTGAGGGTGGCAACATGTATGTATGCAATTATATGTAAAATAAACACAAGGTACATTTTGCACCAGTATTTAATTAAGGTTTCCTTCATGCCTCTTGCATCCAGATCAAATCCTATATTTGACTAAAGTATTAAATTTTTTTAATTTAACTATTAATCTTATTAGTACTATTAAACATATTAGTTAAGACCCCTCTGACACCTCCAACCCCCCCCCCACACCCCAAGGGAAAAAACAAACAAGCAAATGCTTTATAAAGTTAACTTCTAAAGTCCTCTAGCAGTGGCGGAGAAATTTGAGAAAGAACCTTACTACTGCTGCAGAATAGTGCCCATTGCCCACCCTGAGGAAGTAACACCACCCCGTGATTCCTTTCCCTCTCAGTAAATTTTAGGTGTACATGACACAAAAGCTGCAACTGAACTTGTCTATTTACAAGCCTGGGTAATTGAATAGGCAATGTCTATTTTTGGTGGGTAGAAAACACCTTTATGTTCAAGCATTTGAAAGGTATAGAGTATACAAGATCCCACTACTGTACTTAATATTTGACTCTAAAACTGCATGTGATTCAGTACAACAAGATGTAGTCTTAGAGGCTCTCTTCTAACAGTTATCTTCTGTGCACATATAGATTATACAAAATGTTTTGATAAACAGAGATAACTGATAGCCCACTGATTATTAGTATCAGATTAGACCTAGAATGAGAAGACAAATGCTTTCCAAAGGTGTTTGTCATTTTATGGAGTAGGTATAGCAGGTCCAAATTAAAAAGAAATTCCTCATAAAGGGTGAGTTTTTTCAGATGCTTATTTTAAGATTGTGCTGATTGCAATATTGTGTTGATTTTGCCAAACCACAGAACTTTGCAGAGCCTTTGGAATACTATTAAAAATTATTTAAGAATTCATCCTGGGGCAGCTAGGTGGCGCAGTGAGTACAGCACTGGCCCTGGAGTCAGGAGGACCTGAGTTCAAATCCGACCTCAGACACTTGACACACGTACTAGCTGTGTGACCTTGGGCAAGTCACTTTACCCCAATTGCCCTACAAAAAACAAAAAACAAAAAAAAAAAAAAAGAATTCATCCTAACTATTCACACAAAAATAGCAAGATTATCTCGTGTCCAAACTCTAATATGCAGTTGGATAGACAACTGATTGAATGTATCTAACATACGTATCTAGGAAAAATAGTGCAAATGGACAGTGAGTTACGCCCACAAGTAAGAAAGAAGAAAGTGGGCTAGATTGAATTTGGGAAAATGCATAGCACTTTGCTATTTTTTGAACAGGCTGCTCATCAAATGACTCCAGGAATTTTTTCTGGCCATCTCCCATCCCTGGAACTCTGTCCCTTATCTCTACCTCCGAACTTCCCTGGCTTCCATCTTTATCAAGAAGCCTTTCTCAGTTCTCCTCCTTAGTTTTTTCCCCAGGGATCATTTTCAGGTTATTCTCCATATACATTTTTTTACATAGCTGTTTGCATGTTTGTCTTCTGGATTAAAACTGAACTTCTTGAAAGCGGGAACTGTTGTTTCCTTTCTTTGTATCCCCAGGGCTTAACACTTTGCCTGACAAATAGTATGTACTTAATAATACTTGTTTCACTGACTGACTCTCCTCTGAAAACTTTTTGAGGAGGAAGTCAGTGTGATTGGATAGCAATCTATACATCTGGAGGGAAGTTATCCATTTTGATGAGATCACATATGCAGCGAAGTGGACCTAGTACCTACCCTTTACTTTTGAGAATCATTGTTAATATTGAACAGTGCAACAAAGTTTTAAAGAAGAACCTCCAAAAGAAAACCTAATTTTAAAGATTAATGGTAGATGGCCAGGAGTGGGGGAAAATATATATCCTGTGTTACATGATTTATGCTTATTGTTTGATAAATAAAGCAGGAACATTTATTATGTAATTGGAACTTAAGAGGTGATTTGTGAGCCTTTGAAAAATTGTCATGCTTTTATAGTTTCATTTTTTACTAGAGCCATCTTTTTTTTTCTTATGAAATAGAAAAAGGAAGAGAAGGAAAAAAAGAAGCATAAAACATGAAGAAGGCTTTCTGTTAAAACTCTCATTCTCATAACACTCTTCAGGTGTTGCTACTGAATGCCAACAGGAGAGGTCTCAAATAAAAAATAAAGAAATGGCCATGAAAAAGTTACGGGCAAAACTATATAACATTCAGCTGGAAGAAGAGACTAACAAACGATATAATGCTAGAAAGATTCAGGTAAAATTTCTTTAATTATATACCAAAAATAAAGGGATCTAGAAGAAAATACAAAAATGAAAACATAGAAGCAATGAAAAAAGCTGTATTAATGCCATTTCAACCTCAAATGTGTTTAATAATTATATCTTCAGAATATGAAAGTTATTTAAATAGTTAAAGGACTAGACTCCAATTTCTTTGATAGTTTTTTACATCCTTCCTAAGGGCAATTTTAAATTCTTCTGAATACATGTCTTTAGCACTCAATGTCATGCTAGTTTCTAAGGGAGATAAAAGGTTTAGATGAAGCAGTCCTAGCCTACATTTAGTTTACAGTTTAGGAGGATGTGTGATGGGGCAGCTAAATGGCACACTGGATATAGAGCCAGGCCTGGAGGCAGGAAGACTCATCTTTCTGAGTTCAAATCTAGCCTCAGATACTTATTAGCTGTGTGACCCTGGGCAAGTCACTTAACCCTGTTTGCCTCAGTTTCCTCATCTGTAAAATGAGCTAGAGAAGGAGATGGCAAACTAGTATCTTTGCCAAGAAAACTACAAATGTGGTCATGAAGAGTTGAACACCAATGAAAATAACTGCACAGGATGTAATGACAAGCAAACACTAGTATTATAGATAATTTAATAGTACTAACAGATTAATAGATACATGCACTAAGAATCTTTCTTAGTAGATACGTCTCCTAAACTTTCTATCCCAAATTTATTTTTTTAGTAATATAGCACAGGTATTCCTCTCTTAAGGCCCCACCACCTCAGTTCCTCATCAAGGCAACAAAGCCTTGATGACAAGTTTTTGTTTTTTCCAAGATGGAAATTCTTCAAGTGTATGTAGGTCCAGTGACAAACTAGCATCCAAGGACCAACTAAGTTGAGAGATTCGTTGCTAGATGATGATTATTTTTGGCTACAACTCCAGAGTATGATTTACATTGGTGAAAAAGTACCCACATCAATGAAAGCACAGCTGTTTTGAAGCACTCAGGTTTTGTGGTTCTTTTGGGGGGTGGGGGGGGAGGCGGCGGCGGCGGCGGCAGGTTGTCCTGACTGGTTATTTAATTAGTTTCCTCTGGGTAAGGAAGCTATCTATCAATGCAGATCAGCATCTGCCTGCAATTTATAATCTTAGAGACATTTCTAAGGTACTAAGAGGTTGAGTGACTGCCCAGAGCCATATATCTAGCATGTATAAGAAGCCTCTCATCCACCATACCATGCTATCTAAATACTATTATAGGCATTAAATTATTAGTTAATATTTTAATCTAGTTTATGTTGCAGCCTGAGGAATAAGATATGATGAAATTAAACTATTTTATCTGTCTCTTGTAAACTTATCTTTTGTAGATTGGAACCAAAGGAAGATCAGAAAAAATAAGAACATACCATTTCCCACAAAATCGGGTTACAGATCACAGAATAAGCAAATCGCTGTATGACATCCAAAGTTTCATGCTAGGAGAATATCTATTAGATGAACTTGTACAGTCATTAAAGGAATATGCTGACTATGAATCTGTAACAGAAGTTATTTCAGAAAAATGTTAATTTGCCCCCCCAAAATCCTGTATTGTAGCTTAGCAAAATCAATTTCTGTCATCTTTCATGTACATAAGTCTAGTCCTTTTAAAAATGCCCACTTGAACACTATAAATATTCATTGATTTGTAAACATGTATCTGAACAGTCACAGAAGCCAGGGTAATTCCTGTTCCAGGGTTCTTAAATTGTTCCTTTTTTTAGTTATGTTGTGAAAAGGCAGATAGCTTTCCAGGCTTCTTGCATCCTAGTCCTCAAAAAATTTATTATGAATATGGTTGTAAATTTATTTGTTGTCCAAATAGATTACAATATTAAATATTAAATTATTAAAATATTAAATAAGTGCTTTAATATTGTCTTCTTTCCTGTGACTTTTTTACCTCATTGTAATCAAGTTAACATGTAAGCCTTTCTGTTTAATTTGTAGTATATTATGCAAAACCTATGAAAAATGTAAAAACTGAACTAATTAACTCCAACGTATAAAAATGAGAAAAATATGTGCTAATACAAATTGTCCTTAAACATGCTTTTTATGGTACATTTTTAAATACTATTTCTGCCCATGGAGTGGGTAGAAGGGGCCTGCTTTTTCGAACAGTTTTTCTTACCTTATCCCTTCATACCCCAGTATCATATTGGACCATCGTACCCTCCTTCAAACCATATCTGGGTCAGTTAACGTAGCCAGTGCATTTATTAAGCATTTATTATGTGCCAGGTGATAGGAATAAAAAAAAATTTTCTTAAGGCACAAGCAGTGCCTTCTTTCAAGCTCACATTCTAAATAGAGAGATGATGTATAAACAACTACATACACTCAAGATACGTATGGTTTAAGTAGAAGATAATCTCAGTTGCCCAGACTGACTCTGCACAAATAGCTGACTGCAGTTCTCTATTTGGTGCTAACCATTCTCATGGTGAAGTACCACAATGAGATCTTTATCACCTATCTAACCTCAACTGCTTCATCCTAATCTGCTGCCTCTGACAAATCAAGTGGAATAGCATTAATGGCTATAAACCAGGGGATTTAAACTTAGGAAACAAGTATACTGTGGCCATGAGTATTATAAATCATAATTCCATATTACCTTCAATATCATGACAGTTGAATGTATCTAGTTAAGGAGTCATAATCTTATATCCCTTAAGGAGATAAACCTTATGTAGTCTCTAGAGGTAAATTAAGTCAGTTCACAGATTAAACCATTTAGAGGGCTCACCATGGATTGATTTGAGAGGTGTATGCTGGATGTGGAGTGAGAGAATGTGGAAAATCACATTCTCTGGGCCTGTTTTTGCATCTGTAAAATGAGGTGACTGCACTAGATGGCTTCTAAAGTTTCTTCCAGTTACAAATCTGTGATCCTGTTATTCCTTCTTGGAAAGCTGTCTAGTTTATCAAATGGCCTTCCTAAAATGTGATGCCCAGAACTGAATGCCAATTGAGGGTTTAGAAGTTTCATTTTAT
This sequence comes from Trichosurus vulpecula, assembly GCF_011100635.1. Classification (NCBI taxonomy): domain Eukaryota; kingdom Metazoa; phylum Chordata; class Mammalia; order Diprotodontia; family Phalangeridae; genus Trichosurus; species Trichosurus vulpecula. The sequence goes on from NC_050579.1 coordinate 103,516,331, forward strand.
TGAATTCAGGCTGATATTCTAGTCTGGGATATTTTGAGATCAGATCCTGACTCTCACCCAATATATTAGCTATCCCTCCCTGTAAGTTTTGTGTCATCTGCCAATCTGATAAGCACATCATAAGATGCAATCAAATCTGGGTTCTTAGGGTTATAAAAGTCAATATGAAGCCATGAGGTGGGCTTTTTTTTAATTAAGATTTTTTATTTTTAGTTTACAACACTCAGCTCTGCATGTTTTTGAGTTCCAGATTTTCTTCCCTTTCCCCCTCCCCTCCAAGACAGCATGGAATCCAATATATCTTCTACATATACCTTTGCATTAAACTCATTTACACAATAGTCAAGTTGGAAGAAGAATTATGACCAATAGAATGAATCATGAGAAAGAAGAAACAAAACCAAAAAAAAGAACAAATAGTTTGCCTCAATCTGTATTCAGACTCTATAGTTCTTTCTCTGGATGTAGCTTGCTTTTTCCATCGTGAGAACTTTGGGGCTGTCTTTGAACCTTATATTGCTGAGAAGAGCCAAGTCTATCAAAGTTAGTCATCACAGAACCAATATGTCTGTGGTTGTGTACAATGTTCTGATTCTGCTCCGCTCACTCAGTATCATTTCATGTAGGTCTTTCCAGGTTATTATGAAGTCCGTATTTTCCCCATTTCTTATATCACAATAGTATTCCATTACATTCATATACCACAACTTGTTTAGCCATTCCACAATTGATGGGCATCAAATTCTTTGCTACCACAAAAAGAGCTGCTATAAATATTTTTGTACATATGGGTCCGTTTCCCACTTGTGTGATCCCTTTGGGATACAGCCCTAGAAGTGGTCTTGCTGGGTCAAAGGGAATGCACATTTTTATGTCTTCCAAATTGCTCTCCAGAATGGCTGGATCAGTTCATACCTCCACCAACAATGTAAGTGTTCCAATTTTCCCACATCCTCTCCAGCATTTATCATTTTCCTGTTTTGTCATGTTAGCCAATCTGACAAGTGAGATATGGTGAGGTGGACTTTCCTAAAGGAACTGGGAAAAATAGTTCAGCTTTGATTTAGGAGACTAAGTAGGATGAACTCAAATAAAAATGGAGTAACCACAAGGTTAGAAGAGCTGAGGCCGCTAGGTGGCGCAGTGAATAGAGCACTGGCCCTGGAGTCAGGAGAACCTGAATTCAAATCCTGCCTCAGGACACTTACTAACTGTGTGACCTTGGGCAAGTCACTTAACCCCAATTGCCTTGCCTCCCCACCTCCGAAAAGAAAAAAAGGGCTGGCCTTTAATTAGTTGAAAAGTAAATAGCACTGCATGGTTTGCAACATGTTTCAAGTACATTATCTCACTTGATGGTACCCCAGGAATTGGAGCAGGAGAGGCCTAAGAGACTGACCAATGCTTTAAGCCAAATAATCTGGATTCATGTACCTGGGTAATTGCTTATTCTATATGTAGTTTGTACTAGCATTTCATTGCAATACTGTGAAAACAGTTTCTGCAAATAAGCACAGTGTTTGCACATACAGCCCCTTTGCCTTTACTGACTAATCCTTACGTTCAGCATTCCTGTATTATGTCTATTATAGTTCATACCTCAAGGAAAGGCAGGACATGTTTAAGAAATGCTTGTTGAATTGAATCAAACTGCACTTTAAAATGGCTGACTCCAAGTGCTGTATTATAGTGGACATTGTAACAGAAGGAAGCCACATAACAATCGAATTTGTAAATGTAAATTCTAGGCAGGGATCAATGAAGCCTCATTTCCACAATTCCCCAGGGGATGGCAGTGTGGTCAAATAGACAAGAGGGCTAGAGTTGGAAGCCGGATGGCCTCCTTTAAAACCCAAATCTTGATTCTAGGTGAGTCACCTAATGTGTCTGAGCTCCACCCAGCTTTCTCACGTATGAAATGAGGACAAATACCTCTTGCATAAGGTTGCCGTGAGGCTCAAATGACATACTTTAAAATGCTATGTAAGCATCACTTATGATATCCCATTCAGCTCTTAATTTGGCAGTCAGGAGTCTCCTGTATATCTCACACTATGTCTGGTACACACCATAGTATTGTGAGTCCATATCTAACTAGCAGTATCAAAGATAGTCATCTGTTTTCATTCCATGCAATGTTTTGTTCTAAGACTCTTTCCAACTTAGCACAGTGGTTGAATTTTATTAAAAAATGATGTTAAGTATTTTTGTAGAATTGGGCACAATAGTTAGCCCATTTATATTGATTTTGGTAATTGTATTTACTTTTGACCATCTATAAAGAGAGATTTTTGTTCATCTAGAACAGGAACTCAACTGGGGGGATCCACTGACAAAGGTCTTTTAACTTCAGATCCACTATTCTTTCTACCATGCATAAAGTCGATGGAAGTAAATGTTTTATGGATATGGGACAGCTCTTAAGAGTAGGGACAAGTCTTAGAGCAAGGACAGTTTGGCTGGAATGGAGGTTGTGTCTAGAGCAGACAGAGGCAGTGGGACAAACTAATAAAGACTTTTCCTAGCATGTAGAGAATGTAACTTAATCCAGCCTCTGCAGATGAGGACCTATCTAACCCAACCTCTCACTGAGGTTGCCATTCCACTGAACTACGTGCCTAGCATCATAATTAAAGCTAGCACATTACCAAAACTAGTAAAATAAATCCCAGGTAACAGCAGGGACAAGGGGGTGGGAGTGGCTGGGAAGGGCTCATCTAATAACTTGGCAGTTGTCAAAGTCATTGGATGATTCCTCCCTGAATCTCCATGTAAAGAGGACACCCAGGCCAGCCTTCTCCTCGTTTTTCTCCAGACTGCTCCATCATGCCCCAGTGCCCAGTATTTTCTTCCTCTCCTCCTCCTATACTCTTTTCAACTTCCTTTTATGTATTGTCTTCCCCCCCTAGAATGTAAGCTCCTAGAGAGCAAGGACCATCTTTGTATTTGTATTCTCCTTGCTTGGCACAGTGCCTGGCACATAAAGTTGTCTGTCCAACTCTTCGTGACCCCAATTGGGGTTTTCTTGGCAGAGATACTGAAGTGGTTTGCCATTTCCTTCTCCAGCTCATTTTACAGATGAGGAAACAGAGGCAGAGTTAAGTGACAGTGTCTGTGACCACATTTAACTTAGGTATTCCTGACCCCAGGCTCAGCACTCCATCCACTACGACACCCAGCTGCCAAGGGCACCTAAAGAGGATTTACACAATGCTTGTGGAGTGAATGACACGCAGTAAGCACTTAGTAAGATACTTTTTCATTCATTTGTTTAATCACTATACAATGCTGGTTCTGGCCTAACATTTGAACAGTTCTCTCTTGGTCTCCAGATCTCATCTCTTATCACTTTGAGCAACCCAGTCAAATTAATTTGCATGAAGACCCTGGTCACTCTAGATAACTAATTTCCTAGCTCTTACTTGGCCATTTCCCAACTTGGAATACAGCCTCTTCCTATTTTCTCTTTAAAACACAACTTAAAACACGGCCTTTAGCATGCCATTACTGATTAATCCTTGGGGTCATTATTCCTTTATTCCATGTTCATTCAGCACTCCTAGGTTGTGCCCATTATAGTACATATACCAGGGGAGGCAGCATAGTGCAGCATAAGAGTGCCCGATTTGGAGCCAGGGGGTCTGGGTTTGAATCCCAGCTCTTCTACTTATTACTTATGTGACACTGGACAAATTAATTTATACCTCTGCGCCTGAGTTCCCTAATCTGCAAAATGACATGATTCAACTAGATGACATCAAATGTTCTTTCCAAATCTAATTCTATGAAACATTTCTAAGGACCAGGTTTGAAATCCTGACTATGATCTTATTACCTATGTGACCGTGGGCAAGTTACTTAATTTCTCTGGCCTCTGTAAAAGGACTCTAAGGTCCCTCCCATTTCAAGAACTTTGATCCAATGATTTCTACCAACTCCTAGTACTTTCCCTCCTCAAACTACTTTGTACTTTTAATATTTATGTATTTTTCATTTTAGTCATTGTATCTTCAGTGGCCTGCATACAGTAGGCACTTAATAAATGTTTAAAGCACATTAACCAATTCTCAAGTTGTTTTACATAGGTGCTCTGTGTTCATAAACTTTAAATTTCTCAAGTCAAGGAGCCTTGTTTTCTATTTCTCCTGTCTCCTACCTTCCAGCAAAAAGCTCTGCACAGTAGGTTTAATTAATCCATTCAATCAACAAGTATTTCTTACATGCCTATGTGCCAGGCACTGTAACAGATGCTGGAAACAAAGATAAAAATGAAGTACCCCTCCCTTTATGGAGTTTACATTCTTTTAGAGCTCTCGGTTAACTAAATGATAAGGAAATAGCCCAAGAATGAAAGCTAAATAGTACTCCTCATTGCTCAGGTAAATCCCATCTTCCCAAAGAAAGCTTTCCAGGTCCTCCCTTAATGCTAGGGCCTTCCTTCTGAGATTACCTCCAACTGACCCTGTATGTATCTTGTATTTACATAGTTGTTTGCATGTTGTCTCACTCATTTGAACATGAGCTCCTTGAGGGCAGGGACTGTCTTTTGCCTTTCTTTGCCAATGCCTGGCACATAGTATGCACTTGATATATGCTTGCTGACTCCTAGGAGATTTCAATGCACTCTGCCTGCAGAAAGAGGTTACAGACTAGATTTGTGATTTCAGTGTTATGGGGAATTCCAGGATGAAGAAACTCCCCCACCTTCTCTATAACTTAGAGTCTTAGAACTGTCTAGGACAATGACTTGCCCAGGGTCTCACAGCCAGTAGGTCAGGCAGGACCTGAATCCATGCCTACCTGGTCAGCTCGCCACTAACTACAACCATTCTGCCTCTCTTGGTAGGATCAGCAACTAAAAACCCTGTCAGCCACCAATATTTAGGGCAGCAAAAAATGCCTAGCACTCAACAGCCTAGTACCAGTTAAATTTCCTTTTTGGCTTCTGGCTCAAAATTAAAAAATAAGCACACAAAAAAAAAACAAAACCACAAAACCCAATGATGCTCAGAAAAGCAGAGCCCCTCCACCTAGGTATTATAACCTATCGCAAGACCTACGGGCTGGCAACCAGGTTTGTATTTTGGCTCTGGTACTTTTACTAGGTAAATCATCCGTTTTAGGCAGGCTGACATTTCTGGGTCTGTTCTCTCATCCGCTGAAGCTGGATTAGATGATATCCTCATCTGCAGAGAGGTTGGATTAGGTTACATTCTCTACATGCTTGGAAGTCTCAACCAGTTCGTCCCCCCTGTCCCCTTCTGCTCTAGACATCTCGCCTCCATTCCAACCAAAGTGACTCTGCTATCCCCTACCCTAAGCCTTCCTGAGCTCTCATCCATAAAACTAATTTCCTTCCATCTACTAAGCTCATGCTGGAGAGAACACTGGATCTCACATTAAAGGTTTGAATCCCAGCTTTGCTCCTTAACTAGCAGTGTGATCCCGGGAAACAGTATTAATCTCTTGGGGTCTCTGCATCCTTTGGCTCCAACAACGTGCACTCTCCATATCCTCGGGATCAAGGAAATGGCATACACTAAAGTAAGGTGACCTAGAAGGGGCTAATTTGAGCAGTGGTTAGAGCGAGCCTTAGACCTGAAGTCAGGAGAGTCTGGAGTTCAAATACTCAGCAGCTGTGTGACCCTGGGCAAGTAACTGCCTCAGTTTCCTCAACTACAAAATGGGGATAAAGCAGCTGCCCCTCAGGGCTGTTGTGAGAACCAAGTAAGATATTAGCGGAGTGCTTAGCACAGTGCCTGGCGCGTAGTAAGCACTATAGACATGTCAGCTATTATTATAATTATCACTGACAACACAAATCGTGGCTAGGGCTGGAGCAGTTTTCAAATCGGGTGGATCCACTTTCACCAGTAAAATGATCTAAGATTTTCCAGGGTCCCTCCCATTTTCATTACTGGTCTTGAATGGTGGCTACTGGAGTGTATAAATTGGGAGCTAAAGAAATAGCATATTAAGGAAATAAAATCAAAGAGGTTCATTCTAGAGTTCATGAGGATTTTGCACAGAAATCCATAAAACGGCAGAAAAAGAGACTTTAAAACTTTAAGAAGTTTCCGTTTCCCTCCAATTACACCCAGGCGGGCCCCGCCCCCCCCCGCGCCAGACGTAGTAATCCCAGGCAAGCCGCCCGCAAAGGCAGGCGTGGGGAGGAGCCCCAGGCTCTCTGGGCCCGAGTCCAACTCTAGGCGGGATCCCCGCCCTCCAGTTTGGCGGGGTCGACAGCGCGGGACTCCCAGGGCAGGGACGAACCAGCAGAGACTGGGACATGCCCCGCGCCGCCTCCCCCCCCCCAACCAAAAGAAGCGCGGGGGACCCAACGCGCACGCGCCACCCCGCCAACTCTCAAAGCACCTGGCGCCTGCGTGATGGAGGTTGGTGGGGGAGGGGACGTAGAGAGCGGGAGAGAGAGGAGTAAAAGGAGAGGGAGACGTGAGCACGCGCTCGACGGAGGAAGCGGGGGGGCAGGGAGGAGGGAAAAAAGGAGGGGAGGTGTGCGAGCTTTGCACAGAACCGGACTCTAAAAAAGACTGACCGGAAACGCCCCTCTGCCGCTCACCAAAGCTACCACCTGACGAAGGAGAGAACCTCTGCCTACCCACTATGGATTCTCGAGCTGAAGCCGATGCTACCCGCAGACTGGGACTTGAGCATGCAAAGAAGCCTGATGCCATGAATTCTGAGTTGGTCCTAGCGGAGGGGCGTGCGTGCAAGTTGGGCTGCGCGCCATGTGTAGTTGAGCCGCCCGCCTCTTGTAAGCCCCGCCCTTTGGGCTCTTGGTTCCTGCATCTTTCCGGCGCTGCAGTGACTGCTCGAGAGATGGAGAGAGGCGGGGCGCTGTCGGCCTCGGCTCCGCCTCTTGCCGGTGGCCGCCGCCGATTGATTGGTCGGCGATGGAGGCTTCCCCTCCTTCCGCCTTCCTATTGGCGGGTTGGTCAGACCGCTTGCCTTCATTGGACCTCACGGATTTGGGCACCAAATTCAAAGATTTTAAAAGTACCAGCTGGCGCCTTTTGGAAGGTACTACTCTGGTGGAGCCGGTCCTTGTGCTGGCTGCTGCTGGAGGAGTCTCTTCTACCTGAGCGTTCATCCACTCCCAGCGCCTAGGTCTGGGCATGAGCCGCCACCGCAGTCGCTGCTCTTGCTGCTCCTGCTGCTCCTCACCTCTTTCGGCTGCATCCTCCTCCTGCTGCAGTGGCCCCGCCGCCGTTACGGCCGCAGAATCCCCGCGCCCGACTGACAGTGAGTATCTGAGGAAAGAGGGCGCGATTCGGGGCGCGCGGTCCCCCGGGGAGGGGCGGAGGTGGAGCGGGGATGGATGGAGACTACCCCTCCCCTCAGGGACGAGGCCGCGAGCCGGGCTTGGGGTGGTTGACATCCAAGGGGGTTTCTAGGCTGTGGAACTGGGGTGGGGGATAGAGGGAGAGGGAGAGAGCCGGGGCTTGAGAAAGGGGATCGAATTGGGGGAGGAAACGAGACATGGAAGAACCAAGGAGAGATAGGGGGCTTCTACCCCCCAGAACTGGGCTGCCTCGCTTCCCTAGGGAAAAAGAGGAGCCTCGGAAGACCCCGGTGACTGTTTTCCCTCCGGCGGGCAAGACTAGCCCCTGGAAGACGCGCCAAATACCTCCACTGCCTTCCCCCACCGGGGGCCTTCTCACTCCGACGGGGCGGCCTGGCCACTTCGGATCCGAAGCCGTCCCGCGGGGAACCAGGGACCCCGAGACCCCCCATCCCCCAGGGCTCCCCGACGGTGTCTTCCCTCCCGACCCAGGGCAGCACCCCAGAGCCCGGGCGCGGGAGATTGGACCAGTTTCCCGACCGACTATCTCCCGCCTCTCGCCCCCCTCGGGGCCATTCCAGCGGGCCCCTCAGGCCCTGTCCCGTCCGCTCCTCAGCATTCGTGGGCCTCACTCACTTCCCTCTCCCGCCAAATGCGCCCAGCGTTTGGACTGAGCCTCTCCTGGGCAGGGCCCTGAGGAAAGGGTTAAATTCCTCCCCCTTCCCCTTAGCACCCCTCTTGGGCCCAGGGGTGACAAGGGAAGGGCTTTAAAAATGAAGTGAAATTTTATTTCTAATTCCCCCCATACATTGGCTTGATCACCGGTTGGCCATTTCCTTGGGAGGGAAATGCCTTATCTCTTTGCAGACGTGTGTGGAGGTGGAAGAGCCAGGTTTCCCTCCTAATCCCAAACTGGGGTGGCCTCAGCCTGGAAGCACTAGAATAAATGCTATTTCTTACCTCTTTGTGGCTCTTCCCTTTTTGGGGGGTGTCTACCCCCGTTTTGAAAAATTTTCACCATTTTACTTCAGAAATGACTAAAGGGAAAAGTAGATGGTTATTACAATGCAGTAATCAATATTCTGTGAAGACTTCTCCCCAAAAAGACACTAGTCCTCTCAAGTAGGAAAATGACAGTACACTTGTATATAAAAGGGAATCAATACTGTCCGTGTGTGACTCAGAGGCTGAATAGTAGTTTGAGGTGGAAAGAAGGGAAGGCCTGGAACAGAGTAGGCATTTAATATGAGTCTCTGTTGATAGATAGATTGGCAATTGAGGTTGGCAAGGACAGAAAACATAAAGTGAAGGGTTTTGGGGGGGGGTTTAGGCGGCTTTTTGTTTGGTTTTTTTTTTTTTTACTTTGAAAGTGGAGCAAGTGGGGGCCTTGTGACTTTGATCATGGATGATATGGCAGCTAGGGGCAACTAGGCCCCTGAGTCATGGAAAGACCATGCTCATAGCCAGTCACATGGTGGTTATCTATAAGGAGATTTTAAGAAATATAAAACATGAGAATGAGAGCTTTCCTGAAGGGTCTAGAGGTTTTATAGACTGTGGTGTTTGAATTTGGTAAAGAGAATATTTTTCATAGTTTTAGAGAATAAGCTCAGTGACAAATTAACATAGAATACCAGTGAAAGGTTTTAATGAAATGATGAGAAGGGAGTTACTGAAATGCCTATTGTTGTATGAGGTATTTTTGTTGCTATTAAATGTTCTAAGGTAGTAGTTTCCAACATCTACTTATGTACCATGCATTGCCATTATACATTTTCTTAACTGATTGTTACTGATAATAGAACTATAATGTGGAAGTCCTGGAAATTTTGTAACTTTTAAGAGGGTTCCTTAAGGTTGGGAACCAGTTTTATGGGATACATAGGTTAATGATGGTGAATGATAGGGATTATCATTTTATTTTAGCAGTGACCATAAGGAAAAGGTGAAGAGAATGATTAGACCACTGGAGGCAGAGTTGGCTTTTTTTTTTCCCTTTTTTCAGTGTTCTTGCTGCTCATAATCCAGTAGGGGGCGGAGGTATGACGCATACAAATAAAATAGGCAATTTATGCTGCACCTCAATTCTGAAGTAGGCTGTGATTTTCTCCCCTTTTGCAAAAAGTAAAATCAGCTATACAAATAGGGAAATATTAAGGATGCTTGGTTTTATATGTAAAGTGGTCTGATAAACCTCCTCCAAGACAGAAGACTGGTACTAAACATATTCTCAGCTTACCTATTTACCAGCCATGTGACCTTGGGCAAATCATTCAATCTTAAGAGCTAGAAGAGACCTTTGAAATCATTTACTCCATCTGTGTACAGATTAGGAAACTGAGGTGAGTGGAATAGCTGCCAAAGGTGGCACATTGAGTTTGTGACTGTGCCAAGGTAGAACCCAGATCTCCTAATTCCCAGTGTTTTTTACTTTATACCTCTGAGCTTCAGTTTTCTGTCCACAAAATAGTAACAGCTCTACTTCTTTTAAGGGATGATTTTGAAAAAAAGTGCTTTGAAACAAGTAAAATTTTATGTTCAGTAAGGTATCATGAGCAAAGTGTTAGCATGAGATTAAGATGTAATATTTAATTTTGACTAATCTTAGTTTAAGCAAAACTTACCAAATTTATAATTATGGAGCCTGGGAGGTAAAAGTTATGGAGTTAAATGTCACACAACTAAGGAAATGAATATTGAAGTATACCCCTGTACTATACATGTTTAAAGCTGATGCCAAGAAATGGCATAGATAGGGAAGGATTAGTCAATACTGCTCTCTTTACCCCATTCTTTTTGGATGGGTTTGATCAGAAAGAGAAATGTCCCAGACCCTGCCCTTATAAGGCTACCATATTCAATTACTTTAATTTTCAGAGAATACATCTTAAGTAAAATATACATCCTTCAAGCTTCCCCATTTCTGTACAGAGCACCGCTATCCTTACTGTCACTCAGATCAGCAACTTTGCTCCCCTCTTCTGTACTTAACGACGCTTGGAGATTCTTTCTCTTTCTTTCTCTCTCCCCTCACCCCCTTGCCCCTCCCCTCATCTCTTTCTCTTCACATCACTCCTTTATATTTACACCTTTTACTTCAACCATTATGATGGCCTCCTAATTGCTCTCCCTGCCTCCAGTCTCCCCCTTCTCCAGTCCATCATCCATACCGTTGCCAAATTAATATTCATAAAGCAAACTTGGCCGTGTCACTCCCAAACTCAAGTGCCTCCTACTACATAGCTCTTTCCTGATCCCCCAGTTAATATTTCTACTTCTCGAAGTTACTTTGTGCTTTTATTTACTTATGTACATATCTTCCATTCTCCCATCTCATTCCCACATTGTAAGCTTCCTGGGAGGAGGCCTGTCTTTTTTTCTTTGTATTCCTAGGGTCTATATATAGTCAGTCAAATATTAATTGAGCACCTGTTCTGTACTAAGTACTGGGGCTACAAAAGAAGGCAAAAGACAGACCCATGCCCCAAGGATATCACCGTGGACTAGGGGAAGCAACAAGCAAACAAATATGTACAAACAGTGAAGAGTTGAGGATAACATCTAGGTTGCAAGACTGAGGGACTGGGAGGATAGTGTTGCTCCTGACAATAATGAGAAAGGTAGGAGGTGGTAGGGGAGATTTTAGCAGAAAAGATGATCGATTCTGTTTTGGACACTGAGTTGTCGCCTCCGTGGAGCTTACAGTCAAACTAAAGAATGAGATATACTGTTGACTATAAAAAATAACAAGGCTGTGTAAAAAAATGGTGCTTGACTTCCCTGATTGAAAGGTCTTTCATTACCTAAGCTGGGTGATCTGGAAAGGCTTCCTGGAAGGAATGATATTTGAATTGTGCTTTAATGTATGTATTAGAATGCAAATTGGGAAGGGGGAGCCAGGGAGATTCCAGGAATTGGAGACTACTTGAGTGAAAAGAGGAAGGTGATAGGAAAGTGTTGAGTTACTTGTTATTAACAGAAAGTACTACTGGATCATGATTAGTTCCGATAATGAATCCCTAAAGTGGAACTGTTTTTCAAATTCACACTATTCCAAGTCGTAATTATATCTAAAAAATGGTTAGTTCCTGCCCAAAAGGAAATGATGCAGTGAAAATTTGAATAATGATACCACTACACTGGGGGGGTTCATTATTTGCACTAATCAGGGCCTAGCTATAGTATAGTTATCTCCCTAATCAATAGGTAGCATTAAAAATCCTCTGTTTGGCTTTTTAAATCTTCTCAATCTGGACCTTGTATGTTTTATGTATTATTCCATTCCAGGGACTCTTGATTCATTGGCTATCACATCTATACCTGGAATGCTCTCATTCCACACTTCGTCCTGGCTTTCCTGGCCTCCTTCAGTACTCAGCTCAAATCTCAATTCTTTAATAAGAGGCCTTTCTTTATATACCCCTGTGTTTAATTATATACATAGCAAAAGTTTAAAAAGACCTTATTGATTGATTAAGAGATAAGGCCAAATTGTGGAGGGTCTTCAGTGTCCAGCAGAGTTATTCTTAGAATTATGCTTGTGGCAATATAGAGAGCCAGTGAAGATTTATAATCACTGTCAAAAGGAAAGGAAAGCCCTTAACACCTAAATGGATCCTTTATGGGAGAACACGGGAGTCCTATAGGATATTCAGTCGTGTATTATTTTCTGTTATCGGAGGAAGTATCTGTGTTCATAGGCTACAAATCCATTGAACTCTATGTCCCTATAGATTGGTTTTTTGATGTTTAAAGAATAGATTTGCTAATTTACTGTGCAAATTCAAAACCGGTGGTGGAGGGCTAGAGTACTTAAGGCATTCATAGTAATTGGTTTGATTATTCAAGTACTAAGATTCTACCTGGGAACCCAGCTCCTTGCTAGTTGCTCTTTCGTTCAGTTCTCCTTATCCATTTCCACTTCCAGTATCTTGAATCACACCCACCAGAACAAAAGAACTTGAAAGAGGAAAGCAGTGGGATTGAAACCTGTGCTCCTTATACTTTTTACTTAATTCATTATCTATTTTAGAGAGTGCCAGAGCTGAATTCCCTCTGTCCCTGTTGGTAGGATGGAAGGATTTCTCTCACTGAATGATGGTTCCAGGTTAATCCATAACTAGAATTAAGTATATGAGTAGAACAACTGGGATATAAATGATATTGTGAAAGTACAAGTAATAAGATTCAGTAACCGATTAGGTTTTTTTTTTTAAAGCTGTAAGAGGACCTTAGAGATCACCTAGCCCAAGCCCTTCATTTTACAGATGAGAAAACTGAGGTCATATGGGTAATAAACAGAGCTAGGATTTGAACCCAGCTTCAGAGATAACCATGTGTAAAGCACTTTGCAAATCTTAAAGTGCTATATAATTGCTAATTATTGGTATTAATTCCAAGTCCAGTCAGTGCTCTTTCTAATGTAGCAGCCAAAGTTTTGTAGGAGTACAGTGGTAGAGAAGGATTATTTTTAGCAGTGTTTAAGTTAGGGAAAGCATCATGACATTCACAAAATCAGGGTGACATTTGAACTGGACTACCTCCTTCAAGGGTTATTAAAGTGAAACAGTGAAAATTTTTAAATGCTGTATTATTGAAGGTGAAGATTTCAACTAGCAGCAAAAGTGTTCTCTCCTGATCCAGCTTGCTGAAATCCACTAGTTTAGAATGTATTCAGAAAGTCATAGATCCTAGGAAAAGGTCTGGTGAGCGTGAATGCTAAGTAAGGGACAGATCCAAAGGGGCCTTAAAAATCATCCCTTTAAATGGAATTGGTTTGCTTAATATCACTGGATCCTAAATCTAGAGCTAGAAAAGACTTAAGAGGCCATCAAGTATCCAGGAATTTTACAAGTGAAGAAACTCAGTCTCTAGGTTAAATGATTGCTCACAATCATGATGGTAAGCAGGAGCGGCAAAATTGGTACCCAGGTCTTCTAACTCCAGGACCAGTGTTATTTTCACTGTATAGATGCAGTGTTCTTGATGTATAATAAAAAGAAATGAGCTTTATTTTGAGAAATCTGCATTGAAAAGACAAATCAGAATTCTTTGGAATAAGGATCATTAAGTTGCAAGTGTCATTTTTGAAGACAACTAATTCTGAGAGACTGTATGGCATAGTTGTCAGTATATTGGATAGTCTCTATGTGTTCAATACAACTTAAATCTTACCTCAAGTTTCTAAGTTGGACTTTACATTCTACCTTCACTGCTGCCACTGAGCTGCCATTCTACCTTCACTGCCCTCCTCAGAGTTCTTTACACACAAAGCAATTTCTGTGGGTAGGATACCAGCAGTAGACATTTCACCAGGAAGTGGTACCTGAGTTGATTGAGCCTTGAAGGAAGCCAGGTAATACATGATACAGGGGTGAAAAAGAAGCATGTTCTAGGCAGCAGTTTGACTATACAGTAGAATTAGGAGACCTATGTACAGCAAGCCTGGAGAGATATGGCTAGTATCAGATCATGATGACCTTTAATAAGCTACTACTTTCATTTTCATTCATTTTGTCAGCTAACCACTGAAGAAATGATGGTAGCATTGTATCTGAGTTAGAAGTTTGCCATGTAACAGTCTAATTGAAGATACAGTTTCCAGATACTCTATGTCTAAAATAAGTTTGAAGAAAAGTAGAGGTCCCTGTCATTAAGGAGCTTGTAGGAGACATGACATGTAAAAGGTGTAATTAAGGTAATGAAAATAGTTATAGTCAGTAACTTGTGTGATCATTGTAAGTTAAACCTCTTGTACATCTTACAGACATACAGATAGCAATTGCATAGATACATACATACACACATATAGACCAAGCTTTTCGTTTTACACATGAGGAAGCTGAGGCACAGAGAGGCTATGTAGCTAATAGCACAGACTACAAATAAATGCCGATGCAATCTTAACTTTTTTGTTCTGTGAAGTAGTCTGATTGAATGTTTTGTGTTCTTTTTGCAGGATACAAGCAAGAGGGTAAAGACAACGGTCCTTATTCTGTTAAAATGAAATGTGATTTTAACTGTAACCATGTTAATTCTGGGCCTCCATTTGCAAAGCCTGAGATTGGCAAAAAACTGGAATCTGGTACTCCTGAATATTTGGAAGATTTTTGTAAAGAATGTGTTAAAGACGATAAAAATCTATCCTTTACTGGACCTCAGAATGTGAGCCCTAGGGTTGTAGAACTGAAAACTGAAAATGGGCCAGTGCACAACAAGGAAAACCAAGCACTGCAGAGGCTCAATGTTTCAAGTGAATCAGAAGAATTGGAGAGCAGTAGACTTTATGAGGACAGTGGTTACTCTTCATTCTCTCATCAAAGCAGTCCTGGTGAACAGGAATATAACAGCCTTCTGTTGTCTCGGAATTTCATTGTCAGCCCCAAACCCTGCCTTCTACAGAACCAAAGCACAGAACAGTTTCCAAATAAAACCTTGTTGCCAATCCTTCATTTTGAGGAAGTGGTTTGTTCAACTTTGAAAAAGAATACCAAAAGAAATCCTAAAGTAGATTGGGAAACAGTGGAAAGAATAGTTGCCCAAGGAGATTTTGGACTACATAATGTAATTGGTAGAAAAATGGGCTTAGATCAACTGGATATTCTCAGTGAACTCTTTCAGAGGGGACTCAAACATATCTTAGCAAATATTCTAAAACGACTTAGCGAGATGGACTTGATCAAGTAAGTATCCTTTTGGAAAGATGTCCCTGTCTTGGCTGTAACTTGGCTGTAGAGTGGAACTTTGGAATGATTGTTTTATTATAGAGCCTTATACAAACTCCAAGGTGGATTTGATACAAGAACTCTGGGACTATTAGTTAAGTCTCATCAGGCTGTTATTAGCTTTCATGAAAATTCTTTTAAAAATCTAAATCTAAAAATAAGTATTGCTTTCATAGATACAGATTGTGGTCCCTACACTTTAGCTGATATCCTTTATTAATTTCTATGGCCAAAAAATTTGACATCTGATTTTCAGTTTTCTGTTGGTGAGCCTCCCAAAACATAACTAAGCTGAACTTCTTACCATACTTACAGAACATAAATGTCTTTCCAGATTGGTAGAATCTGGCACAGCTGGTGCATCACTGGCATAGCATTTAAGAACCCATATTCACTTCCTGTAGAGTGGGACTTAAGTTGGAGATTTGGACATATTTAGTCCAAGTCAAGGTAGTAATGTATACAATATAGGTCCAAGTACTTAGCAGCTAATTGCAGTGTATATAAATATTCAGAAAAATAAAAAGTATTTGTAGCAGTAGGATTATAATCATTTACATTTTTACTTTTATCAGTGTGGCCAGAGTGAGTGCAACGTGGAAAAAGATTCTGAAAGACAATAAAGGAGCTTTCCACATATATAGTGCAGCAATGAAAAAAGCTACGGTAAGTTTTTACAGTTATTTCATTTTTGTTTATATTGCCTATTCTTCATTATTTTTGTAAATAGAAAACTGATATTATAAATAATTAGAAATTCTAAATAATCTTAATTCTTTAGCCTTTATTTATTCCTCCAAACCTTTTACCAAAGTGCCCAACAGACAAAAGTAAAAGTTGATTAAATTTAATTCCTGATGCTCTTATTATAGTGAGCAACTGGAATGACTGAAATGAGGAAGCAGATGGGAAAAATTAAAACACGTTTCATAACCTATGAACTAATTCATTGTAGAGACAGTGAGGAAAGAGCACTGGCTTTAGAGGTACAGGAATTGGGTTGAAATCCTGTCTCCGTCACTTTACCACCTATGTGACCTCTAGTGAGTAAGTCTTAGCCTCTAGGCCTCGGCTTCCTCATCTGTAATGTAGGGGTTGCGTGACTTGTGAGTTCCCTTAAAACGTAAGTCCATGAAAACCTATCAGTCAATAATAATATTTATTAGGTTTCTACTGTGTGACAAGTACTATGCAAGTAGACTTGTAAATACCACTGGGGGAACATATTATGTGACCTATGATCCTAACTTATACTTGAAAGGTGACAGTAATCCCTCAAAAGGGATTCAGTAAAGCATTTATCAATATAAATGAGGCAGCTATATAATAAAAACTTGTCAAGCCATTTCTGCCAATAATAAGTTTAATGATATACATCATTTTTTATGATAAAAAATTTGAGGTGATTGATTGCAGCCTAACTTTTTGATTGACTTTAATTGAATTGTTTAGCTTTTTAAAGATGAAAAATTTGGAAGGAAACATAAATACCCTGACTGGTAGCCATATTGGTTTGTCAAAACCATAGTGAAGGATCGCTTAAGAAAGATGAAATTGGCTAGTATTTCTGCCCCATCCACATCCAAGATTTGAGTAGGAAACAAATAAAAAGGATTAGAGAGAAGTTATTTGTGTAATATTTGCTTGCTGATTTTGAAAACATTTTTGTGTACTTGATGCATTTGAATAATCTAGGTTAATTTTGGGAAATCTTTATTCCTCTGGCTTATTCTTTTTCAAAAAGATTAAGTATATCATATTCTATGATACTTTACTAACTGCTTTTCTAACTTTCTCATAGGAAAATACTACCAAATTTTCAGCTCATGCTGCAACTAGAGAATATGTTCTAGTCAGGGCAGCACTAGCTTCTGTCCAGAAATCAACAGCCCAGGTTCCTAGGGTATCCAAAAAAGGATCTCAGTCCAGATTATCTGATCAAGGAATTTCTACATATAGCCGACATAATGAGTTTTCTGAGGTAATTCTTTTTTATTGATATGTTAATATATAAAGATACAAACACATGCATTCTAAAATAGAGAATCTGAAAGCACAAATAAATCCATCCTGAAACCCAAAGGTAGCTATTAGCACCAACAGTTATTAGCAGCCACCTACATAGAAAATGAGTTTACATTATTTACGATGAGTACATTTGTGGATCCATGATTATTGTTTTCCATTGCATTTTTGGTTGTTTAATTCTTTTGATGTTGGTGTTTCATGATTCAAAGTTAGTATCACTGGGAGAATACTGATATTAAACAAATGGCAGGGGGGAGGGCAATAAACAATTTGAGATTGTGCTTTTTCCCAGGTGAAATCCAGCCCACTTTGCCTTTTTCATTTCAAGGGCCAGTTCATTTCCTATCCAAGATACAGTGTTGATTGAATTCAATCAATAAGTTCTTTTGTTTTCCCCCCTGATATTTCGTTAGCCAATCGATTTGCGTTTGTTTATTTTCTAGGGAAGCTTTATATGACAAAATGGGTGAAAGGAGAAAAGCTCCTGTGAGAGTTTTAGGATGTTCCTCTGACGCTTTAATTTTGCTCTTTTTACATAGTCATAAATAGCTTATTCTTACTATGCTATAAACAAATTCCTATGCTGATTTTTTAATATATGAATTTTTCTTTATAGGTTGCCAAGACCTTGAAAAAGAACGAAAGCCTAAGAGCCTGTATCCACTGCAACTCACCTGCAAAATACGACCCCTTTTTGCAGAGGGCAACTTGCAACCGAGAAAGCTGTGGCTTTGATTTTTGTACAAAATGTTTATGCAACTATCATATCACCAAAGACTGTTCGAATGAAAAACCCCTAAAAGCAAACTCCACAGTGGGACCTCTTGCTGGTAGTAAAAAGAGCAAAAAGAATTTGCGGCGGTTATGATCTTTTGTTATATCGCTTGCAGCTAGCAGACTGTAAAAGTTGGATTGGAGATGTTATATTAGGTGATCATAATATGGTTCTGCCTGAAGTCTTTATTTTAAATTTTAAGAAGAGTATATTGTTTTGTTTTTTCAATTCTGCATAAAAATCAATTTAAAAAAAAAACAAAACAAACTTCAGTGAATTTTGGGAACTTCATAGCTTTGGCATGTTTTTTTTAATTCTACTGCATTTATTACCAAATAAGAATCTCAATACGAAATTCTGGATTACCTTTTTAAAAGGGAGAGGAAACAGCCAGTTAAGAATGGAATAGGTTATAGTCAAAAAGAGCTTTATCTACAATATCTTCATAAGTTTACTTTGAAGATTCATATCACATGCAGTTTAGCCAAACTCTAAACATGCTATTCATTTTCTCCAGTTATTTTAATATAATTCCTAAGTTTAAAGATGTATTTTATATCCTCATGCCCTCTCTATTTTTTGAGGCACTTTTATTTGGCTTCCAAGTAAAAGTAACTACAATTGCAACATCAGGAATCTGTCTATAATTGTTTTTGTCCTTTTCAAATGTTTTTTCAATGTCAGTGCATCTGAAATCCCAGTCATTTCCAAATGAAGGGGAGGAATGTCTGTTACTGTGATGTCTTCTCTAAAATCTGTTTTTAAGACTTTTGTACATTTGTTATATATTTTTCCGTATTTTATGTGTGCTTGTATAATAAAAATTGTTCCATTTAAATATAATTTGATTGTTTGTTTTGTAAGTACTTAAGCTAAATAGTGGAAACTATGCTCTTTGTATAACACTAATACATCTACCCTCTCCCACCCTGTCCTATGCAAAATTTTTTTGTGGCAGAATCTGAATTGTCACTATCAACATTAATTGCTTAATTGTTGCAAAGTATGATTTTTTTTTTTTCTATTTACTAATATCTATCTAAATTTCCCCAAGTACACTTAGTGCTGATAAAATACCATATGGATTAAATAGATTACCTATGTTCTGGGACCAAATATTTCCCTCCAAGCTCTAGTCAACCCTATTGCGAATATTGGTAAAAGGTTAGGATAGGCTGGTAGTAAATAAAAGTGTCATAAGAATCAATTACTATTAAAAACTTGAATATGATAAATTAACTGCCACCACCCTTAAAGGGGTATATTAATTGTAGGAACAAAAATATCGTTCCTTTACCCATTTGTAAATTAAGAAATCCCTTGTGACTGTTTAGTGTAGTTCCTTATCTGTACTAATTAATATCTCAAAACCCAAACTCTTCAAGTTACAGCAGAGCCACAAGATGGTGCTCTTGTGACACTAAGAAGTGAACTCAGTAGTTTTATTTTTATTTTACAAAATGACATTTTATTTTATTGTTGATCAAAAGTACATGGCCAGGCTGAAAATTTAAGCCAGAATGATTTTTATTTTTTGAGAGGATAAGTGACTAGAAAATATCTCTTATTATATTAAATACCTTACTCTGAAGGTAGGGAAGGTCCTTGTGTCTCTCAGTGAATGACATAGACTGGATCTTGCAAAAATGTGCAGATAATACTAAATAGAATGAAAATGAAGGTTGATAAGGGGAAAAGAACTACCGAGTTATAATAAAATGAGTACATTTTGTGCTATCTACAACTCATTAACCCCAATCAAAATGTTCTTTTCCATAACATTAAATAAAAGACTAAATCCTCTTAGTATAGAAGCACTTAAAGATTAGGTATTTATGGCGTATCTTTTTATTTAAAACTTTTTCTTTAAGTACTGTCCATTTAAAATATATGCAAGCCACTGTCTCAAACACCTCATAAGGTAAAATCATTTAAAGAGCTAGAAGAAACACAGAGACCATCTAATCCAATGCTCACTTTTCAGATAATAGTTTGCATTTATATGGGACTTAAGTTTAATAATGTAGGTGAGCCTGGCACATAAGTGCTTAATAAATGCTTGATGATAGATTGAGTACTACAGAAGTATTACTCCAGCTTCATTTTATACTCTAGGCTAGAAGTAACCTTAAAAGATTTTTTTTTTCCTGTGTGGCTAGTTAGGCCAAACTCTTTCAAGTGATATTAGGTCTCATTTAGGAGGCTCTTCTATGTCCTGAGTCAACAAAATCAGCATCATGTCATCTGTAAATGAGTGTCTGGAGGACTTCACCAACAATAAAAGGTGCCTCTTCAAACTGGAACCTGTGCAGTACCTTTTCCATCAGTAACAGATGTAGTGTGTGAGGAATAACAAATAGCCCAGTATAGCTAGAAAGTTCTTGGAGGGGAGTAATTTGTTAAAAGGCCCAAAAGATAGGAAGGGCCAGGTTGTGAAGAGCTTTAAATGGCAACCAGAAGTTTATGTTCTTTTGTCTTTTTTTTTCTTTTTTGGCGGGGAAGGCACTGGTACAAAATTATTTTGTATTGATTCTGTATGTAGTTACACATGTATATTTTTGTCTCCCCTGATAAACTAAGAACAGATATCCTTGAATTTTTCATCTTTCCCTAGTGCCTAGAACAGAATTGTTGCTTAATAAGTGCTTGTTTATTGACTGATTATTTTCTGGCCCCCAGGATTCATTCCATTATACCACTCTTTGTATACTTACTCTGTGCTTTATATTTGGCCTACTTTTCTCTTTAGATAAATGGCTGCATTTTCAATTCTCATCTTTGTATCATTGCACAGTGCTGCTATTCTGCCTCCAGTCGGATCAATGGTTTTGTCTTCTCACAAGTATGATTTGTTTTCTTTTCCCTGTTTCCACTAGATGGGACAGTAACTAGTCAATTTGGTGGGGATGGCATTGGTTGGCACAAAAGGTAGACCTTTGTTTTAGGACCACTTTAGCAGCTCAGTAGATATGATGCTATTCCTCCACTAGGTGTCATTCATTTGGATCAAACATTTAGAGCACCAAGAGTTAAGTTAATTTTTGTTCACAGTTTAAAGACTCGCATTCTTAGTCTCCTCAGAAATTGTGCAACACCAACCAGCCCAACACTATAATAATTTGCTTTAAAAATAGACAATAGCCGTGTATTCCAGCTAAGAGAACAGTGTCAATAGCCTGAAAATGCAGGCAATCACTATGAAATGTGATCTTTGAAAGTTAATGCTAGCTACTCCTATGGAAAATACTCCATGTTCCCTGGAAAAAAAAAGTATGGACTAATTCACTTTTACACAGTAATGATGCAGAGATTTGAAATAGTTTTGGTTTTTTTCCCTCAATATAAATTGTGCTTTTGACATTTCACTCTAAACACCACTACTTTAACAACTCTGAGGTAGGACAGGGCAAGTATTAGTATCCCCATCTTTCTTCCTTGCTGGCTACATAATTTTATCCATTTAAATTACTACTTCAACCACTACCGATCACTGTGCATTTATGTCTTCTCTGTACAATTCTTATTTATGTCCTCCCATAAAATGTTCAGAGAGGATCCTCTTTACCATGCTTGAGGCCTTCTTGGTCTTGTTACATTTCTAGGTAATCAGGATAGATCTGTGCTTTCTACTTTTTCCCTTCCCTTGCTCTGGACACATGAACTGTCCATATCCTTTTCCAATCATTCATTTTCTTGATAATATATTTTATGTAACTTTTTTCATGTAAGTTATTGATGTTGATATTCCATAAGCTTACTTAAATTCAGGATGGGTTGCTCTGTGGCTCTTTGGATAACTCATAATTTTGATTCTGCAGAGATTGTAATGGTTCTGATTTGCAGTCATAAAATATCACAGAGCATATATTATTATTAGATAAGATTTTGCGTCAAGAGAAATTTGGAATTGGTGAAAGCATTGCACAATATCCCAAATATAATCCAGTCTGCCCTCTTCTAATGAGTCCTTCCTGTAGGATCCAAAATGTATGTACTGAAAGTATTCTGTCAATGGGCTGCATATCCAATTAAATTTCCTAACCTGAGTAATATTTTCCCTTCCTTCCTTCCTTCCTTCCTTCCTTCCTTCCTTCCTTCCTTCCTTCCTTCCTTCCTTCCTTCTCTGGTTGTCCCTATCTCACCCAGAAATGCAGTAGTGGCCACCCATGGCCCCAGTTCCAATGATTATCAACAGCATAGGATTTTTGACATCTGTTTCCAACCTGAGCTTGGTTGCCCCTCCTTAGGCAGCCTAGTTGCTTCCTGCTCTGTGAACTAGAAAACTAAGTGTCTGGGGCTAAGAACTTTGAAGTTCAAGTGATCCATCAGCCTCAGTCTCCCGAATTGGAAAGATAATAGGTGTATACCACCACACCTGGCTAATATCCATCTTTTTTCCACTTGCTTTTTTACTGTATGGATTCCTTGGCCAATCTCTTGAGTGACCTCATTAAAAAAGGCCTCAGATTCATGCAACATAAGAAAACTTGAAGGGGAATGTGAGAGTTGTATCTTTGGAGGGCTGTTGCTTGGGAGAGAAATAACTCATTCTGTTTGGATCCAGAGGGCAAAACTAGGTGCTATAGAGAAAGGGTTCAAAGAAACAAGTTTTATGTGAGGAGAAGCTTTTTAACAATGAGTGATATCCAAAAATGAAAAGGACTACCTTGAGAAGTAATTGATTTCTATTCCCTGGAAGTCTTCAAGCAAAATTTAGATGCCTATTTGTTATGTATGTTTTAGAGGGTATTCTTTTTATGTATGAAATGGCCTAGCACTCCATTTGGGTTTCTTTCAGCTCCAAAAATCTGTGATTCTGAGCACTCCATTTGCTTTCTTTTTTTAAATTTCATTTTTGTCTATTCTTTATATTTTTTATCATGAACTTAATAAAAAATTAACATGTCTTAGTTGTTTGTATATCTTGAATACCAAGAAGGAGTAAATAAAAATAAAGACCATTACTCCAAGTATGAAACTCTGGAATCAACATAATGGAAAGGAAAATGATGAAGGGAATGAGGGAGAGAAAAAAAAATTATGAAAAATGAAGAGATTTTGAAATGACTTAAAAAAGAAGTTGAAGGGTAATAGGAATGGCCATTTTAATTGACTATGCAAAAAATAATAGCGGGGAAGAATTAGATAAAAAATTAATGTTAAGCAAAACTAGGAATATGGGTGACTAATGGGAAGGAAAGTTAAGAATGAAGGGAAGAAGGCCTCTGAGAATAAGGTTGACTTCAAATAGTACTTATTAAGTAAAAACTGAAGAGACAAAGCACTGCCTATAAATTTATAGAGGAAGAGAAACCAAAAAAATCCTAATTGATTGAAAAACTTCAAATCTCCTACAAGGGCAACAAAACGTAGACACTACTTTGTGCATCTTTTGACACAATAACACCTCACTGTCTTTACATATCCCCTACCTTCTGTCATTTCACCAAGTGGGCTGAATAAAAACAAAATGATGAAATTGAACCCGTCCCCCCATAATACATTTAAATACCTTGCTTCTATTTTTTACTGATTCTGTATGTACTCATACATGTGTATGTTGTCTCCCCTCGTAAACTTGAAAACAGAAATCCTTGATTTTTTTCTTTCCCTAGTGCCTATAACAATACCTGACACATAATTGTTGCTTAATAAATGCTTGTTTATTAACTTATCTTTTATTTATTTTCTGGCCCCAGAATTCATCCCCATTATATCACTCTGTGTGTATATATGGTTCAAGTGTTTTGTATTTGAACCACTTCCCTCTTTAGATAAGTGACTAAGTTCTTAACTCTCATCTTTGTGTCATTGCACTATTCTGCCTTCATAAGATGGATCAATGATTTTGTTTCCTAACAAGTACAATTTCTGTTTTCTTTTCCTTATTTCCACTAGAGGGCACAGTAACTCTAGTCAATTAAAAAAAAAGTGCAGCTAGAAAACATTTCAAAAAGGAACCAAAGGTTTCTTTCACAATAATAATGCCCTGTTCTCAGATAAGGCAGTTACATTAGCAACATCCTGATGGGGTTTGTTTAGCCCCTTAAACTCTCTAACTGACTTGGAATTAAGTGTAAGTTTAGGGAAATTGATTAATTCTCCAGAGTTAAGAACCAGCATTGGAAACACTAAAAGGGAAAGAACAGTGTTTGATTAATAAATGGAGGGCTGTTTGATGACTAGGGAGATAAAGATAGATTGCTCAGCTCAGATGTTCACTTCTGAAAGCTCTCAGCTGGTGAAGGTAGGCTATGAGAAGCACTTGTTAGTTTTGTGAGCATGAGCAAATCACTCATTCATTTAACAAGCATTTATGAAGTACTACTTAGCACAGGCCTGTACAACTTATGGCCTGAGGGCCGCTTGTGGTCCACCAAAAGATATGAGGTGGCCTACAAAAAATGGAGAGGATATAAAGAAGGTAAACATGCAAGGAATGCTTTGTCCCTGTCCCACTTAACCCACCCTCCGCTAGTCACTGTTATGCACATCATGTAACTTGGCAGGCGGGTTGCCACTGCGCACTGTGTCCTATTTGTCACATGACCCGAGGCAACCAACCATCATCTGTCTCTAGTCTGAGAGGAGTGAGAGACTTATCTGTGTTGAACAGGGACAGAGTGAGTGCAACGCTGCTGACGCCTGCTATGCGATGAGCGATGAGCGGCAACAACTCCAGGGCTTCTTCCCCTCCCTCGCTATCCAGCTGCCCTCCACATTACATGAGTTTCTTGTACCCTCTCCAAGCCTAGACACTCAGTTCAATATTTTTTTGTATATGAGCAGTTGCTATGGAGATTTTTTGGTTCTAACATTAAAGTTTTTGGGGTAACTTTGTAAGATGGGTGATAAAAAGAAGTGGGAGATCGAATCAGAAATAGAGTGTTTAATCCAGACTGGACAAATAGACACTTTTTTACTTACATAAGAGACAAAATACTGCGGCTTGTTTACCAAGAAGTAATAGCCTTTCCGAAAGAATATAATCTTTGTCGCCATTTTGAATCAAAACATCCTTAAATAAGTTGGACACCAATGAGAAACAAATTAAAATGTCCAAATTGTTAAAAACAATGGTTTTTCAAGAAAATAAACTCAAAAAATGAGGCAGCTACTAAGGTTAGTGTTCAGATTTCTAAAGTAATTGCGGCTGCTGCTTGGAAGTCTTTCACTGAAGGTGACTTCATAAAGAAGTGTTTGTTGATTGTAGTTTCTGGATTATGTCCTGATTTAAAAAAAAGTGTTTTTGAGAAATAGTTTAATCATTAATTATACCTTTACTTGGAATTGCTAAAAAAAAAACATATCTCCGGCCTGAAGAAATTTGGCTTATTTTAATTTTGGCCCCTCCCTACTGCCAAGTTTTGCAGGTCTGACTTAGCACAATGCCTGGCACATATTAGGACCTTAATAAATAGTTGTCCCTTTCCTTTTCCCCTCTGGTGTTTCAGGCAGTGCTAAACATTGGGGGAAAAAAACATAACTCAAGACAGTCCCTATCCTCAAAAAGCTTATCTCTCATAACTTCTAATTCTCAGTTCCCTCAAATGTAATATAGATACAGTAATACTTGCATCTACTCACCAGTTTAATGTGCGGAAAGCATTTGTAAATTTTGTAAACTTAAAAGTTGCATATAAATGACAGAATGTAAGCTCCTTTAGAATAGAAACTATTTCATTTTTAAATTGTATGTAGAAATACAATTTAATATTATAAATATAACTCCCATGCCATGTACATAAAGGCACTTAATTATATGCTCACTGATAGATTCAAATATGAATTATCATGATTATTGGTCTTATATTTTCACTGGTGAAATTTGCAGCTAATTTTCCACATTTATAACCAAGGATGAAAAAAGGTTACTTGATTTTAAAGGTTCTTTTGTGTGTATTTATTGAAGAGGACGATAAAGGAAATCTATAGTGCTAGACTAAGAAGAGTTTTGAAGACTCCTGGTGAAATGCACCACTCCCCACTCTCTGGTCGTCTTGAAAACTTTGTTATCAGCCTTATCCTCTTGCTTTCCCTCCCACCCTCAATCTCCCACTTCTAAAACCATAATCAAATCAACTCAGCCCTTGTTCCTAGAAGGACTGTGTCAACCTACTACCATGTGGCTCCTCTCCCTATTTCAGTAACTTTTCAGACCAAAGTGGCACTCCCTGGCTATGTTTAAGAATATTTAGAAGTTATGGTGTGATAAGCATTACATTTAAATAGCTGTTTCCTTATTATATTATCTCCCCTACTAGAATGTGAGCTTCTTGAAGGGAGGCATTATCTTTGCTTTTTAAATTTATACCCCCAGCTCTTAGCACAGTCATTTTTTTCATTCATTTGTTCATTCAGAGAGCACTAGACCTGGAGACCCGAAGATTTGAGTTCTTACCCCACCTCAGACATTTACTAGTGATACTGGGCAAGTCACTTTGCTGTCTGCTCGATTTTCTCGTCTGCAAAATGGATTTATATTACATTATATCATAATTATTATTATAGCCCCTAACTACCAGGGTTGTGAGGATAAAATGACATATTTGTAAAACCCTTTGCAAACCTTAAACTGCTATATAAATGCTACCTATTAATTAATTGATTGATTAATTCCTTCATATAACCCAGTCCCTAATGTTAGGGCTATATTAGTATGTGTTTATCCTTTCTTATTTGCATCAAATTGTATTGGATTGTGCTGTATTGGATGAAATTGCAACTACATAATTGACAGGAAGAAATATATAGGAGGAAGGAAGTCAGTTTCTTGTGTTTGGTTGCTGTCAGCTGGACCGGGACCAACCTCTAACCTTTGGGTGGCCAGAGCTGTACAAAGCAGATTAGAGACAGGAGAGTCAGGGCGCAAGCAGAAGTTTAATTAATTTCGGAGTGAGGAAAATGGCTTTTGCAAATGTAACTGCCGCACCCCCCCAAGAAGGGCTTAACACTGCTGATCCTGGAGCCACTTATATACATGAAAGGGACTGGACCACAACAAAATCATTTCTAGGTCTACAGACCATTCTCATGGTTGGCATTTCTTGGGACAGTACAGGCCTTCTCGAGTCCCATGGGATTAGTCATTGTCTCAGGTGTTGGGGGGTCATGATTACTCTTCGAGGTACAGAACCAGAGTTCTATGACAGGAACAAGAATGCAGTACCTGGCAGTTACAAGGAAGAGGGACTGTGAATGGATGTACTACTTAGCACAGGCCTGTACAACTTATGGCCTGAGGGCCACTTGTGGTCCACCAAAAGATATGAGGGATTGCCCTGGAAAATAGGGGGAGCTAAATCCCTCAGTGAACACTCGGTACTGGTCCAAGCAAAACACTTTGCCAGAGGGTGTGATCATCCAGAGTACAAAGGATTATTGTTTTGCCCAGCTATATCATTAAGTCAAGATTCATGACCTTGAGGATGAACATGAACATGCCTGAATGGTTTAGAATTGCAAAGTATGAAAAACTCTCTATGTAGAAGGCAGAGGAAGTATAACATTTATTTAGACTCTGGAGGATCAAATCCAAGAACCAATATCCCCAATTTGATATAGTAGCAATGATATTCCAAAATCAGTAGACCCACTTCAATGTAGTAACAAGGAAATTATAACATAGTATTATAGCAAGGAACCAAGTCATCCTGTAATCTTCCCCCCTGCTAGGGCCTTCCTGAAAAACAATCACTCAGGAATCCTAATTCTCTGCTCAGCATTCTCTTCTGCAGCTCTGCTGACCCTGGTTCTCTCAATGTTTATTCTTCAGCGCCATCTTGATGTCTGCTGCCTCAATGTCTTCCTCTCAGTCCTGCTGCTCTCAGTTCTGTTTCTCTTCAATTTTCTCTTTCTCTTCAATTCTGGACTCTCCTTTTATACAGTCCTAGCTGGCACCTGATTGGCTAGAACTCAGGTCTCTGATTGGCTGAATTCATGATAGACTAGAACTCAGCACACACACCATTGACTCTGGTCTTAGCCACTCCCTTTAGGGTCCTGAGGTCTTCACACCCACATCGGCTTAGTACCTGGTAAGCAGGGGCTTTAGGCCTACTTACAAACAAAGATATAATCAAGCTTTCCCACCTAGGTCCACCTGAGGCCTATTGAATGGGTGGGGAAGATCTTTGATCACATTTGCTACACAAGCTGAGGCTTATGCCAGCCTGCTTGCTCTGAGAAACAGGGTATCTCCAAAATATTTTGACATTGCTTCTCTATCCTTTCACTTATATAGCAATTTGTTTTGTGCTAGGGATCTTACTTGAGCCTCTCAACAATCCTGGAAGGTAGGTCACAAAAATGGCATTAACCCCTCCTTGTAATTAAACAAACTGAGGCTATGAAAAGTGGAATGATTTGCCAAATATCACAAAGCTGATGACTATTTGTTCATAGTAAAGTATTGCCTTGTTAATATCGTCTTAGTGGTCTATTTACATATGCAAATTATCTGGTAATGAAGATCATGGGATCATAAATCTGGATCTGAAAAGGCCTTGAGAAGTCTTCTGATCCTACCCACTCATTTTATAGCGAACCAACTGAGGCCCAAAGATTGTCTTGCCCAGGTCCCATGGGTAGTAGTGGTAGACTTGGAACTTGAACTCAGTTCCCATGACTCCAAGTTCAATGGAAAATTTCGTGAGGCAGAGATATTTACACCTCAATTTTCCAAATAATAAAGATCAGTATTCCTTTCTCACCCTTTCTAAAACTTCTACTTGAGATAGCTGAATAATTAAGGTCATAATGGTATTTTTTTGTTGGAGGTAGTCTCAGTTTTCTCTACAATTACAAGCTAAGAATAAACCTTGAGCTCACTAAAGCATTAAGTCAAGGGTTCATTCAAGAAACATTTATTAAATACCTATTGATATTTAATACTACATACAGAGCACTGTGCTACCAGGAAGTGGGATAGAAATTTGAGCTTTAATACATTGTTCTTTATCATAAGAAACATACACAGAATGCATAATAGTGTATGAGAGACTGGCAAAGCAAAGTGCTGGCTAAGGTTCATCTCTATAATGTCTATAGGGTGAAGAGTCATGAAATATCTAATTGAAGAGGTTGTACGTGTGCTAATCTATATTGACAACCTAATAGGAACAAAAAGGGCCTCTATTAAGCTATTATAAAGATCTATGAAAAAGTCATCAATATGACCTTATTCAGAAATTCAAAATGTTCGCTTTTTTAAAAAATGAGATAGCAAATAAGCAGAGTCAAGCAAAATAAATTCATCCAGGGGTCATGCCTCTTTTTGCATTTGACTCCCTCAATACCCTTTGAAGACATTAAGGTTCTAAAAGGAAACTTGTTTCCCTATTCCTTATTAGCACTACATCATCACACAGATCTTTTCAATTGCTTAAATAAAATTATCTAAGTTTCTTTTGATATATATTTGTATTTTAAAATTCCTATCCAGTTCTAGTCTTTTCCATCTAGTCTTTTCATCTTCTGTTAAATTAAAGGTTCATTTCTCCCTGTCCTTGTAGGACTATAATCAATTTTGCAGGATAAATTATTCTTGGTTGTAAGCCTATCTTTTTTTGCCTTTGGAATAGTATATTCCAAGATCTCCTCTAATTTATAGTAGAAGCTTCCAGATTTTCTGTGATCCTGACTGTGGTTACTTGAGACTTGAACTATGTCTATTTGGATGTTTGCAGTATTTTTCCTTTGCTATGGGAATTTTGGATTTTGGCTGTGACATTTCTGGAATTTTTGTTTTGGGGATTTATTTCAGGAGGTGATGAGTGGATTCTTTCTATCTTTACTTTGCCTTCTGGTTCTAATAGATTTGGACATTTTTGGTTTATGATTTGTTGAACTATAACACAGACCACTCTGGCCTCTACTACCTAAAGGCCAGGTGTATTAGATTTTATCACTTAACTCTATCTCTCAGGGTTCTCCAGCGCCCTTAAGGTCATTGAGGAATAATCTAGGTTCTTTGCCAATGGTTCCAGTCCCTACCAGTGATGTTCATCCAATTTTAGGGAAAAGCAGTTCCCCTATACCCTATTCCCATTTAGCCAGTGAGAGTTGCACTAACTTTTGCACAAAAATATTTACTTCTCAAAGGCAATCTGGATATACTTTAAAGGGCCCTCAGGGTACCTAAAATTAGGCATGCCCAGATAAGCCTGGGCTAAATAGATATAGTGTTTAATCTTAAAAAAACAATCATGCCATATAGGAAATAGTTAGAAAGGGCTTTGATGGCAGGGGTGGGGGTGCTGTGTGTGCATGTGTGTGTCTGTATAGAAGATTGGTGAGTAGTGTGGAGTCTGATTCTAGCTCTTGTTCTAAGCATCTATGTGACTTGACAACTTACTTTATTTCTACATGGATTATGACATCTTCGATGATCTTTGTATTCAGATCCCTTCTTCCCTTCCCATTACATATCATTTTTTGACACTTTGATGGGGTTGGGTTTCTCAGCCTTGTCTTTTAAAATCAGTTCCATTTGGTACTTATGTGGAGCCATTCAGATAAGTTAGAAGCACTGGTAGTCTCCAAGATTCTGAGTATCCAAACAGCTTGTTTCACTATTTGTAAAGTATTTCAAAAACTTTTAGATGTAGGGATTTAGAGGATATGCCTTTTATTTTCAATGACTTTTATCCTTTTGGACCAGATTTAGTAAGACAGCTTTACCTAACACATCCCAATTTAGTGGATAATTTGTGTGAAGGTTACCTGTATGGAGAAAATAATTTTGTAATATTTATGGTCTTACGTAGATAGAAGGTGTTTTATTGTCAGTATTGGTCTTATGCTCTTCTTGTGAATCACCAAAATGATTCTTTGATCCAAGAATGAGAAAAAATCTGCCCAAATCTAAATTTATGAAACTCTCATGATCCTCTGTGACAGATTTCCCATTTGGGGTTATAAGCCTTTCCAGTATACCAAAGGGCAAAGAACTCTCTAGGGAAATAACACTTCGACCAACCACACAGATAAAAATATTCACTTCGAGTGCTTATATATGAGTTTACATTCTTAAAGTGCTTTGAAAACTTGAAAGTACTATATAAATGCTATTTAGTATTATTTCTACATATATGTCTATTCGCAAAAAAAAAATTTTCTAAGAGTTGTTTCCACTATAACATAATAATTCTATAATCATGAATGAGGTTAATGTATATCATCTTTTTTTTAGTATAATAAGTAGTAACATTGGCCTGCCTTGATAGAATTTGCATATCATATTATTGTTAATAATATTTTTTGTTTAGATTATTTCATTCTAAAACAGCTCTTGTATTTGATGTAGATACTTTATTTATTTATTTATTTTGGAGTGGAGATGAAGGAACCAGATTTCTGATTTTATCTATATAAAGAACTCTCCCAAAGAGGAAAGTAAATTCCTGCAACCAATGCAAATCAAATCAATGCTCCAGAAACTTATTGTTTGAAAGAGTTGCCTCTTTTTTTTTTTGAGCATCTAAGAAGAGCTATCAACTTTTTGAGTGGATAATTCTAAGGACTGTAATAACCAGTGGCCTAGTGAGTAACCTATTTTCCTATGCATTTTTTTGTTTGTGCTTGTGTTTATTTTTTAAATTTGTATTGATATCTTTGTTTTTATATCTCCTTCATTCCTAAATATATTTCTCCCTCATCTCTTACCTGATAAATTATCCCTGCTAACAAAGAAGAGAGAAAAGAAAAAAGAATGAAAAAAGAAGAGGAAAGAAAAGCTATTCAATAAAATTAACCCACATTGCAAATGTGTATGGCGGTATATCCATACCCATAGCTCCTCCCCCTCCTCACTCACTCCATAGGCATGGTTATAGGAGTCAGTTTAATTTTTTTTTATTCTTTCCATTTACATTATTGTAGTCCTTGCATATATAATTTTCCTGTTTCTACATACTTGCATAAGTCTTTCCATTCTTCTCTGAATTTTTCATATTCATTATCTCTTATGGAATAATAATATACAATTACATACATATATTACAGCTCATTTAACCACTACTCAAAAGATGGGCATCTATTTTTCTACCACAAAATGTTTAGCTATGAATATTTGCTGTATATGAGATCTATCTTTTTGTCTTTGACCTTTGTTATAAGGGAGGCATAGCTTAGGCCTATATGGTGATTTAGGCTCAGGACTGAAATGCAATGAAACACTTCTGGAACATAAAATTCAATAAAAACAGATTTTCTCATAATACAATTTAAAGGAAAGAATTTGTTAAAATAAATACTGCATTCCTTTGCTCCCTGACTCATCAGAGCAGTAACCCTGGGTCAGAAAAAACATTTCTCAAGACATTGAGAATTATAGCAAATCTCAGGAAACCCAATTCCCCATAAGTTTGGCTCTTTACATCTCAGGTAAACAAGGGAGATACACAAATGATTTAAGCCTTAGTCTTCCAGACCAACCAAAATCTGATAATGGCTTCTTTGCCCTCTTAAAAGCTTGGCCTATGTAAAAGAGATACTGCTTCTACTACATCCCACTTCTTGGCCCCTTAAATCATCAAATGGACCTTCTATCACTTAAATAGCTTTGAGACCGTTCCTAAACAAATCTAAACTCAAGAAGCATAACATAAACTATAATGGAAGAAGAAGAACCATGGATGGGCTGTCATCTGCATCTTTGGAGGAAATTTATATATTATATGTTACTTTATATAGAGAGAGTATGTGCACATATTACAAAATAAACCAAGATGTTATTCTGTATGTGCACAGATACAATTTTTCAATGCTCTTTAAACTTAATATATAATATCACATATGGTCATCTTGCCTACCCCCTCATTTCACAAATGAAGAAAGGCACGAAGGCATTAAATAAATTGCCCAGGGTCATACAAGTACTAAATGGCAGGACCAGAATTTGAATTCTGGTCCCATGACTCCAGACAGGTAAGTGGCAGAGTGGAAGTTCAAATCTGGTCTCAGACACTTACCAGCTTCAGTTTCCTCATCTATAAAATGAACTGGAGAAAGAAATGGCAAACCACTCCAGTATCTTTGCCACGAAAACCCCAAATGGGGTCACGAAGAGTCAGACATGACTGAAAAACAACCTGTGACTAAGTTTAGCATTCTATACTTTAAGGCCCTTTCCAGGCCTTTAAAAAACAAACACAAGTAATGCTTTTTTTTTTCTCCTCCTAACCTTTGTGAATTCTTCAGATTTATTTATTGTCTGGTACCCTAAAAGTATCTCGTATATTTGTAGGCTCATAAAGGAGTCAATGTAGTAGAGCTTTAGGAACACTAGAGAGAGCTCTATAACAGAAAAAGTAAAGCAAGTCCCCCAAAATCTCTATTCCTTTTTTCTGTATTTATCTGAATAAAGACTTAAGCATTGGTTTCTTATTCTTATTTTTTTTCTCTAATTCAAGCAAAAAGAAACCTTATTTAGCCAAAAAAAAAAAAAAGTTATATACTTGGCTGTAAAGAGAAGTTACTATTTATATATCTGTTTTATCATAAAAGAGATAATTATAGAGGAGGCTGAGTTGAAAGTGTTGACTGATAGCATTTCAAAGTTTATCCACATTGAACGACCCTATTTAAAAGAAAAAATTAGATCATTATTGCCTTAAACTGTATTTGTTAGGCAGGGGATCCATGTTATTCTTTCCTTGTGCTATCTCTTGATTTCATAATTGCTTTAATTTTGTCTCTGACAGTAAATTATGTGTGCTATTGGTAATGCCCTTATCTTGTCATACAACAAGAATCCAAATTAAAAAAAATTATCAAACACCTAACTTTGTAAAGCATTATCATCATAGTCACTGGGGGAGATAAAAATGTTGAAAAAGTCATCATCTCTTCCCTCATGAAGCTTACAATCCAATAAGAGAACATGACACCCACACAAATAACTATAATTAGAACAAATACAATAAGCACCTAGTGCAAGTTTCTAAAACTATTTTCCTAAGTCTCCCAAAGCTACACAGCTATTAAATAGGTCCGTAGACTCTAAGTACAATCTTCTTACAGTTCTGCCATGTTGTTACCCCTTCGTCTCCTAACAATACAAAGAAGAGAAACGTAATTTAAAACATCTTGGGATTTTTTCTGGGAGGGCCAATTTACTGTATCTCCTGGAAATTGTATCAAAGAATCATAGGTCTAGAGCTGTGAGGCCCTAAGGATATATGCCCTAGTTTGTATCCCCAGAGCCACACAGCATCCAGACACACAGTAGGCACTTACCAAATTATTATTGACTGACTGATTTAGTACCGGAAACATAGGCTCTCTCCAGTGGTTCAGGACTGGAATTTTCCCAACACAGAAGGGATATCAGCTTGTGATGGTGTATCAACAATTTGGCTAGCAGCTGCTGTGTGGGTGCGAAGCCAATAACAACCAGCGCACAGAACGCTGCAAGCCCAGGTCCTTTTCATCTGCTTCATTAAGGAAAGCAATGTTAAGAGGTTAACAATCTTATTTTAATTCAGCATACAAATATCATTTACTTAGTTCAGGGGAAAAAACCAGCACCCTGAATTACGGACCAAATACAATTCATAGTTATCAACATCTGGGTGCTCAGCCAGGGAGGTCATTATAATGGCTGACCCACAGTCACAAGCCACTCCTGCTGTGGCTCAGAGCTCCGAGAGAGAACGCTAATCTCTGTGCTTATATATCCTGTTCAGGGCCACGATCTCACCCAGGCTGGGCATGGAGAAGTTCTCCACCCCCAATATCACATCAGATACAAATGAGTGGCTCCCAATTGTCTCAGTGCTGAGAAACACAAAAAAATCCCATTTTACCTGCCCCATTCAAACAAAGGCCAGAATCATTAAAGGTCAACAGCAAAAAGTCCCACCTTAATTACTATTACAGATGGCACTGGAGTCTCAACTTTAGCATAGGAGCAGGATGAGAGTATAAATAATTAGAACATTCTAGCAGAGTGGGATACCAAGCATAAGTTACCCCTAGTAAGATGACCATTCTTCTGCCTATTTAGTCTTCACCTTGGTTCTTCTCCTGTCTTTGTCCTTTTGTTGTTGTTTTTTCCCCTTAAGCAGTTTTGGACCAGCCTAGCTGACCAACGCTATGGATCTGGGCACTGGATCTGAGCCTCAAGTGTTCATTACTGGCAGTGGCTGGAAAACACAGTGCCTATTTGGCATATACCCATCCAACATCATTTCATACTCTTTTCTCTTCTACATGGTATGATCCAGCCAAGCTGCATAGCTTACTATCTCTCAGATCTTTCTAATACCTGCTGTCCACTTTGCTCATGCAGTTCCCTATGCCTAAGAAGTACTCCTGTTTTCAACCACTCTGTTGAAACACTACTCATCCTTCAAGGATCAAGGTCAAAGGCCACCTCCAATATGAAGGTTTCTCTGATCTCCATCCCTACCTTTCCAATCCAAGATACCTCTCTCCGTCCGTAGCTCTTTAGATATCTCCTTGTTTGTACCTTTATTATGTATTTATTCTAATATTTTGTATTGTTATTGCTGATTTGTGTTTATGGTTCTTATCCCCTCCTTGAAAGAAGGTACTGACTCTTATTTATCTTTGCATCCCTAGTGCCTTGTATAAAAGAGGCACTTAATAGATATTTGTTTATTAAACCACTGAAGGATAGGAAAGAATTAAAGGACCCTGATGAGTCTTCTATCAAGGAGTTTTCATTGGTGGTGTCTGCTATGTGGCCAGGATGCAGTGAGGAGGCCCTTGTCTGAGACTGAGAGATGGGGATCCCTGATAAAAATTGGGATTTTGGGAACAACATCAAGTCAGAGGATGAGTTGGAGATTCTATTTTTCTCTCATTAGTTCAGGGAAGAAGGTGGGGCATCTTGGTTTAGTAGAAAGAATGCTAACCTTGAAATCAGAGGATCTGGGTGTAAAGTCCAGCTCTGCCATGTATTTACCTATATGCCCTTATACAAGTCAGTTCTCCTCCCTTGGTCTCAGTTGCCTCATCTATAAAATTCAAGGGTGGGACTAAATGACTTCTAGGTTCCCTTCTAGTTCTAAATCTATGATCCTATGATCATTATTTTGTTCAGCAAATATTTCCTAAGAAAATACTATATATAAGATGAGCTAGATTCAGCCACTCTGACTGAAATATCTCATAACACTCATTCAGAGTTCTCTAGTTTATATTTATTGTTATATCTATAATACTGTAAGGAGTACATATGTGTGCTCTTTTGTATACCCTCATGGTTCTGTCTAGATATGGCTTGCAAGGAGACAAGAAAGATATTTCTAGCATCTCCTCCTCCCACCTTCTCCAAGGAACACTTTGATTTCTGCCAAGAGGGAAAGTAGGAGGTTGGGGCCAGAGGTTGACTACTCTGCCCTCTTCAGAGAAATGGAGTTTGGGGCTAGAAATTATATCTATCTGCTGTCTTAAATATTGTTAGTCTAGGGGAAGCAATTTTTAGGTTTACTGCACTCCTGATAGCACTCTCTTAATGGGAAAAGACACCCTCAAACTTTATATACAAGACTTGACTCCTTTCCCACCAAATTCCAGTTCTACAATGAACACACATAGCAGATAGCAAATAAATCCATTTACTCAAGTTTATAACACAAACAGAAATCAGAGAAAGTATGCATAAGAGACTCTAAATTCAGTGTTTCTACTTAGCTGCTTCTACAGTAGGCACTAAAATATTTGTTAAATAAAACTGATGAACAAACCTGATCACATCCCAACCATCCTTGCTCCTCTAGTATTAATATGTAGTCCTAACCCTATCCCCAAACTGCTTCTCCTGATATTCATTTGCTACACAAATTACCCTTGGCTAAAATCTCTCACTCCCCAATTTCTCTCACCCCCACTCCCAACCCCATTCTATTTTTATTTAGTTCACCTGAATCCCTTTGCAATGTCACTCCTCCATTTCTGACTGGCTCCTTCAATTATACCCTGTGGAACATCTCCGTTGTGAGCAAACTTCCCTTTATCCTTGACGTTGTTCTCAAGTACTCATTCTACTTTGTCACTGAAACCTAGCTTTCCCAAGATAGCACTTCATTATCAACCTTCTCTATTAGAAGATGAATGTTTTTTTCTGCTGCCCCTGGTTCACTGAAATGCTTGAAGAGTGGTACATTTACTCCTTGATCCCCAGTGCTATTTCCAGGCCACAATCTACTGTTATTCTATAATTCCTCCTTCTTTGAAGTTGATACCATCCATACCTAACCACTCCATCTACATTTTCATCTCTGTTGTCATCCTTCACAACATGCTTTCCCTTTTCTCAATAATAGTACTTTTCCATCAAGCTTTACAGTTTACAAAGGCTTTTCTCCCAACTACCATCTAACATAGATTGTGTATCTATTATTGTATTCAATTTACCGTTGAGAGAATAGCAGTTTTGGTTAATGATATTGAAAGTAGGGCAAAGGTAGAAAGTTGTGCTAGTTCTACTGGTCCCTTTGAGTCTAGTTTCTGAACTGATTTGCCTGATATCATGGGGTGAGGAGTTGAATAGAACCTCTTCACCCACGTTCTACCCAGCTCTATTGCTGTTTTGGTAGTGGAGTCCCTAGGATGATTTAAAGGATACCCAGATTATTAAACCAGGGATAGATAGTCAAAAGGGATTTTGGACCGTTACTCAGATAATACTGGATTTAGGGACTTCCAGTATCCTGGGGGAGAAAAAGAGTTCTAAAGACACTCTGAGATGGAGAGTTTTTGCTGCTAACCTGGTAAGTGAGAAGCTATACAGCAGCCCCAAACCAGAAGGTGGTAGCATGGAATATCAGAAAAGAAAAAAAAAGAAAGGAAAAAAAATGTAAAAAAAATTCTAAAAAACAAACAAAAAAATGAAAAAAGAAACCCAGCAGAGGGCACAGAACGGCACAGGATCAAAGCTTAATAGAGAAAGCAATTAATTTGATGATAGGACCAGAGGATATCAATGGTTCCGCAGTGTTACAGCTGAGAGTTGTCCCTACCATGCATGAAACTTGGTCAAAAATGTTCTCTATATGTGTATCCCTTCACATGTATTCCTGGTAATACACATTCCATAAAAGTATCCTAGCTCCCTAGCCATGAGTATTCCTATTGTTTGCCCTTCCATATGTGTTTCTTGGATATACATGATCCCTACTTTTACCCCTTGCTGCACTTTTGGGTTGGCAGACTGTGGAAAAGTGTACCTTTATATATAAGGTTATCTTTCCTGTCATTTGTTTTGCTCTGCTGATTGAATAAATCTTTTGTTTGTAACTGATTAGTCTAGGAATAGAAACATGATGGTAGGGGATCATGAGCTATGGTTTTGAGATGACACCCATAAAGCACCTTGAACCTGGGGCTCCAGATGCTGCATTTGAAATCTGAAGAAACTGGATTTCAGACAGATTAAATGACTTGCCTATGACTGTATGACCAATAAGTATCAAAGGCAGGATGTGAACCCAGGACTTCTGGCTCTGATACTTTTACTGATATTTCGTGCTGCCTTTCATAACTGTAGCCATGGCTCATGTTTTTCTTTTCCCCTGTCTTTGGCTCACTTCCCTTGTTTTTAGTTTTTAAAAATATTTAATATTTTTAAACTTTTTTATTTTGAATTCAAATTCTTTTTCTCCTTCTCTCCACCTCCTCCCCTACACTAAGATGGTAAGCAATATCATATCAATTATATATGTGAAATCATTTCAAATATATTTTCATATTAGCCATATCATGTGCAGGAAAAGCAAGAAAGAAAAATTGAGAAAACTAAAATTCAATTTGTATTCAGAGTTCATCGGGTCTTTTTCTGGAGGTAGATAGCATTTTACATCATGAATCCTTTGGAGTTTTCTTTGGATCACTGTATTAATCAGAGCAGCTAAGCCTTTCTTACTTGATCATCATTACAATATTGCTGTTACTGTGTACAATGATCTCCTGGTTTTGCTCACTTCACTTTACATCATTCATATAAGTCTTCCTATGTTTTTTCTAAAACCATCCTTCTTGTCATTTCTTATAGCACAATGGTACTCCTTCACAGTCATATGCCACAGCATGTTTAGCCATTCCACAATTGATTGGCATTTCCTCAATTTTCAATTCTTTGCCAACACAAAAAAGTCACTATTTTTGTACATATATATCCTTTTCCTTTTTCCTTGATGTCCTTGGGGTACAGATCAAATTTTCTATTCAGCTCTGGTCTTTTCATCAGGAATGCTTGGTAGTCCTCTATTTCATTAAATATCCATCCCTCAAAGGATTATACTCAGTTTTGCAGAGTAGATTATTCTTGGATATAATCCTAGATCCTTTGCCTTCTAGATTGTTGCCTCTCATCACATCTGGCTCCATCCCTTTTTAGCTCACTTTTTTAGGCCTCTTGGACATTCAAAACATGACAATTTATTCAAATTCAAAGCACTGAGAATTTAACTATTTTAAGTGAAAAGTTGTAAGTTAACGTTACTCAGTTTCCAAAGGATAAATCTAGGTCATACTGTGTATTGATTAGGACCCTAGCTATAGTGAGATATGAAGACTGAACTTTTGATACAGAAAGAAAGCTAGTACTGTCAATTATCATGGATTACAGGTACTAAGCCTCTGGAGATATAATGTGGAAGATTGTGCCTAGCCAATTCAACCTTATTTCTGTTAACCAAACATCACAATTACCAGTCAAATTCTTTTGGAGAAAAATGCTAGTGGTTTATGCAGGGGAAAAGAAAGGTATAAAAATTTAAACAGGAATGTAACTATAAATTAAAATTTTAAAAGTTCAAGAAACGCTTTCTATGCGTTTCCTCTTAATGTCTGTAATTAAAACAATCTTAAAGCATGTGTTTTTGTATTGCAAATGTTTACTGTGTTTCTCCTGTTAGTTTCTGTTTTATTATTTAGGAAGAATTTAAAGAGAGTACTGAGAATTCTTGAGTACTTGAATTCTGGAGCTAGGGAGTCTCAGTCTCTAAACATAAGCCTTTACTTTAGCAATGACTCTTTCCACCCACAACTTTGGATTCTTTAGTGTTTAGGGCAGCTTATTCTCTTGATGCAATTGTCAGGGATGACGTAGTATTATTATTGATTGCAGAATTTATACAATTGCAGGTTCCTGAGACATACTTGAACAGTGTTCTCTGAATCTAATTTATTTCCAAACTTTCCAAGTGAAACTGAAAGGTAGGTTATAACAGGCAGAATTTGGGAAAAGACAGATGGAGATCTGTTCTAGGTAAGAGCATCCTAAGGGGCACTCAGCCATTTCCCGGTGGTTCACAGAGCACTATTCTAATCTAGAGATAAAGGAAAGTAATGGTAGTAGGTTTCTTGCAAGCCCTCCTCTAGTTCTGACCTTTAAATATCACATGTTGATATTACCTTCCCTGAAAGGCCCACCTCTAAGAATATTGCCCTCTGGTAAAATCTTTCTATTTACTTGGCCTCATGGAAATTTGTCTGACCTGCTAGGAAGAAGTAGTCAATCGTGGATCTGGTAAAGGAGAAAGTTCTAAGAGGGAGACAAGGAAAAGAGGTCTTGGTATAAAAGTTGAGAGTTTAGAATGATATTATTGGAGGAAAGAAAATAATGAAAACTAGAGAGATTCAAAAGAAATAATTATATTCTGGTTGAATGAATAATAGGCAAATAGAAATCTAAGAAAGTAAAGATATCTAGTTTAATACTGAGAAAATATGCAGCTGAGAAATAAAGAACAAACAATTATTAAGCATCTACTGTATGCCAGGATAGGAAAAAAAAAGAGTTGAAGAGGTATATTCAGAAATATATCAGGGATAACCAAAGATATCAATGGGTTTAAGAAAAGGGGTGGTGGTAGGAAGATTACTGTAGAGATAGAGTGGTAAGAAGGAAGGACGGTATGCAAGTCCAATGCAATTAAATTCAACTAGCATTTACTAATGTTAAAGCCACTGCACTAGCAAGGTGCCCAGGATACAAGCTCAAAAAACAAAATAGAACTTGCCTGCAAGGAGATAATATTCTATTTGAAAAAAAAATAGCATATTAATTAATCAATCATTAATCATTTATTAAATGCCTAGCATGTTTCAGGTATAAGCACTGGGGTTGTAATGACAAAAGCAAGACAGTCCCTTCTCTCAAGCATCTTGCATTCATTTTCAAGCAATGAATTAGGAAGTAAATTCTATAATAATATAAGAGACTTCTGGCCAATATAATAATGAAACTGTTACTTTGAAGAAAGGTAAGATGATAGTAGCAGAAGAGAGAGTGTGTTGGCAAGGGATAATGGAAGGAAATCGTTCAAGGTTCTTTTGAAAAGACCTAGAAGAAAATATAAGGGTAGGGTAAAAGAAGCAACCAGAATGGGGGCCTTGAGAACAGAATACTAAGTTAAGGCTTGGGGAAAGTGTAAGCAAGGAAGTGCTTTATTTTCATACAATTGTAGTTAATGAATGAGCTAATTGAGGATTGTCTTTTATTGCCCTTTGACAAATTAACCATGGAAGTTAATGGAGGAAACTGTTTACTTTTTCTATTTACCCAGAATAGTCATTCACCTATTCTGTTCACCTGAATGGTTGCAATAGTTAACTAAAATAGTTTGGTAGGGGATTTTAATTAATAGGATGAGAACAAAAATCATATTATTTTCTTCATAGAAAATGGCAAAAGCAGACTCTACTTCATAACTCACTTCAGTTTTAGGAGTCTGACCCTCACCCTAGCCCTCCATCCCCTTTACACTTCATTTCCTGACCCCCGCCCCCCAACCCTTCCTTCATACACAACGGGACAGAAAATCCTGTTTGCTCCCTAAATGAAAGTTGGATTAGTTTGGTATTTGGTTAGATCCAGCTATGAGAACATCCTGTGTGTGCAGAGAGAAACACAGACAATGGCCCTTGTTTCATGGTACATATCCTGTTCAAAAGTGAACAAGGTTTACTTCCAGATTGCCATGATTTCAGACATTTCAAACGAAAACACCAAATGTAGATTAATTTGATATTTAAACAAGCTGTAGATGTGAGGGATGGGCTTGGATTGAGGACAGAGGGCACGTAAAATCAGTGATGTGATATAAACTTGAATATCAGGTCCTTTGGCTTCAAAAGACTCCCTTTTATAAGCTACCATCAATCATCTCCTTCCTGAGAGTTGCCAATTTTCCTTTGGTTAACAAGACGGAGTTAGAGGGGAACCAAACTTCTGTGATTGTTGGGACCAGCACGGTTTTA
This sequence comes from Trichosurus vulpecula, assembly GCF_011100635.1. Classification (NCBI taxonomy): domain Eukaryota; kingdom Metazoa; phylum Chordata; class Mammalia; order Diprotodontia; family Phalangeridae; genus Trichosurus; species Trichosurus vulpecula. The sequence goes on from NC_050579.1 coordinate 103,558,395, forward strand.
CTCAGGTCAACAAGATTCAGAACTGAAGGGGATGTATAGAAATGATTATGTACCTACTTGAGAGAGAGGAAAGGAAGATTAGTCAAAATGTTTGATCTTTTGAACCAGTCAAGAAAAGTCTCTGGGAAGTAGATCAGGTACCTGGCTTTGTAATCCCTTGACTCATCATGGACAATTGAAGGGCATCCCCACTGGGCTTTGACTTTAGATATGATACAGGTAAGAGAAATAACAAACTATAGCCAGAGGTTCCTGTAGGTAGGTAGCTTAATTAGTGACAAATCTCTAAGCTGCACAGGCTAAAGGGAGGCTTTGCTTCAGGGTGCCAATATTGGAGGGTGGGGATCAATTCTATCCTGCTATGGGGACTATAATTTCCCGATCTGCAAGAAAAATCACTGAGGTGGAGCTCTGAGCCAATGGTACTTTATTAAAGTGTCCATGGTCCCCTCTAATGAAGTGAATCCTAGACCTTTCTCACCACCTGAGATACCCACTTCTTCCAGGGCCTAATTTTTGTAAGGTTTGACATCACATTTCATGCTTCAACATTCTAGAGGGGCTATACAAAGTATAGCACTCCATTGGTTGATAGGTTTTGCTTCACAGGCCAAAAAAAAAGTAGCATCAGCTAGAAAGATATGCCAGCAGGAGAGTCTTGGGTTGGGGGAAGCATGGGGTTTCTCCACTGATTAAGTGGTTGTAAGATGGTCACCTACTCATGTTGGACAAGAGTTGGGGAACTTTCCATGTAATTGATTCACCTCTGCCACTTTGGGCTTGGTCACTATAACAAGGAAAAACAAAGATGGAGGGCCTCTAGTAAGCTTCTTATGATTAAACAAGTGAATTTATAATCTGCAATTCATAGCTCTGAAGGCTAATATACAGAACTTATAATCACAGCCTCTATAGAATCATACCAAACTGATTAATGCTGATTGGACTAGAGTAGGGGTCCTAATGAATGACATCCCACAATACCGAGGGTGTATCCACCCCCACAGTTCTGCTGCTATGCCACCATACTCTATGGGCTTGCTCTCATATTCTTCCAATCCCTTTCAAGATAATTGCCAAAACGTGGGATGGGAGGGGGAAGAGGACTGGTAGTTTGCCTGCATCAAGATTGAAACTGCCCATTGTCCTCATTTCTCACTCAACCAAATTTGCCCTGGGTGCAGTTTGGGCTAGTTGGGCTCTGGTCAGTGATTGGAGAGATCTGGTTGCTAGTATGTACAATCCAGATACAAGAATGGAGTTGCTAAGGTAGGATTTCACTTTTCAGATCCAAGGAGCCTAGACCATGGTCCTAATCCCGGAGACACTGGGTTGATCACAATAGGAAGATAAAGCAGCAGATCCCAAATGGTTCCAGAGAATACTACCTTGGGTCTAAAGTACATAGGAATTTGATCATAGGATTTAGAGCTAGAGAGAACTCAATCAGTTCAATCCCCTAATTTTGCAGGTTAAGAAACTGAAGATAAGATGTACACATTGTGTGTGTGTGTGTGTGTGTGTGTGGTTGTCAAGGGAAAAAGGAGTTTATGGAAAGTGAGGGAGAGATGAATCACAAGGAAAAGCAAAGGCAAAAGTATGGTTATTAAAACCCCAGTTGTGTGGACCAGCAACGTTGACCATGCTGAGCCGCCAAATAATGGTTTCCTAGAGTTTTTTATGTTCTCTTTCTAAGGACTGTATTAGTTCCAGGGTCTAGGACAGGGCTAAGTGACCTTAGTTTTAGGGACTAAAGGATTTCAGGGCAGAAAGGCCAGTCATTACTTAATCAGCTAATTAATCAATGTGCATAAACCAGATCCTTCCCTATTTTGATAAAGGAGAGGAGTTGAAAAGAACAGAAGAGAGCTCTAGATACCCAAAGTAACAACCACCAACTTTCCAAAAAAAGATGGGTGGGGTGGAAAAAACCCTAAGCAAACCTCCAACTTTAAATACTTCCCAGAGTTGCCTGCAGTTGAATATTCAAGTAGGGGGAGAGAAGACAAATAGAAGAAGTTCTTTTTGTCTTGCCCAGTTGTGGACTTTGCAATGTGCTTTATGAAGTCTTTTATTTTGGGGGGGTGGAGTGGGGCTTTGGGCAGAAAAAAAGGGTGGTAACATTCATTCATTCAAATACTGTTGCTATTATGAGGTCAGACGCCTTCAGCTTTTCATGTTCCATTTTATTAGTTTACCTAGGAATGATGATGCTCTTGGGGACTGAGTCGTCCCAATGAAATTCACAAAAGACTAAACCAAAACGAAATTGTATTTATTTACATTGCGAAATATAACTATTAAGCAGACCAGAATACTAACTGATATGATTCCTAGGTCAGTGCATTCTCTTCATGGTCTGAAAGTCAAATCTAAGCTCCTATGGTCTATTTAGAAAATGAATTTAAGATTGGAGGATTTCTTGGTAAAAATATGGAAAAGTATGTTGTTAACGAACAAAGTTATCAAGCTATGTCTGACACACCTTCCTTCACTATAGGTGCATTTAAGTGGAGGGGAAATACTTGTGTTTGATTATTCAGAGGACTCTTTCTTCTTGGCAACAGAAAGAGTCCTGGGTCTGTCCTGGAGTCAAATGATCTGGGTTCAGATCTAGGCTCTGTTATATCCTTTATGACCTTGGGCAAATCAGTTAATCTCTCTGGTTCTCAGTTTCCTCATTCAAAAAATGAGAAGGTTAGATTGGATAACTTCTAGAGTCCCTCCCAGTTCTAAATCTATGAATAATTTTTTTTTTTTTGCAAATAGAGCAAAATCATTAAGACACCATTGCTCTTGAATAACATTGTCAAGGAAAAGATGTCACCCAATAGAAAATGTTCTAGTAGGAAAACAGTTTTCTGCTGACTGATTCTAGTGTGCTTGGTACATTTATGCACACACAGGAAACTGTATACATGCTATTATGTTCTCCTAAGAATCTAGCCTTTTGAACCAGTCAAAACCAGGATAAAGGGAATATAGGAAGAGAGAAAGGCCATAAGATGGAACAGAGGTAAAATTTGTGCTTGCCAAATATGTGAACTCGACATAATTTGTGTTTAGGGCCCCTGGTCTCCTCTATGTCCCTTTCCTTGTCTGTTTTCTCTCCCTTATCCCCAGCTTGAAGAGTTCCCTCTGGTTTTTCATTCTTGTTCATTACTAAAAACCTGTTCTATGGAAAGACTTTGGTATTTGTTTTTATATCTGATCAGTCATTTATGCCTTACTTTGTATTTCAACAAATATAGTCTTCCTCCCAGGGGTCTTTTAGATTTTGTCTCTAGTTATGGAATAAAAGGATATATCTGTTGTGAAAAAAAATTTTAGGTGTCAGAAAGTAGATAGCGAAGAAGTTGTGGGGAAGTCCTTCTTTGTGCCTTACAATAATACCATATATAGGGCACCACTTACCTCATATACTAGAAAAGTCAAGTCGTCCAGGCAGAAATTTGGTTCCTTTGCCTTCTCTTACTGGAGATTCCATTGCCAGTCCAGATGTGAAAAGCTAGAGCCCTATGGGATGTGGATGTAAAATAGGAATATATGAAATCTTAGGCTGAATGATAAGAAAACATCTTTAGGGTATTCTAAAATCCTTCAAAGAAGTACTGTGTATAATATAAGGCATCAGCGGTGTTAATTAATGTTACTTCTAATTGAAAACTATAGTCTTCAGGGTCTTTAACTAAAATGCCTTTTATAAACTAGATTTAAAGCAGCTTAATTGTGAAACTTGATTGGGTCTGTCAAGAAAAACAAATTTGAAATGCTTTTTACTCTAGAATAAATGGTATCTCTGTTGGCGGTTCTCTTGCGGTGTTGCTTTAAAAAAAACACACATTGCTAGTTTTATTGAAACTCAACATGGCTAAAATAGAACTCATATTTTACCCAAACCTACCTTTCATAAACTTGCTTATTTCTGTAGAAAGTACCACCGACCTTCTAATTACACAGTCTGGCAGCCTCAGTGTCATAGTCCCTCAACTTTTCAGATTCTCTCACTCCGAAAGAAAAAACCAAACCCAATTACTAAGCCTTGCCTACCTTCACACAGTCACTCACACAGCAGCCTGTCTAGTTTAGATATGAGGGCTAGTTCAGGCTCATATCTCTGGCCTGAACTATTGCTATTAGTCGTTTCCTTGCTTCATGCTTTTCTGATCACTGAAAAAGGGATTTTCCTAAAGTACAGTCTTTAGCTTGTCGCTCCCTACTCCCCTGCACCCCCATAATCTTCAATGGCTCTCTATTGCCTTTAGAATGAAATATAAACTCCACCCTTCACAACCTGGCTTTAACCTATCTTTTCAGTCTTATACTCTTCCCTCCAAGTACTCATCCAAAGTGGCCATCCAAAGATGCTTTATCTACTTTCCCTATGTCTGTGCACAGGCTTCCCCTCTTCCCATTTCCGCCCTTAACCTCTCATGCTTGTAATACTCTTCTGTCTCACTTGCACTTCTTCCAAGCCAAATCAACAGGCATTTATACAAGTAAAAAGAAAGTTCCTGCCCTTAGTGAGCTTACACTCCAATGGGGGAAAACAACACATAACAGGGAGCTGAAAAGTGAGAGGGGATGGAGGAGGGAGGGAATCACCTTAGAAACCCTAGTTTCCTTTAAAGCTCAGTTTGAATGCCAACAAATTCACTTGAGGATCTTTCTGATTCCTGCAGCTGCTAGGGTCTCCCCTACAGCCCCCTTATCTTTATTTTGTATATATTTACATATGGAAACCTTCCCCGGTAGGAGGTAAGCTGCTTAAGGGAAGGGATTTATACTCTCAGCATTCCACAAAGTCCCCGAACAAAAGGAACTCAAAACAGGTCTGATGGATTGATGGGTTGTAATTTTACCTGTATTTTGAGGGGGAAATGATTGCGTTTATTTTTTCTGTTTCAGTTTTTAAAATGATTAATCTGAAGTGTATTTTATAGGTTAGGTTAAACAATCATGCCAGCTAATTTAAATTGTATTTAATATTTTTTTTGTAGAATGATGGTGTTGATTTAATATATTTTTCAGCGCAAGACACAAGTTGCTGGAACTAATTGCAATATTGAATTTCTTATTAAAAGTGACAGGTTTATTCAGGCAGATAGAGAAAAGCAGGAGAGCATTAAGATCTGTGCAGAGCACAATATGAGCATCAGTAAAAAAAAAAAATTAGCCCTGATTTCCCATCAAGGCTAACATGACACAGTAATAGGTTAATGAATACAACTTTGTGGCAAGTCTGAGTACTATTTTACAGGGTTGTTGTTGTTGTTCAATCATTTTCAGTTGTGTCTGGTTCTTCATGACCACAGTTGGGATTTTCTTGGCAAAGATTCTGGAGTGGTCTGCCATTTCCTTCTCCAAGTCATTTTTATAGATGAGGAAACTGAGGCAAAGAGGGTTAAGTGACTTGCCCAGGGTCACACAGCTAATAAGTATCTGAGGCCAGATTTGAACTCAGGAAGATGAGTCTTCCTGACTCCAGGTCTGGTATTCTTAACACTGTGCACCTAATTTAAAAAAAATAAAATATTAAATTTATTTCATATATTCTTTTTATCTAGATATACTTGTGTTTAAGCTTAAAGAGCATTGAAAAATTCTATCTACAGATATATAGTGATCCATATCTTGGTATATTCTGCAATCTATATGCCATATACTTCAATGAATCTCTAATCTGATTGATGTGGACATTTCTTCTAAAGATGCAGGTCACCACCTATCCATGTTTCCTCAACCTTCAGTGACTTTTGTTCCTCACATAAATCCTCCATCTAGGGTTTTCTTCCAGTGCTGTTCAGGGCTTAATTAATACTTGACTAATTGATCTGTTCTCTTTCACTTTTGTTACATCTCCCACTGCTAAACTTTTCCAAGAATACATCTGGGCAGAATTTTTTAACGGTCTTTCTAGGGTGAAAGCAAACACAGTGATAATATAGTAATAAAAGTAATAAGTGACCATTGGTCTCATAAACGTGGGGCATATTCTCACACTAATATACATACTATCAGTGAGAAGAGTAGGTGTACATAGGAATCATGCCTGGAAGTATATATGTAAGGAACATACGGCCATGGCATGCATGGAGGGACCTATGGAAGGAACATGTATAGTCAACACACATGTGTAAGATGTAAGGGAAAACTTCCTAATAGACTATCCAAAGTGGAATGAATAGCTTGCCTGGAGGTCTCCCTCCCTGGAAGTTTTCAAAGCTAGATCAGCACTTCTAGTGATGAGGGTTTGGGGTGAGAGGTGCTCGACACCCCAAAGTACAGAAACACCGGGTCCTGCCGAAAGAATTCGACTCAAGCTTTCTCAGCCAGGGGAAAAGATAAAGTTTATTAAGAGTTAGCCACACAGGCCTGCCCCCAAGACATCCCACCCCTTGCGACGCCTGTAAGGAAAGCGGGCCAGACCAATCTGAGCTAGATTGGATCTGACCACCTTCATGGAGGCAAGGTGGAGATTGTATACACAAAGGTTGTGGGAGGGATTGAGGGGTGGTCTGGGGTGACCAGAGGAGGGGTCTAGGGAAGGACTTAAGGAGGAGTCTAAGGAGGAGCCTGAAGGGATTGGGATGAGGTCAGGCTCCAGGGTGGGGGAAATAGCTGAAGGCTATTTTGATCAGGATTAAGGATGGGAAACAGGATTAAGGGCGGGAGGTCATTGGGAAGACAAGATTAAGGGTAGGAAACAGCTGGGCAATAGAGGACTGGGCAAGGTAGGCATTTGGGCTTAATGGTTATAGCCTCAGGCCAAGGCCAGGTAGAGTGGGAAGATTCAAGAAGAGTTCAAGGGTTCAAGGGGTTCCCAGAGACTGTGCCCTCATCATTCCCCCCTCAAACAAATGGGACCCAAATTCTTTTGGGGTCAGGGACGAAGGTCTCAGCTTCTGAAATTGCTTCCTGCTGGCAAAGGGGCGTAGAGCTGTCCCTATCTGGATGGGTTCCATTCAAGGGGTACAGGGGCTGGGCAGTCTTCTGGAAGTTGATGGCTTGGAGTCTCCTTTTATCTCCCTTTCCCCGGAGGGTGCTGGAGTCTTTTCGAAACAGTAGCTTGAGGTCCTCCAAGGGCTCACAAGTATATTCTGGAGTTTCTGGAGGAAAGGCAAGAGGTGACATTGGTTTAATCCTAGAATTATGAGTCCAGCTGGGGAGGCCTTCAAGTTTTACTGCTGTGGGAGTGGTGAATATGACTCGGTAAGGTCCCTTCCAGGAGACATCTAGCTGTTCTCCCTTTTGGGTTTTCCATGATTTTAAATAAACCCAATCTCCTGGTTGTACTGTAGCAGGACACTCTTTTTCATTGTCCTCAGGTCTCGGAAGACACTTCTTGGTATGTTCGGTTAGAGCATTCCTGACAGCCCCTGAGTTGCAAATTGGGTGATTAAATGCTGTTCTGGGTCTAGGAGGATGTCAGAGGTTAGAAAGGGCCTCCCATAGAGAAGTTCGAAAGGACTAAGCTTGATATTTTCCCGAGGCATGATACGCACTCTGAGAAGGCCAATTGGAAGATTCTTAATCCAATCTTCTTGAGTTTCTATGCACAGCTTAGTAAGGACCCCTTTAAGGGTATGATTCATCTTCTCTACTCTACCTGAGGATTTTGGATTCCAGGCTGAGTGGAGGTAATAAGTGATTTTAAGTGTCCTTGCCACAGCCTGTGTTATCTGTGAAATAAAAGCTGGGCCATTGTCACTCCGTAAGGAGTGATCTCATGCTTAAGGAATTTTTCAATTAGTGGTTGTAGTCCTTCCCAAGCCTCAGGCTTAATTGGATATGGACCGCGGTCGGGAAACACATTAGGGTCTCTAAGGCGAATAAGGACTGGGGTGGCATGAGTAGCTTTCCCGGGAATTCCCTGATCCCAAACAATTGGCTTGACCATCTCCCACACTTCTGGAGGAACGTGGGGAGGCCTGCTAAGCAGGGGGAGAAGGGAGATGGGAGGTTTAACTATAGAAAATTGGTTTCCCAATTTCACCATCAGGTCCCTTCCCAAGGGGGCAGGGCCAGAGAAGGAGTGTTCAGACAACAGATCCTTGATGCCCATGACCTGATGGGTTGAGGGGCATGTGGGGCCAGAGCCACTAGTTAAAGCAAGAGAACATAGCCGTGATAAAGTGGGAAACCTTACCTTCTGCCTCGATTTTGCCCAGGGCTCCGCAAGAGAGGTGGAGAAAGTGGGAGCACAGCCAAGCCCCAGGCTTTCCCCTCCTTCCGAGTCTTGAGAAGACTGGAGGACAGGGTGCTGGGAGGAGGCTCTACCACTTTTCCAGCCTCGGGGACACCTCCAATGTCCCTCCTGCTTACATGCTGGGCACAGTCCTAGAGGCCTGGATCCCGGAGGCTTCTTCCAGGGGGGCGCCCTAGAGGGGCACTCCTTAGACCAGTGACCCTCCTTGTGGCATCGAAAGCAGGTTTCCCCACTGCCCAAGCCAATGGGCTTCCAAGGGGGATCCCTGGAGGGGCGCTCCTTGGGTCTTTTCCTGGCCATGGTACCAGCTAAGAATTGAGTGTGTTCTCTGCCTCTAGCTCTTCCCCTGCATTTTCTTTCCTCTGCTGCAACCAGGTCTCTATTGTTGAAAACTCCAAAGGCTGTCTCCAGCAATTGGGCCTGAGGTGTTTGGGGTCCCATGGCCAATTTCTGCAGTTTCCTCCTAATATCTGGGGCAGACTGATTAATGAAATACATGTTAAGTATTGCCGCCCCTTCAATAGAATCAGGATCCAAATTTGTATACTTCTTAATAGCTTCTACTAGCCGGGCTTGGAAAAGGGCAAGGTTTTCTTTTTCTCCCTGAGTAATCTCCCTAATTTTTTGAAAATTTATTTGCTTTTGAAATGCAGTTCTTAGGCCTTCCAACAGGCAAATTACCATATGGTCTCTCTCTTCTCTATCCTCACTCCTTTGATAATTCCATCCTGGGTCACTAGTGGGAACAGCAGCTGTTCCTGGGGGATATTTTATGGGGTTATTGCTAGCCAAACTGTCCCCAAATTTTTGAGCGTGTTCCCATATTCTCCTCTTCTCCTCAGTGGTACAACAGGTAGAGAAGAGGATATGCAAATCACACCAAGAAAGTTCAAATTGCAGGAACAGATCCCTAAAACCCTCAGTAAACTTAGTTGGATCTTCTGAGTATCTCCCCAGTTTTTCTTTAATTTGGATGAGATCTGAAATGGAGAATAGAACATGCACTCTCCTTGTCCCAGCAGGGGAGGCAGGCATTTCCCTCAGGGGAAAAAGCCTTGACCTGGAGCTTGGGGCTGAGGTAGATTAGACTGCAAGGCCAGGGCATCTGCCTGGCAAGGGAGGTCAGCTAGTACCTGAGGAGGGGTAGAGGTCAGAGGGGAAGATACCCCAGAGACCCAAGTGGGTGCTACCTCAGAGAGAGGGGCTAGGGGAGGAGATATTGCCGTGGGGGCAGGGCCTGAGGCTGGAAATTCCTTCCTCCTTAGTAAAGGAGAAGTTGGGAGTAATTGTCGGGGGACAAACAAAATAAACAAGAAGACAAAATATACAGAAGATACCTGAAACTTTCCCAAATTCCCAGCGCCGAAACAATTGAAAGGATCTGGCACATGCTTCCGGATGGGGCATCTGTCCATGTCCTTCGACATGACCACTGGACCGAGAACCACCTGATAGTGTCAGGTTGAGTTGACCAGGACAGCGTGGCTGTCCAACCCACTGAGACCACTGGACCGAGCTGTCCGACTGGACCGAGAACCACCTGATAGCGTCAGGTTGACCAGGACAGCGTGGCTGTCCGACTCACTGAGACCACTGGACCGAGCTGTCCGACTGGACCGAGAACCACCTGATAGCGTCAGGTTGACCAGGACAGCGTGGCTGTCCGACTCACTGAGACCACTGGACCGAGCTGTCCGACTGGACCGAGAACCACCTGATAGCGTCAGGTTGACCAGGACAGCGTGGCTGTCCGACTCACTGAGACCACTGGACCGAGCTGTCCGACTGGACCGAGAACCACCTGATAGCGTCAGGTTGACCAGGACAGCGTGACTGTCCGACTCACTGAGACCACTGGACCGAGCTGTCCGACTGGACCGAGAACCACCTGATAGCGTCAGGTTGACCAGGACAGCGTGGCTGTCCGACTCACTGAGACCACTGGACCGAGCTGTCCGACTGGACCGAGAACCACCTGATAGCGTCAGGTTGACCAGGACAGCGTGACTGTCCGACTCACTGAGACCACTGGACCAAGCTGTCCAACCCACTGGGACCTGCTGAGGTCAGGCCCGAGAAGCACATCCAAAATGTTTGGAGAGCGAGGAGGGGGATTGGGAGAGGGGGAGGCTCACATACCTTCAGTCTTGGCTGGAGAAGAACTTGAGATTAGCAGTGCTTCCCGGTCAGGGAACCATAAATGATGAGGGTTTGGGGTGAGAGGTGCTCGACACCCCAAAGTACAGAAACACCGGGTCCTGCCGAAAGAATTCGACTCAAGCTTTCTCAGCCAGGGGAAAAGATAAAGTTTATTAAGAGTTAGCCACACAGGCCTGCCCCCAAGACATCCCACCCCTTGCGACGCCTGTAAGGAAAGCGGGCCAGACCAATCTGAGCTAGATTGGATCTGACCACCTTCATGGAGGCAAGGTGGAGATTGTATACACAAAGGTTGTGGGAGGGATTGAGGGGTGGTCTGGGGTGACCAGAGGAGGGGTCTAGGGAAGGACTTAAGGAGGAGTCTAAGGAGGAGCCTGAAGGGATTGGGATGAGGTCAGGCTCCAGGGTGGGGGAAATAGCTGAAGGCTATTTTGATCAGGATTAAGGATGGGAAACAGGATTAAGGGCGGGAGGTCATTGGGAAGACAAGATTAAGGGTAGGAAACAGCTGGGCAATAGAGGACTGGGCAAGGTAGGCATTTGGGCTTAATGGTTATAGCCTCAGGCCAAGGCCAGGTAGAGTGGGAAGATTCAAGAAGAGTTCAAGGGTTCAAGGGGTTCCCAGAGACTGTGCCCTCATCACTAGGATAGATGATTCTCTTTCAAACATGGCCTGAATAAGATGGTCTCTAAGGTCTCTTCCTCTGTTGTTGTATGAATCAGATTACTCTGTGAGTGATTTCTAATGATTGGAGATTTTGAGCACATACCTCTTTGTTCTTGTTTATTTTTTTTTTACATTTCTTTATAGATTATCTAAATTGAATGTCACTTTGTTTATGGAAAAGAAGCATGATGTAATGTAATGAACTCTACAATCTACTAGTTGTGTAACCACAGGCAAGTCACATAACATCCCAGCCTCAATTTCCTCATTAGCTTCAATTTCCAACAGGGCTGCCTAGTACAAAAGAAAGGGCTTTGACTAGAGAGTCAGAGGGCTTGAGTTCAAACCCCACCAAGTCACTGAAGTTTTTGCTGCCCCTCCCCCAAGGGTTTAGTTTTTTCATTTGTAAAATGAGAGACTTGGTCTAGCTGGCTGAAGTTCTTTCCATCTTTAAATGTATGATCCTATGAATTTTAATACCTTAATAGGATTGTTGTAAAGAATATACTTTATAAACTCAAAGCACCACATAAATGATGTATTATAATAATTACCCACCTGGTTCCCTGACCCTATAATCCTTGAAGCTTAGTTATTTATATAACTTCTGTTAATTCAACCTCTTCTTTTTAATATTGGCCTTAGATAGGGGGAATATAGGGAACTTGATGTTAGAAGCTTGCTAACTCAGCACTGATTTTTGTCTTGCTATTACTCCTTCTCTGACCAAGGCCTGCCTGCCTTTAGTGACTGATTTCTTAGTACTTCACTTCCACCCAAAATTGGGTACATCCTTTGGATCTCAGCCTCTCTCCCCGAGAACAACTAGGTGGCATAGTAGATAGAGCATTGGGCTTGGGTTAAGGAAGAACTCTTCTTGAGTTCAAATCTGGCCTCAGACGCTTACTACCTGTGTGACCCTGGGCAAGTCACTTAATCCTGTTTGCTTCAATTTCCTCATCTGTAAAATGAGCCAGAGAAGGAAATGGCAAACCACTGCAATATCTTTGCCAAGAAAACCCCAAATGGGGTCACAAAGAGTCAGTCAGGACTGAAAAATTGACTGAACAACTCCATCCCAGTAAGTGGCTTTTCTGTTTCTAAACCTGGACCCTAGCAGACACTAATAAATGTTTATTGATTGATTAAACCCCAGACCTCCACTCTGCTTATAGCTGTCAACTTCCTGTCCCATTCCTCCTACCCTCTCCCTTTCTTTTATCCCTTTCCTCTCTGTTTGGAACTCTGTTGATTATTCATTGTCTGTTATGAGACCAACTGTCTGCCTTCCCTGGTTCTTGGATTCTTCTTACATCTTAAAAACAGTATTAATATATTGCTTTTCATCTTAAACTAATCAACCTTCTAATCTCATATCACCATGTGAATAGTCAACTAGCCTCCTGTCTTTTATTTCTAGATTTCTTTAATAAGAAGTCCTTCGGCTTCCATGTGACCTTGTGGCTTTGTCTACACTTCCAGTCCTGGCCTTAAGCAAGTCATATCTACATGGTAATCAACTAAATCTCAGTTAAACCATTTTTGATTTGTGATAGGGCTTTAAGGTTTATGAAACACATTTCTAGCGACCAATCTATGTAATGGCTAATAAACATGTTGTTTTCCAAATTTTACAGATGAGGAAACAGGGTTAGAGACATTAAGAGGTCTTCCTATATTAATACAGTTGGTACTTGTCAAACTTAGGATTAGACCTTAGTTCTCTTGGATCCAATTCTAGTGTTTTTTTTCTAGTATATCATACTTCCATTTTCTTTAAAAGGTTATGTTTCTTATTTTAATAAAAGATTATATTTTTGTCAACTGGTTGGCGCGTGTGGCAACAGTCAAAGTTCACTCAGTGGCAGCTATCAAAATTTTAGATACAATGAGTGCCTAGGAGGAAACTATACCCTCTGAAGTGGAGGCCTTCAAAAGCACACTCATATGCATTGGCCATCACCTTCTATTTCTCTTTTTGCTTGAAAATATGTGTTTGGGCTTAGCTTCAAGCTGGGTATATATTTTTAAAAGAGTTTAATCTTTGTCTTTCTTTCAAGTAATAACTTTTAATGACTGAACTATAGAACTGTTAACTCGACCTGTATTTCAGAAGTTTCTGAGTTGTGCAAACATCTTTTTCTAAAAGTTTTTTTTTTTTAAGTGAGGGAATTAAAGGATGTCTAAATATATTAGTACTGATTCATCTGTGAGCTTTGGGGCCCTTGCAATTCCAAAAGTCTATGAATCAGTTTTAACGTAATATTGACTCTATGAATCAGCCTTAAAGCAAGTTTTTTTTCTTTCAATGTTTTCAAAATAGTTATAAGAAAAAGCATGAGGTTTATATTTTTCTACAGTTTAATAAATGGGTACTCAAAAGAGGTAGCTGGTAGAATGAATTTAGGCAAAAAAAATGTTTTTAATGAGAGAACTAAGCTAGTATATCAGGCTTGAAAAGACTTTTCAAAGCTTTTTCTTATTATATGCTATTGATTTTGTGGGTTTATTTTGTAGCTAGCAACTTGTTGAAAGTATTAATTGTCACCATTAGTTTCTTAGCTAATTCCCTAGCATTTTCTTAGTAAACTGCAATGTTATTAGCAAATCGAGATAGTTTTATTTATTTACTCTTTGCTTGTCTTTGACTTGAAATTCTTTCTCTTGGGTTTTTTTTTTTTTTGCTATTTTTAGAACCATGGCAAATAATAACAGGGAAAGGGGGCATCTGATTTATGCTTATCTTTTTTCGGAAAGCTTCTAGTATATTCCCATTTCATATGATGCTTTTGACTTTAGAGAGACACTTTGTGATAGTTTAAAAAAAATCCTTCCATGCCCATACTTTGCATATTTGTTGCTGCTGTTGTTTAAGCATGGGGGGGAGGGGGTATTGTACTTTGTCAAAGGTTTTTTCTATATCTGTTGAGTTAACCACGTGGTTTTCTATGTTTTTTTTATTTGAAACATATTTAATCATGCTGGTTGTCATCATTACCTCCTTCCTACAACTCTAACTCAGTCAAAATAATTGATTTCTGGGAGGTTTTGTTTTGGTTTTCTTTTTTCTTAAATGTTATGTCAACAACTTTTCTTTTTCAATTCAACAAGCATTTTTAAGTGCCTTATTTGATGGAATCTCAGGTCAAAACAAAACATAAAGGGACTGAATGGCAGGCACTTGGAATTCCAAGATAAAACCAAAAATGTCCTTGCCCCAAGGAGCATACATTCTACTGGGGGTGGGAGGATCCTTTAAATACACTGGTGAGTATGTACAAAGTAAATACAATGAAATTTAGAGGGAGGGATGGGATGTAGGAAGAGCACCACCAATTGATGAAATAAAGAAAGGACTCTTTTAGGAAGTGGTACTTGGCCTGAGCCAAGGGATAGGGTAATTCCAGTGAGCTTTTCATTTTGCATAGACCTTACTATCTTTAACCAGTTCAGAATTGGCACTTTCAAATTGTGATGCTGGAGAAGACTTGAGAGTCTCTTGGACAGTAAGGAGATCAAATCAGTTAATACTTAAAGAAAATAATTCAGTCTATTCATTGTCAAAGTCAAATGCTGAACCTGAAGTTTAAATACTTTGGCCACATGAGAAATCAGGACTCATTGGAAAAGACCCTGATGTCAGGAAAGATTAAAGGCAAAAGAAGAAGGGGGCAGCAGAGGATGAGCTGGAGAGTGTCATGGAAGTAATGAACATGATCTTGGATAGACTTTAAGAGATATTAGATGATAGACAGTAGGGCCTGGCATGCTAAGGTCCATGGGATCACAAAGAGTTGGACACAAATGAACAATGACAAAAACAATCCATCCTCAAAAAACCCTCACTTGATGCAACCAGCCCTTCTAGTTATCATCCCATAATAGGCTTTTCTTTTGTGAGCTATACTCCTTAGAAAGGCCATCTACAATGGGTGCCTCCACTTTTTTTTTCTTGTTCTCTTCTTAACTCTCTCAAGTCTGGCTTCTGACCTAGTCATTCAACTGAAATTGCTTTCTCCAAAGTTACCAAGTAGATCTCCGTTGCCAAATCTAATGGCCTTTTCTCAGTCCTCATCCTTCTTGCCTTCTCTGAAGCCTTTGACATAGTAGGTTATCTTCTTTCCCCTTGATACTTTACTTTCTTCTCCCTAGGTTTTCATGACACTATTTTCTCCTGATTTTCCTACTGCCTGTCTGACAGATCCTTCTCAGTCTCCTTTGCTAGACCTTTGGGTCATGCCTGGGTATTTTCTGGCATAGTTTAACATGTATAATTACTCTGATTTCTATTTGTATTAGGCTCAAATAAATGAATTTACCTCTTTACTATGTGTCATGGTCTTCAGGTAACCTCCATTTGGTGACAAGGAGACATTCTTTGAGGTTAAGCTTGGGATTTCTCCCTTTAAAGGACAGGAGAAGGGAAACTAGAGGTTTGAACCTTAAAAAAAATGTCCCAAATCAGCAATATTTAGGGGGGCAAATAGATATAATTCCAATTTGATACCTCCTTTTCTCAGATAAGAGCAAAGCAACCAGCCCTGTGGCTCCTCCTACTCTGCAGGCAAGAATCAATCTCTTTTGTTTAGGGATCAACAATATTCTAGAGAGATCTCTTTTTGCTTTCCTTGTGGGCAATATCTACATATATAACACACCCTACCTATATGAAGCTAGAGAGATAGGCTGAAGCCAGGTTATGAAAGGCTTTAAATGCCAAGTAGGGTTTGTATTTGATCCTCAAGACAACAGGGAGATATTGGAGTTTATTGAGTCAGGCCTAAGTGGAGGGGCTGGGGAGATATGTGGGCAGGCCTGATTTAGTAAAATCAATTTAGTAGCTGAGTGGAGGATGGATTAAAGTAGACAAGGACTTTGGGCATGAAGACCAATTAGAAAGCTACTGTATTTTCCTCCTGGTTCTGCTCCTGACTTTCTGGGTCCTGGATCTTTTCTCAGTGCCTAGGGCCTCTTCACCTTGGAACATTCAACCATCCCTTTGACTTTCTTACCCTGGAATAAATCCTCTGTCAGTCTGGTCCCCTTTTGCCCATTGGTTAGTTCCTTCTGTGGCCTCTGTTTTGCGAAGGTGCCTAAACAAATCAGCCTTCATTCACTTTCTGATGCTACTCTTGACTTTTTGGGACTTAAAAACTATGCCCTTGTGAAGGTACCTTCATCCTTCCCATACCCATTTCAGCTCAGGTCCCTTTTGGTTGTTATCTTCCCCCATTAGAATGTAAGTTCCTTGAGAGCAGGGTCTGTTTTGCTTGTGTTTGTATCCTTAGAGCTTAGCACAGTGCTAGGCAGCACAGAGTTAAGTGTTTAAAAAAATGCTTGTTGCCTTCCCTTGCTTATTGTAATAATAGTTCAGGCAAGAGGTGATGAGGACTATAAATAGTAGGGTGCTAGTCATGTGAGTGGAAAGAAGAAGGTATGTGTAAGAAAGTTTCTGTAAAGATAGAAATGGAAAAATTTGACAACCTATTGGACATGCTGGTTGAGTGTGACTATGGAGTCCAGAATGACACTAAGTGAATGCAAGTATCATCCTACAAAAGTGTGTGTGTGTGTGTGTGTGTATTTGTTGTCAACTATGTAAATAGGTAGTATTGGATGCTACAGTGAATATAGATGGACTAAAAGACCTAGTCCCTACCTTCAAGGAGTTTGCAATCTAATTGGGGAGACAAGGCTAAGAAACAGTCAATCAGCAAAAAGTACAAAATAGCATACAATTAATAGCCCTGGACGATTCAAATCCAGCTTCTGCTATTTACTAACTGTGGGATCTTGTCATTTAAATGTTTTTTTTTAATTTATTTAATATATTTAGTTTTCAGCATTGATTTTGAGTTTGAATTACAAATTTTCTCCCCATTTCTACCCTCCCCCCCACTCCAAGATGGCATATATTCTGGTTGCCCTGTTCCCCAGTCAGCCCTCCCTTCTGTCACCCCACTCCCCTCCCATCCCCTTTTCCCTTTCTTTCTTGTAGGGCAAGATAAATTTCTACGCCCCATTGCCTGTGTATCTTATTTTCTAGTTGCATGCAAAAACTTTTTTTTTGTTTCATTTTTTTTTTGAACATCTGTTTTTAAAACTTTGAGTTCCAAATTCTCTCCCCTCTTCCCTTCCCACCCACCCTCCCTAAGAAGTCAAGCAATTCAACATAGGCCACATGCGTATCATTATGTATAACCCTTCCACAATACTCATGTTGTGAAAGACTCACTATATTTTGCTCCTTCCTAACCTATCCCCCTTTATTGAATTTTCTCCCTTGACCCTGTCCCCTGCCCTCCCTTCTATCATCCCCCTTTTTTTTATCTTCTTCTTCCTCCTTTTTTCCTATGGGGTAATTGTTTAAGTTCTATGATCCTGGTGTTGCACATAAAATTGTATATACTAAAAGCTTCATAAACAGTCAGAGGAGTAGGAGATAAATGACGGAGAGATAATCAGGAAAAGCTCCCTGGAAGATGAGGCTTGATCTGGTCCTTAAAAGATGGATGGCATTTACAGTGATAGAAGAAAAAAGCTTTCTAATTGGGAGACCAACATGAACAAAGGCACAGGGTGCATGTGTGTTCATAAGGCAGTAAGGACATCATGATAATTACATTGGAAAATTTTGGGTGGAAAGTAAAAGAAAATCATGCTGAACAGTGTCATACTGGGTGTTCCAGGATCATGGATGGCATAGAAAGTCAAACAGAGGAGTTTAAATTTGAAGACTTATTATGTTAAATGACAGATAGTTAATGGCTAGAGAGCCATCCTCAAAAGCCAGCACTATTTGGCTGTGTCACCCTGGGTAAATCACTTAACTTCTTTGTGCTCAGGGCAACTCTGTGCAAAGAAACTGCTGATATCCTTTGGTAGATAGACATTTCTCACTGGAAGTTCTTTATACCAGTGAAATTACTGGTAAAGTCTGTATCCCTACACTAGACAGTAGGAACCAGTGATGACTTTTGAGCTTGAGAATAATACAATTAAAGTGATGTGTAAGGAAAGCTGATTTGGCAGTAATATGCATGTTAGATGAGAAGGAAGAAAGCTCGAAGATAGGGGTCTACCTGCACCTATATAAATATAATAGATTCATGAATTTGTTTGACATTTGTTAGACATCTATTACACACAAGGCATTTTGGTAAGTGTTGTCAGGGACATTAAATATACATACACACAAACATATACAAACATATGTGTGTGCGTGCATGTGTATATGATCCCATATATAGAAGACTCCCACATATATGTGACCTTAGAGCTCAGCCTGGGGAGTTTATATTTTATAGAGGGGGAAGACTTTAGGCAGAGAGACCAATTAGGAGGTTATTTCAATAGTCTATATGGGAGATGATGAGGGCCAGGATTAAGGTGATTTGCATGTGAAGGAAGAGAAGGAGACAGATATAAGAGGTTTTGTTATAAGGAAATCGTTTGGTAAACTTTATAGTAATCTATGAATGTGAGTTGTTACTAGTATGAAATGGTAAAAAGAACCAAGAGTGTTCATAGCGTGGAGGGATTCTTGCTCAGGGGACTGCGGAAGGGTTCATGGGAGATGAGGTAATTCAACTGGGTTTTCAAGAATGGGCAGGGTTTGTAAAAGGGATGATGAGGAAAGACTGTTATGAGAAAAAGAACTGCACAAGCGAAGGAAGGTACATGTAGATTATATTCATACAATAATGACTAATCTGGTTTGACTGGAACAAGGGTGTGTGTGGGGGGGCGGGGAGATAAGACTCAAAAAGGTAGCTCCTGATTAAAACCTACATGGTCTTAAATTCTAGACTCTAGAGTTCATTCATTCTCAATGGGAAGTTATTAAAGGTTTTTGAGGAGAGAGGTGACAAAATCAGAACTTTATCTTAAAAGGATTGATCTGGTAGCCATTTTTAGAATGAATTGGTACAGGCTGGGTGACTGGTCCTGGGGAGACCAGTTATAAAGTTATTGCAGTAGTCCAAGGAAGACATAATGAGGGTGGTAATGAGGATGGAAGCAATCATCAGAGATGCAACTAGTAATTCCCACACTGAAGGGGTGAGGGAAAGGGTGGCAAAAAGTTAGAAATATTGGCCTGAAGCTTGAGATGTAAAGTTTGGGGCTGGAGACACAAGTTTGGGAATCATTCTTATAGGAATATGAATTGAAGTTATGGGAGTGGGTAAGATGGCCATGAGATAGAGCATAGAGAAAGACAAACTTGACCCATAAGGATGTAGTATGGAAAAGACTTCAGAAAAAGTCTTCTTACCTAAGGATCCTAGGCTCCATGGGAGGCAGATGGAGACCCCAGGATACTGTAAAGCCATGGCTAAGGAGCCTGCCCCTAGAGGAGTGAAGTGAGGTAAGACATATCTAGGGAGGAGCTCATTTAGAGTAGGGCTGATAGGGGAAGATGCCATGTGGTAGCTTCCCATTTTTATTATTCTTGCTAAGCTATATTCTAGGGTCAGTTATTTCTACATGCTAGAGAAATGAGTTCTGTCAGTGCTCTCTGAATTTTGGCACCTGAGGTAAAACCCCAGTCACTCTGCCCTAGTTACATTTCTGGTAGAAATAGAAAAGAGGAATGACATAAGAGGAATTGTCGATGTAGAATCTGCAGGATTTGGTAACTGGATGTAAGGGATAAGGTAGATAGCAGAATCAGAGATACCATCCACATGTCAAACCTAGTTCCATTAACAGAAAGAGGTAAGTCTAGAGGAAGAACAAATGGATTTTTGTATATTTGTTTTCTGAAAATGATAAGTTCAGTTTTGGATGAGTTGAGTTTGATAGTTCAGTGACATACATACAAACATAAGGAGGCATATAGCTGGAATTTAGAAATGTTGGCCTGAAACTTAAGAAGGAAAGGTTGGGGCTGGAAATACAAGCTTGGGAATCATTCTCATAGAAATGAGAATTGAAGTTAGTAGGAGCAGATAAGTGTGCAATGAGAAAGAGCATAGAGAAAGAAGAGAATATGGCTCAGAACAAAACCTTGGTTGATGTTTATATTAGTGAGTAAGATGCTAAAAGGAACTTGCAAAGGAGTCAAAAAGAGTCATTGGAGGTAATAGAAAAGTAGTTGAGAGCAATGTCATGGAAGCCTAAAGAAGATTGGGAAAATACTCAGAAAGAGGGTGCTCGATAGGGCCAGATATCATGTCAGGGAGGATGTGGATAGAGGAAAGATCTTTGGATTTGGTGATTAGGTCACCATGGAGAGGAAAATCAGATTTCAGGCGGTTAAGAAGGGAGTGGAGCTTACTAGCTGTGTGACCCTGAGCAAGTCACTTAACCCCCATTGCCTTACCCCCCCCAAAAAAAAAATAGGGAGTGGGTGATGAGGATATAGAAGGTTTTTCAGGAAAATTTTACCTTTAAAAATACTAGAGAAAATAAAGCAAAATATGATTAGAAAGCAGAAGCAAAATGTACAGTTTTTAAAAATGGTGTCCATTGCACAATTTTCCTGTGTCTGCTGCTTTCATATGTCTTTGTCTCTCTTTGCCCATAGTGTGCACATGGCCCAATGCTTTCTTCATAGTTGTTTTGCAAATTTCCCATGCATAAATCTTTGAATTATTGGTGAAGAAATGCTTGCTAGGGGATAGAGCTGGAAGAAAGGATTCTAACAAAAAAGAAAAAGTAGAAAGGAGACTTCATTTTTGGCAAGATGCCACTGTGAGTGGTCCACCACTGTTCCTGGAAATCTTGTACTTCTCTTCAAATGATCCATTTGAACAAAAGAATAAATATGAATAATATCAGGTGCCTCCCTGCTCTAGATTTACTTACTTAACTGTCTTTAAAATGAACTGCCTATGTGCGCTCAATAAAGAACTTTCTAAACATCATTTGCAAAGCAGCTCTAAGTTCTCTCTTGTTTTTTAAAGGACTGATCCTGAAAGAGTATGTGGGTCTGGGAAAAAGGGAAGAGCTTCACAATGTCAAAGTGCCTTTGATTGGATTTGTGCTGTCCAGATGTCCTGTGCCATTCAACAAATTGGAATGTAATGTTGTTGAGACTGATGACAATGTAGGAAGCACAAAAGGGATTAATTGCCAATTAGTATTTGAGGAAAACATTTGCTTATGGTTACTCACATTTAGAGAAAGATAATTTAGCTTTAGTTTAAAAGATCGGAAAACGTGATGTCTTCATTTTTCCCCAAAACTTATAAAAATGGTAACTGATAAAAGATAAAGAATATAAATGAAAATGTATATAAAGAGCTTTGCAATTGTTAAAGTGCTATAAAATGTTAGCTATTATACTATTATTATATGTATAATTTGATATTGTTCCATGCATTCAATGTATGACTGGAAGAAAAATATCGAGGGCTAATGTAATGAGGATGAGGGATGTTTAATGGACAACTTCAAACTTAATTGATATCCAAAAAAAATATTAAGAGAACATGAAGAAACCCTAAGTAAGTTGGGTGAACCCCTTGCTCTATATTTATAGAAAGTTATGGATAAGGGTCACATAGGATGGGCAGGTATGGATGTGTTTCTATCAGCATTGTTGGAGGGGGTCCTCAAACCAAAGAGATCACAGTTCCATTACTGTAGGGTGATGTTCCATGTGTGTTATAGATAATTTTTTTTTTTGATTACGGAAACATAGAAGAATCCTGGCTTCCTTCAAGACCAAGTTCAATTCCTACTTTTTGTAGGAAGGTTTTTCTGATTCTCTTACCCCCATATTTAATGCCTTCTCTCTGAGAATATCTTCCATTTCCACTATATATAGCCTATGTATACAATTATTTTGTATCCTGTCTTCCTTCATTAGAATGTGAATTATTTGTGAGCTGTCTTTCTTACTACCTCAAGCTCTTAGCACAATGCATGGCACATAGCAGTTAATATATGCTTGGTAACTAGTTGATTGAATCAAATTGCATTAACTTACCACTTCTCTTTTCAACCATAAATATATATATATATATATATATGTATATACATATTATATATAAAATACACATATATACACATATTTAATAAGGGATATATATATATATCTCTTAAGGGTCAAAGCATTACTCATGTTTTGGAGCCATTTATAGGCTCCTAAATGCAGAAATATTTATAAAAATTGGAGAGAATTTTGAGAAGAGTCAGACACAGGGATGATTAAAAGATTGGTATGTAAGCTTTCCCCCTCAAAAAAAAAGAAGGGGGGATTTATTAAGGTAATTGGAATTATTTAAGCTGAAGAAAAAGGCAAAAGACTTCACATTAGTCTTCAGATGAGAGGATAAAGGATATGTCCAGATGTTTTCCATTTTTCTCAAGAAACTTTTTTCAAGAAAGAAGAGAATACAAAAACTAGCATGGAGGATGAAGTTTGTAGGTTTGTAGGTCTGACAAAGGAAAGGAAGTTTCTTGCGAAACAAGCTGGGAAAGGTGGGTATCTTGGCAGAATATTGTGGGAGGCATTATGCTATAGTCAGAGCTAGAAGCTAGGCTCTCTGAATCCCAGTTTTGACGATTGTGAGTTCAACTGAACAAAATAAAGTAAAACAATTATTAATTAAATGCATAACATGTGTAAGGCACTAAGCTAGATGATAGGGATACAATGACATATTAAAAAAAAATCTCTGGCCTCAGGGAGCTTATACTCAACTGGGTGAAGTAACATGTAAACAAATGGGTAAATGTATGAGAGAGAGAAGAGAGAGAGAGAGAGAGAGAGAGAGAGAGAGAGAGAGAGAGAGAGAGAGAGAGAGAGAGAGAGAAAATGTACACAAATAATTAAGAGGGAAAGAGGAGACTGGACAAAAGCTGAACCTTGAAAGGGATTTTAAGAGTCTGAGGTGAGGAGAGTGGACTTTCTAAGCATGAAGAAAAGTCCATTCATAGAAACAGAGCAGGCAATGGACTGCCAAGTTTAATAACAAGAAGGCCAGCATGGCTGGAATGTGAAATGGAAGAGTGATATGAATGTTTGTTAAGATAGGCTGGAGCCAGATTGGGAAGGGTTTTAAGCTCAAGTTGAGAACTTTGTATTTATCCCTGAGGAAATTGGGAGCTATTGAAGAATTTTGGGCTCCATTTTGGGAAGGGCTCCATTTTTCAGGAGGGCAGGATGGAATTAACTATCCATGTGCACTAATTTTTTGAAAATCACATATTTATAAATACGGGATGGCCTTTGTGGGCAGATTGATGTCCAATTGAGAGCATAGTGAATTTTCTACACAAATAAAAATATATGGTACTTTAAGGCAGAGGTGTCAAACATGGGACTATTAGCCTCAATCATGAATCCTGCTGAATCAGATTAAAATGGAATTAGGAAATATTTAACAAAATAAAAATACAACGGAACATAAATTAGGTTTATATATAGTTTTCCAAGTCAATAGGTAGCGCATAGGGATCCTTACGTATGATTCAGGGGCATGTGTTTCTGTTTTAATTTGACACCATTGCCCTCAGTTACCAGGAGATTTGGGACACCTAAAGATGCAATTCACTTGTTTCTTTGGTGTTTTTTCAGTCTGTGCCCAATTGCTATTTATAAATGGACAGATGTTATGTGAGCCCAATCCCTCCGTAAAAGAGATAGAAGGACTGATAG